>NC_052359.1:42294531-42416688 GCF_009727055.1 Benincasa hispida
CCAACTGGCGCCCTTGCATATGCAAGAGGGCGAGTGGTCACTTACAATGAAAATGTAAAGAAAGCAAGCTAACTAAGCTAATACAATACAAGATATGAAAGTATGCTAGAAGGGGGTTGGATCGGACATGCGGCCACGGGCAACAGGCGCTGGACAAGCATGACCGTGACAATTAGCATCTTTAGAGAATTTATGAACATACAACAAATTATAGACTAATTTTGGAACATGAAGATTATTGTGTAATGTAATTTTTTGTCGGACGAATAGTTCATTTTCCTGCAATAGAATTGAAACTATCATCAACAATTAGAATTTTTTAGTGCAATACAATGGGGAGTATGAGTCAAATAATCGAGATGTACTAGCTATATGGTCCCTAACTCCAAAATCTATAATCCACAAGGATGAATTAAGACAAGAAAAAACTCTAGGATAGTTACATGTTTGAGCCAAGGAAACACTAGGATTACCCGACGTTGAATTGATCTTTATGAGCTTCAGGAGTTGATCAACTTGCTCTCTACTGAATGGATTAGAGTCAGCTCTACTGGGACTTGGAGAAGCAGATTGTTATCACTTGGCTTATTGTTCTTCCAATTCGCAGGCTTCCCATGAATTTCCCAACAAGTCTCATGAGTATGGCGGTGTTTGTTACAATGTTCATACCATACTTAAGGTTCATTCGGTGGAATAGAAGCTTTATTAGCAGTGATTGTTGACCACCATAGCAGAAGTCTCAACTGAGTCTATACTTTTCTTGCCAAGCATAACATTCCGACGTCTCTCTTCCCTATGAACCTTAGAAAAACCGTTTTTTTTTTTATATCCATGAGTGTTTGGACCAACTTACGCGTACCTCGACTAATCTCATAGGACAACCTGCTTGACCCTACAACATTTGGGCTTAAATAAAACTCGTAGGAAATTAATTCATAGGTAGGTGACCACCATGGATTGAACCCTTGGCCTCTTAGCCATTTATTGAGACTATGTCTCCTTTTTTGACAACTAGGCCAACCCATGATGCTTAAAAATAATTCAATAATTAATGAGAGGTTTTGTGCTTCATTACTCCACTTTTAACATTATCAAACACATCATTGAAGCCAATGGGGAGTTTGTAAACACGACTTGTCCTCTACCAGTTTTTTGTATTGCGCTTGATTCTTTGTCCATTCCCATTCATAACTTTCAAGTCTTGCCAAATTCTTGTCTGCCTATGAAAAATGTTATAATTCTATAGTTAGGGTTTTCCATTCTTGTAAATATTTTGTGATATTTTCCTTTTCTATACTTCGTACACTTGTATATATTCATATCTTTGGTGAATGAATAGAGCATTCTGATTCTTTCTCAAACCTAAGAGTTTTACATGGTATTAGAGCTCTCTAAACAAACTTAGGGTTTTGTGAACCTTAGGGTTTGAGAATTTAGAACCTGTTTGTGATACGTTTAGAGTTTTATGGAGAGGTGAGTTTACACTTTTGCTCACAGTCGCCGTCTTCGGTTCGTTCGTTGTCGTTAGCCGCCGCCGCCGCCGAAAAAAAAAACAGCTGTTTTTTTCGACACCGCCCAGTCCAACGAGGAGCCTAGCCGCCGATCTACAAAACCCCAAAGTCCAGTTGCCATCTGACCAGCGCGTGAGGCTCACACGCCGCTTGTTCCAACTTGCTGTCCGTCCATGCGCCGGCGTGTGTAGGCGCGTGTGCCATCGATTTTCATTCGTCTTCTGTGGGTTTCCTCAGTATTGTTGGCACTTCTTGGTGGTGTGTTTGTTTGGGATATATAGATTTACTCACTTCTTGTAAAGACATCTCTTCGGTAAATTAGGGTTTGATTCTCTGCTGTCCGGTGTCTATTTTTTTGAGGTAATGGCTGATAAGAAACCAGTAATGTCTGAGATTGTTCCTATGGTGTCAAAAGTAACTGAACACAAGTTGAATGGATCCAACTACTATGTTTCAGTTGAACACAAGTAATGTCTGACATCCTATGTTTCAGATGCATGTCCTAAAATCTTTTTGGGCTGATGCTGTTTCCACAGCTTATTTCTTAATAAATCACATGCCCTCTTCCATTCTTAAGGGTGAGATACCTTTTCGTACTTTATGCCCCAAACAACATTTGTTTCCCATTTCACCCAAAATATTTGGTTGTACCTGCTTTGTTCGGGATGTTCGGCCTCAGCATACCAAGCTGGATCCAAAGTCCTTAAAATGTATTTTCCTTGGTTATTCCCGTGTCCAAAAGGGGTATCAGTGTTATTGTCCTAGTCTAAATAAATATTTCGTCTCTCCTGATATCACGTTTTTTGAACATACCCCATTTTTTTCATCATCGTCTTTCTCTTAGAATAAGAGTCAGGGGGAGCATAAGGAATTAGAGGATGATTTCCTTGTCTACACTATTATTTCTCCTTCTGATCCTCTTCCTGATTCATCTCTACCTGTGGCTATCTCTACTCTTCCACCCACCATTAAGGTCTATACTCGACGACAACCTCCTTCAGTTCCATGCCCTGTATCAAAGTCGTCTTCGTCATTGGATCCAGAAATGAGTGATGATTTTCCTATTGCTCTTCGTAAGGGTAAATGTACATGTGCTCATCCTATTTCTTCTTTTGTTTCATATAACCATTTGTCGCCTTCCACATGTTCATTCATTGCATCCTTAGAGTCTGTATCCATCCCGAAAACTATTCATGAGGCTTTGTTTCATCCTGGTTGGTGTGCCGCAATGGTGGAGGAGATGACTGCCTTAGATGATAATTGTACTTGGGATTTAGTTTCTCTCCCTGCAGGAAAGAAGGCTATCGGTTGCAAATGGGTGTTTGCAGTTAAAATCAATCCTAACGGTTCTGTTGCTCAGTTATAAGCGCGTCTCGTAGTGAAAGACTATGCACAAACTTATGGCGTTGACTATGCTGATACTTTTTCTCCTGTAACAAAAATGACATCTGTGAGGTTGTTTATTTCATTAGCTTCAATCAATCATTGGCCTTTACATCAGCTTGATATTGAAAATGCATTTCTTCATGGTGATCTTCAAGAAGAGGTGTATATGGAGCAACCACCAGGGTTTGTTGCTCAAGGGGAGAATGGAACGGTGTGTCGCCTTCGTAAATCCTTGTATGGATTAAAGCAGAGCCCACGAGCTTGGTTTGGTAAATTTAGTCAGGTGATTGAAGGCTTTGGAATGCGAAAGAGCAGGTCAGATCATTCAATCTTTTTTAAGAGATCTGAAGGTGGTGTCATCTTGTTAGTCGTATATGTAGATGATATTGTGATTAATGGTGATGATGCTTTAGGTATCCAGTCTCTAAAGACCTTTCTTCATAGTCAATTCCATACAAAAGATTTGGGCATGTTGAAATACTTTTTAGGAATTGAGGTAATAAGAAGCAAGAAAGGAATTCTATTATCACAAAGAAAATATATACTTGACTTGTTGACTGAAATAGGAAAGCTAGGGGCTAAGCCATGTAGTACCCCAACGATGCCCAACTTATAGCTCACAAAAGATGGAGAATTGCTAAAAGATCCTGAAAGATATAGGAGGTTAGTGGGAAAACTTAATTACCTTACAGTGACTCGACCCGACATAGTCTATTCAGTAAGTATTGTGAGTCAGTACATATCATGCCCTACAGTTGATCATTGGGCTGCATTGGAACAAATTCTTTTTTATTTGAAAGTTGCTCCCGGGCGTGGTTTATTATATAAGGATTATGGTCATACTAATATTGAATGTTTCTCAGACGCCGATTGGACAGGATTTAAAGAAGACAGAAGATCAACCTCAGGGTATTGTGTTTTTGTTGGTGGTAATTTGATTTTTTGGAAGAGTAAGAAGCAAAATTGGTGTCACGTTCAAGTGCAGAATCAGAATAATAGAGCAATGGCACAATTTGTGTGTGAATTGATTTGGATATATGAACTTCTTGTTGAGTTGGGATTTGAAATCACCACACTGACAAAGTTGTGGTGTGATAATCAAGCAGCACTTCATATTGCGTCTAATCCAGTATTTCATGAAAGGACTAAACATATTGAAGTTGATTGCCATTTTGTACGTGAGAAAATTGAACAAGGGTTGGTATCTACAGGATATGTGAAGACTGGAGAACAATTAGGAGATATCTTTACGAAAGCATTGGATGGAAGACGTATAGATTATCTATGTAACAAGTTGGGCATGATTAACATATATGCTCCAACTTGAGGGGAGTGATATAATTCTATAGTTAGGGTTTTCCATTCTTGTAAATATTTTGCGTACTAACAAAAATCACCAACCAAAAATAAGTTAAATCAACACCGACTAGGAAAACTTCTCCAGCCGATAGTGGCAGAAGTGGTGTTGAAGTTATCCTGACAAACGATGGTCGGAAGCTTGCAAAACTTAGAAGTTGATCCCTAAAAGCACCCTAAAACTCCAGTCGATAGTGGCAGAAGTGGTGTTGCAGACGATCGGGCGGCAGGTGGCAGGCGGCGAGCAGATTTGAGATGAATTGCAAGAAAAAAGTCCAGTCGTATTGTTGACTAGTCACGTAGTAATTGGTGGCTGCAATTGCCAAAACTAGGGTTATTGTTGAATGATTCCTCACTTTTTTATTTGTACAAGAGTACAAAGCCCTAATTTTAATAGAAGGCAGACCTAATCACATACAAAGGAAAGAATCCTAACAAAATAATTACATTATATTACAGCTAATAAAACCAAATATTCAGGCATAAATGAACAGTAATAAATGCTATTGGCTGAAAATTTATTGAATTTATATTATTAGATGCTAGATTGCATCAGTATAGTTATTTGTCTATCAAATCTATGACGCTGAATGTGTACTTCATGGCTTGCATTACACAATCTATTCTAAAGGTATGCGATTCAGGTTGGTTCAGGAAAAACATCCTTATTAAGTGCAATCTTGGGAGAAATGCGGCTTCTACATGGCTCTTTACATGCAAACAGATCAATTGCATATGTGTCCCAGGTTTTTTTCTGACCTACTATGCCTATGTTTTGTAACAGGAATCTTATTACATTCCATTTTGTCTCTGTAGGTCTCATGGATACTTTCTGGAACAATTCGTGATAACATATTATTCGGAAAGGATTATGATCCTCAAAGGTGAATCTGTGCAGTGTTGATGAAAATTGTCTGCTTCTGTTCTCTTTTGAAGCCTGCCTTTTCTTCTTTTTTGTTCAATAAAATTTCATTTGATTTCAATTCTAAGCTTTTAACCTTTCCCTAATGGGGCTCTTTTTTAATAAACGACGGAAAAAGATAGACCAAGAAGAAGATGATTCTGAAAATCAATATGGAAAAGATCATTGAAAGAACTTGTCTACTCTGAACAAGATTACCCAAGAAACGTCAAGAAACTCATTAAGATATTACATCAAACTCTCATTGCCAAATGCAAGAAGAATGACATAGAAAGAAAGTACAAAGGGTGGTCATTAAACTTGATGTAGAAAAAGCCTATGACAACGTGGACTGAGATTTCTTTGACAAATTGGTGAAAGTTTGTTAGAGTGTTGATACAGTATTAAAATTACCTTTATCCATTAGCTTAAGCTTTTGGGTCATTCTATGATTTAATATAGTATAAAAAAAAGAGCTCCTATATTTGGACCTTTTTAATGTCATTTACTCTTCATTTAATATTATTTTCCACTTGTTGGGTCTTCTACAAATCTCAAGCCCACAAGTGAAGGAAGGTGCTAAGATTGTTGATATAATATTAAAATTACCTTCCTCAAGAGCTTAAACTTTTGACTCAGTCAATGATTTAACTAAATTAAAGGGCTTTGGCATCATATGGGGACAATGGATTTGAGGTTGCGTCTCATCCACCGACTTCTCTATTAATGCCAAGCCTAGAAGGAAATTCAGAGCATTGAGGGGCCTTCAACAAGATGATCCTTGATCCCTTGTCCCCTTCCTCTTTATAATTATTATGGATTGTCCCAGCAGGATTCATCACAGTTTCATAAGAGTATACAATGTGCCACTGGCCTCCCTCAACATTAGTCTCTTCGAGGAAGCTTCTGGTCTCAATATAAAAAGGCACAAATCTGAATTTTTGGGCATCAATTGTGATGAGATTTTGGTTGAGAATATTGCCAAGAAGTATGATTGTAAGGTGGGACAATGGCCAGCTACGTATTTGGGGCTCCCTTTTTATATTAAACCATCATCTTTGTCATTTTGGCAGCTCGTTATGGACAAAATTGACAAAAGGTTACGCTCATGTCAACACAATCAGCTTTCCAAGGGAGGTAGAATGACCCTCCTAAATGCCACTTTGTCGAATAATCTTATATACTATTTATCTCTCTACCATGTTCCCTCTAAAGTGCCTAAAGGCGTAGAAAGATGTTTTAGAAATTTCCTTTTGGTCTGGTAATCAGGGCAACAAGATTGTAGGCCCTCGGTTATTAAGAGGGATATGAGGAAAAGAAAGAAGGGAGGCGAAAACAAAATGTGAATAGTGAATGGACAATCGTTTGTTGTGGAGGGATGTGACAAAATGTTGTGGGTTCGAGGGGAAAGATTTGGGTAGTTAGAGCAAGGGAGGCTATTAAGAGGACCGGGGAGGGTATATTCTAAATCATCATTTTGCATTGTATTGAGTGTAGCTCAAAGAGTTTGTAAAGGAGGGAGCCTTGGTTTCCTTGGCATTTTGGCCTAAATAGTAAATATATAATCCGAGATCTATCATTCTGGTATCAGAGTCGTCGCTCCTCGAGGGATGGTAAAGAAGATGGAGGCTCGAATGTCGGCAATTGAAGAATAAATTACTTTGCTGCAAGTGGGTATGGAAGCTTGAATAGACCAACGATTTGCAAAAATGCAACAATTGACGAAAAATTCGATGGTAGCACGATTTGAAGCGATGAGGGAGACTATGGAGCAGAAGATGCTATTAGCACTCGAGTCATGGTTGAGGAGAGGGGGTACATTAGATGAGGAAGGAAGACCAATGTTGTTCGAATGAACCGTGACTGATAAAGGCAAACAACCGGTGGTTAAGGAAGGAGAACGAATGGGAGATACATCTGAAAAGGAAAAAAGAGAGGTACCTTTTTTTGATATATGATTGAGGAAACTTGAGATACCAATTTTCAAAGGGAAGTTGGGAGACGATCCGCTTGGATGATTCTAGAGAGTGGAACGGTATTTTGTGGTTAATCGCCTGAGGGAGAAGGATAAGCTGGATGCAGCGGTGCTGTGCCTGGAGGGGGAAACGCTAGAACGACACCAATGGGAGGAAGAACGTATGCCGATGGATACGTGGGCGAAATTTAAGGAGCAATTATTGTTTCGTTTTTTGTCGGCAAAAGAGGAAGACCGGCGCGTGTAGCTCCTTAACCTAAAGCAAGAAAGGACGGTGTGAGCTTATCGATGAAGGTTTAAACAATTATCTGGGCCCTTGAAAGACCTAATTGATGCAACTTTGGAAAGAAAATTTGTAAGTGGGCTTAAAGAGGATATCCAAATTGAAATGAGGATGTTCAAGTTGGTGGGAAATGAGGATGGCCCAATTGATTGAAGATACAGAGGAGGCCTGAAAAAAGAAATGGGGGAGAGGCAACCCAAGCGCGGTCACCAAATCAATCGAGTCAAGTTCAAACTCAACCCAGACAACTCATAGCCTAATAATAGTTTGGACCATTTCTCTTAAACCTACTCGAAGCTCAGCTGCTTCATCAAATATGGTGACCCTACGCGACCTGAGCGTAAAATTGTTCACAGTTGGGTCATTCTGGCGATTATCAGACAAAGAAATGCAAAGTCGGAGAGATAAGAGGCCATGTTATCGCTACGATGAGAAATATAGTGCAGGCCATCGGTGTAGAAAGAAAGAGTTAAACGTGTTGGTCCATCACAACGAAGAAGAAGGGGAAACGAGGAAACAACCATACCAGTGGAAGTACCTTCGGCTACACTAGAAACACTAGTTATAGACCCAACGGAATTGGAATCAGCTGAATTGTCCCTCAATTTGTTGGCAGGGTTGGATTCTCCCAAAATGGTGAAATTAATGGGCATGGTAGGGGAGAGAAACGTAGTCGTACTAATTGACAGCGGAGCATCCCAAATTTTATTGATGACGAGCTGGTAAATGCACTCAATTTGTCTCGATCTTTGATGTTGAGCTATGGAATCATGTCGGAAATGGGGAAGTCCGTTCGAACGACTGGTATCTGCAAAAGTGTGATTCTTAACCTCTCTAATTTGACTGTTATTAATGATTTTTTTTTTTTTTTTTTTTTGTCATTGGGTAGTGCTGATGTTGTTTTAGGGGTTCAATGGTTGATGACACTGGAGCGAGTTGAATGTGATTAGGGTACCTCGGAGACGCAATTTCAAATTGGTGAATGGAGGGTCCAACTTAAAGGGGACAGAAGCTTAGTGAAGTCACAGAGCTTAAATTCATGATGAAATGCATGAAGGAGGAGGGGCTGGGAATATTACTTGAGTTGAACATTGTGGAAGACCAAGTGGAGGAAGAATAGAGCATGAGAAGTCATGTGTGTGCTAATATACACCCAGGCCGTTTTACAATGGTTCCAGTCGGTGTTTCAACCAATTGAAGGATTGCCACTGATAAGGCATCATGATCACGCAATTGAGCTGAAACTAGGGGAAGGTTGTTGGTTCGAAAAAGGGAGAGGAAAATAAATATGCTTGTCTTATGTTATGCGTTAATCTCCATGTGTCGACGGTCATGCGTCGGACTAGAAAATATGAAATATGCATTAAGCTCGTATGCAATGACCATGCGTTTCTATCATAAGTTTTCTTGATTTCTCGCCAAGTATAATGAGAACGCAAGTTTTTCGGGATGATCCGAGGTCGAACACAGGGATTTGTAGTTAAATAGTGTTTGTGAAGTAATGCGTTTGAGGCGATGAATAAAAGTAAAAAGACAGAAGTTAAAGGATTATGTACTACTCATACTCCTAACTAAACAAATTGAGCAATGGAAGTTTAACTATGAGAATTGGTAGAGATGCAGCAACTGTTAACACATAATAATGTTCATTATGTTAGGCCGCTCGAGTAATCCCAGCTTGCTACACTAATGCATTGCACACCTCTCGGTCACCAGCCGCATGCCTATATCTCTATAATGCATGGTTGCGTCAAGCATAAGATCGTGCCTATCTCTAGGAACAAGGCGTACTTTGCTTTAGTGTGTTCCACTACTTACCTTCTCGGGCAGTTAGTTGTGGCTAGTCAGCTCATAGACAAGCATTGCAACAACTCATAGACAAGCGTTGCTACAGGCTCACACCAAGCGAAGAAGATTAATTCACTGTACTCGTGCAACGTACACCTCTCGGTGGGTTGCTACATGCGTCCTATCTCTAGGCTGCACGATTGAGTATGCGACTGTCTTTGATGCTTAACTAAATGATGAATGTAGATGATGATAAAGAAGAAGAAGATGATGAAGATGGTGTTGAAGGAACTAAGATATGCATTGATTACAAATTGTATTAATGTCTTAAGCCAAAATATAATACAATACAAAGATAAAAGGAGAAATGGAAGGCTAGATGAAAACAATCTCTTGCTTTTCATTCGAAATGCGTCAAGGCTGCTGGTGGCGCCATGGATGGATGGTGGAGTAGTCTCTCTCGAGCTCTATATCCGACAAAACTCCGGTCGTCACTCGGAATGGGCTGTGGAGGTGAAGAATCCTCAAAGAGTGTCTGCTCATGCTTTTATCTGTGATTACAAGGATCTGCCTTAAGGCAGAAACTCAGATGATTTGAAGTGAAGATCCAAGGTACTATTTATAGAGTTCAAATGCCGACAACATTGATGATTGCATTCTGACTCACTAATACCTTTGTCGCAGTATGGGCAATGTCAACATCATCTTATCTTGTTGATACTCTCAAGGTATGCGTTCAAACTTGTTTCTCTTGAAGTGTCAACGCATTCCACCTACTTGGCTATCAATCTTCCATTACGATTGTCACTTTGTGGATGCAACATTCCATGCGGCGAACTAGTCTTTATGAACCTTTGCATGCGGTTACTCTTGCGGCGGTCTGAGCTCGATGCTTGCGGTCAATTCCTGCAATATCTGCGAAAATAGACACTTCGATGTGGAATAACGCATGATATAGGGTTAGTGAGGATTTTTGGTGCTGGTCGACGCAAGCTCACTTTTCTATATGAATTATTGGTATTATTAACACATATTCTGCTTGTTAGCCCTCATAATTCTAAGTAAAAGGCTACAATAGCTTGTATTTCTACAAACTATCAGTCTGTGTATGTTTGTCCATATCGCCATCCACAATTTCAAAAAGATGAGATTGAGGGCTTAGTGCATGAAATGTTGACAGCCAGGATAATTCAACCTAGCACCCGTCCTTTTTCTAACCCTGTTCTTTTAGTCAAAAAGAAATATGGAAGTTGGAGGTTTTGTATTGATTATTGAGCCCTTAACCAAGCCACAGTCCCAGATAACTTCCCAATTCCTATTGTTGATGAACTATTTGATGAACTATCAGGTGCTACCGTGTTTTCAAAGATTGACCTTAAGTTCGGCTATCACTAGATTCGAGTAACTCCAAGGGTTGTTCATTAAACGATATTAGGAATTTCTGGTTATGCCGTTCAGCCTACGGAATGCCCCATCAACATTTCAATTGGTAATGAATGATATCTTATGGCCTTACTTGTGTAAATTTGTTTTGGTGTTCTTCAATGACATTTTGGTTTATAGTTCGTCCGTTCAAGTGCATGTTGACCACTTAACCACCGTGCTGCAGCTATTAACAGACAATCAATTAGTGGCCAATGTCAAGAAGTGTACTTTTGTAGCGTCCACGATAGAAGATGTGGGACATTTAATCTCTGCTGAAAGGGTTGCGGTGGATCCGTCCAAAATTGAAGCAATGATACAGTGGCTCGTACCAACAATTGTTAAACAATTAAGAGGGTTCCTTAGGCTAACAAGTTATTATCGCAAATTTGTAGCAGATTATGGATTGATTACTTTTCCCTTGACTCAGTTGTTAAAGAAAGAAAGTTTCTGGTGGAATAATGAAGCTCAATTCGCATTCAACACTTTAGAAAGAGTAATGATAGAGATTTCGATCTTGCCTTACCGGACTTCAATAAGCTGTTCGTGGTAGAAACAGATGCTTTTGGGATTGGGGTTGGTGCAGTATTAATTCAGCAGGGGTGCCCTTTAGCTTTGTTTAGCTACGCTTTGCCTCGCACTCACCGGTTAAAGGTTGTTTATGAGCGAGAATTGATCGCCATTGTCCTAGTTATACAGAAATGGCAACTGTGCCCGCTAGGGAGAGTTCACAATGCAAACGCATCAAAAAAGCCTTAAATTTCTCTTAGGACAACGAATCATAGTCAGGGACTATCAGTAATGGTGGCTAAATTGATAGGATATGACTTCTTAATCGAATACAAGAAGGGATTGGAGAATACCGTTGCAGATGCACTATCTCGAATCCCCGTAGTAGCAAAATTGACCGCTTTAAGTTATGTAACCGGCATTAGCACTAAGGTGTTTGTGACCCAGATCGATCAGAATGAGGAGTTGAAGCAAATCCACCAAGCTATTCTCGAGGGTGGACAAGTCCCAGTCGAGTACTCTTTACGGGGGGATTTATTATTATACAAGCAGAGGATCGTATTACCTTCTACATCTTCCACAATACCTCTATTGCTTCGAGAGTTTCACAATAACCCGGTAGGAGGACATAATGGGGTGGTGAAGATGTACTAGTGCATCAAAAAAGAGTTCTTTTGGATGGGGATGAAGGCCACTGTGCGTGCATTTGTAGGAGACTGTTCAGTTAGCCAACAAGCAAAGTACCTGTCCTTGGCCCCCGCAGAGTTACTACAACCGCTGCCCGTGTCGGAATTGATATGGGATGACACATCAATGGATTTCATTGATGGTTTGCCTAAGTCAGAGGGATACAACTCAATATTAGTAGTGGTAGACAGATTGTCGAAATATGCTCATTTCATTCTATTGCACCTCTTTGAAGAAGACTCCCTACGAAGTAGTTTATGGTAGACCGGTCCCACCATTGGTGTCTTATGAAGCAGGCTTGGCCATGGTAGGGGCAGTAGATGTTCTTCTAAAGGATCGTGATGAAATGCTTGAAGATTTGACAGCCACATTGAAACGGACACGACAGAGGATGAAATCTCTAGCAGATGCCAAACGGGGAGGGGTGGAGTTCACGACTACAGACTAGGTGTATATCAAGCTTTAGCCGTATAGGCAGAGCACGTTGTTCATTCATAAGCACCCAAAGTTGGCACCTCGATTTATTGGTTCCTTCCAAAGTATTGAACAAGTAGGTCCCGTGGCCTATAAACTTGATCTGCCGTCCAACGTCAATATCCACCTAGTCTTCCATGTATGCCAACTACATAAGGGCTCCGTTTTACCAAGGATCACAGCATCTTCACTGGCAGAGTGGATCACCGCCCATACAGCCGGTTATGGTATCGGGACCATTCACAAAATTGGAGCCACTATGGTTTCACCTACTGATTTTGAGGTGCTGATTTAGGGGGAAAGGATGTCTACTGAGGATGCCACATGGGAAAATGGATTGCACATTATCAAACAATTCCCAAACTTCCACCTTGAGGACAAGGTGGTTTTCTGGGGGCGGGCAGTGATAGGCCCCTGGTTATTAAGAGGTATATGAGGAAAAGAAAGAAAGGAGGCGAAAACAAAATGTGAATAGTGAATGGAATATAGTTTGTTGTGGGGGGATGTGACAGAATGTTGTGGGTCCGAGGGGAAAGATTTGGGTAGTTAGCAAGGGAGGCTATTTAGAGGACTGGGGAGGGTATATTCTAAGTCATCATTTTGCATTGTATCGAGTGTAGCTCAGAGAGTTTGTAAGGAAGGGAGCCGGGAGCCTCAGCTTGGCATTTTGGCCTTAAATAGTAAATATATAATCCAAATCTATCACAAGACTTCCCATCTCCTAAAATGGGATGTCCTTAAACAACCTTTGGAGGAATGGGGACTTATAATCATTGACATCAGGCAACGGAACAGGGCACTCCTTACTAAATGGCTTTGGTGGTTTTATCAGGAAAGAGATGCCCTTTGGAGGAAACTTATCGAAGCTAAATATGGCTCCCACCATTTTCATTTAAAGGCATCTGATTATAGTGAATCATCTTCCAAAAGCCCCTGGAGTTTCATTTTGAAACAGAAAGATCTTACTAGTGCATCATTGGCAATGGCACATCCACTGCCTTCTGGCTTGACAATTGGTTCGGTGATGGCCCCCTCAAACAAAACTTTCCTCAACTTTTTGATATTGCTGGCCATAAAGTGATAAGAGTCATCTATGGTTGGAACATTGCTCATGGAACTTATATTTTAGAAAACATCTCAAAGATGATGAGATTGCAGAGTGGGCTGCTTTCTCTCACCTCATTCCTAATATTGGGTTATCTAACCAGCGTGACACATGGGCATGGAAGATTGACTGTAGTGGCATTTTTTCCGCTGTCATTATACACTCATCTCACTTCTATTACCCTCACTACTACCAAATATTTATACAAGAAGATCTGGAAATGCCCCTGCCCCAGAAGAATCAAATTCCTCCTGTGGGAAGTCTCTAAAACATGCCTCAACAGTCAACACCGTTGACAGATTACAGAAATGTTACCCCTGGTCCCTGCCTCTGGATCAATTTATCACCCTCATGGTGCTGCCTTTGCAAAAAAATAATGAATCCACCAATCAAAGTGCCCCATCGCCATTAATATTAGTCAGAATTATTTACAGCCTTCTATTGGTCCATGGTTCCTCTAATGATACAACACAGAGCTGGCTTCGTATGCTGCTTATCGATTTCATTAATCCACCCCTTCACAGCCTCCAGGGAACATTTATGAATTAGCATTTCTTCAGCAGTTTGGTGGAAGTTATGGGAAAGAATCCTCCAGGACAAGGCCAAGAACACAAAGGATATCCTAGACAGCCATATTCAATGCTTTTTCTTGGTGTAAAAACTTACAGGCAATTAAAAGTCATAGTGTTTCTTTTCTGATAGAAAATTGGAAACATTATTCCCTTTGAATGGGATATTTTGTATATCTTTGGTTATTTATTCAATCAATGAAATAGTTTCTTAGAAGAAAAATATATCTCTAAGCTTTTGATTCATAAACTTGTTGAACTCAATTTGAGCAGATACTGGCATACTTTATGGGCATGTGCTCTAGATGATGATATTTCATTAATGCCTGGAGGGGACATGGCTCATATTGGAGAAAGAGGGGTCAATTTATCTGGGGGTCAGAGAGCTCGATTAGCCTTGGCAAGGTTATGGCGTCTTTGTTTGCTCCAATTTAAAGTTTATCTGTAATAAAGTGACTTCTTTTTTTATTATTATAAAACATCATTTACACCTTTGCAACTCACAGGGCTCTTTATCATGGATTGGATATTCTTATGCTCGATGATGTTCTTAGTGCTGTAGATGCACAAGTTGCAGATTGGATATTGCGTAATGCCATTTTGGGTCCTTTGGCACAGAAAAGAACGCGCATACTTAGTACCCATAATCATCAGGTTGTTCCCTTAATTGTTCACTGTTTACTTGAAAATCAGCTCATATAATTCATTTTGAATAAGGATAAGCGATAAGTGAAATACTTATTTCTTTCTTTATAAAAATTTAAAGAGGCATGTTTTAGTGACTTCTCACAGGAGGAATTATTCTTATTGGAGGCATGTTTTAATTTCAATTGTGTTGCTGGCATAAAACCACAAAGGTCGTATAATTTCATTATAAAAGTTTGCTACAACTATTTGAAAATTTTAATTTGGAATGTCTAGAACGCAAGACATTCTCAGGATTGCACATCAACACGCACTAAATCTACTTTCTAGATTACATCAAGATCTTTTTTCCCATCTTCCACAGGCAATATATTCTGCTGATATGGTCATTGTAATGGATAGAGGGAAGGTAAAGTGGATTGGAAATCCAGCCAACTTGTCGGGTTCATCTTATGTTGCATTTACCCTGTCGAATGAACTTGATACTGCCAAATGTATTCAAGGGCAAGGCTGCCAAGTAATTGAGAGAACTGAAACTCATAAATATTTCCTTGATGAGAAAGAGGACACGAATGCTCCAAATGGTGTAACGGAGACTGTTGATGATGAGATGCGGAAAGAGGGCAGAGTTCAACTCAGTGTATACAAGTAAGCAATGACAGCATATTCAACTTCAGTGAACAGTGAGCAATTCTGAAAGTTGTTTTTTAGGATAACTTTTTTATTAATAATTAATTAATTATTGTCAATACTCAGTTTTTGAAATATTTGGTGGCAACAATTCCAGGAACTATGCAGCATTTTGTGGTTGGTTCATTGCAATCATTATATGCATTTCTGCATTTTTAATGCAAGCTTCACGCAATGGGAATGATCTTTGGCTTTCTTTTTGGGTTGATACTACGGGACGAAGTCAGATGGACAGTTCAACAACCTCTTACCTAGTAATCCACTTATATTTCTCCATTATTGCTCGTACATCACCTTATGTGGTTGGCATAGATTATATATTTTGATTTGATCAGATAATATTCTAATAGTTGTTAATTACTGAAATTGGAGAAATCTCAAGCTGTAATTGCTACCACGATTGGTATAAGGGTGTGTTAACGTTCCTGTAAACGTAATCAGGGAATGAGAATCCATATTTGGGGGACCCACCTCATTGCGATTGATAATGTTTTACCAGAATCTGTGGTGGGAATTAATTGTGGGTCCCACCATTTTTTATTACGCCAAACTCAATAATCCAATTTCCCAAAAATAGGTGGTACTTTGATTACAATTACTTGATTAAGTGGGACCCACCTTATTTCCTGTGTTCCCCTTACACGATTTGCCCCTTTCTCTCTCATAATTATTATTGTTCTCTTTAATTGGCTTCCCCTCCCTCCTCCCTCTTCCTCTTGCTCTGGCTTTTCTCTCTTCCTCCTGTTCTGGTTTTCTAGCCCTTTTCCTCTTGTTCTGGCTTTTCCCTCTTCCTCTTGTACTAGCTTGTCCCTCTTCCTCTCGTTCGGGCTTTTCTCTCTCTCTCTCTTACTCTGGCTTTCCCTTTTCCTCTCCTTCTCTGTTTTCCAAACTATCCCCACCAAATTACACTTGGAATTCCACAAATAAAATTAAAGGAAAAAAAAAACTAAACATACCTTAGAGGAAGAAGAGCTCTGTGGTGGAGTGGAGTGTTCTGGCCACCAAATCCAGATACACTTTTATTGAAACCATAGGTTATTAGAACTTCTCGTCTTGGTTCAAGATTACAGAGCGAAATTATTGTTATTTTTTAAACCAATCAAATAGAATATAATATTCATTATACAAATTTTATAAGATTAAAATTTTGTTTTTTGTTCAAAGAAATATATATAATTATCTAAAATCTGTTTGTTAAAAATAAACATATTAAGATTATTTTAAAAGAGTAAATCTACAACTAAATTTAAATTTGAATTAGATTAACAAAATTATTTAGAAATATAAAAGGTCATTATGGTAATCATTCAATTTTTTTCCCTTTACATATGAAAGTAAACACCACCAATGTGTTTTTTATTACAATTGAACTCATTCCCATTACACCTTGATAAACACCACCAAAGATTATATGATTACCATTCTAGCCAATTCCCAAACGGGTAGGTAAACGCTCCTTGAGTCTATCTGATTAGCTACTCGGGCTTTTATGTTACTAAACCAACCAGCACAATCAGTTATTTAGTTTTAGGGACTGTTATACCCTTCAACTAATGGTTGGTTCAAATAGTTGTTAGTTTGTTAAGGTTGATTACTATTATTATTTTTTAAAAAAAAAACAGGAAACAAACTTTTCATTTTTTTTTGGAAAAGGAAACGGTTCATTATATTAATATAAAGAGAAGAGCTAATGCTCAAAGTACAAGAGAGTTATACAATGAGCAAAACGGAAATACAAGTGCTTCTAAAAGGATCAGGAGGTGCACTCGGATGTCTCGACTAGGTTGACACTCCCTTAGCACCCTCATCACTTCCAATTCAAACACATAACTGAGTGAGACAATAACAAGAATACAAGATGAGGGAACAATAATCGCAGTACAATCGAAAATAAAAATCTAAAAACGAAGCCAAAACAGTGGCCTAAAACGTATGGAAATAAATAAAAAGTTCAACGGGGGGGGGGATGAAGGCCCCCCCAGTTGAGGTTGAAATCTGAAAGACTATAGACAAGGAAGGGATTGGAGATGATGCACCAAGAGGAGGCTTGACGGCGGGTGGCTTCAAATCGGTCTTGGCATCTAGTAGCTTCAAACTAAAGGTCTATCAAGAGGGCTTTTATTGCATTATACCATAGCAGATGGGTGGAATTGTGGAGAATAGGGCCGGCTAGGAGTTGTAACACATTACTTTTGAAATCATTGCACAAGATCCAAGAAAAGTTGAAAAAACACAGCAGTTTCTGCCAACACCAATCTGAATAAGAGCATGTAAAGAAGAGGTGAAGGGAGTCCTCACTATGTTGGAGACAGAACGGGCAAGCTGAGGGAGAAAGGGAGGATGCTGGTTGTTTTATTTGAAGAACTTCAACTACATTCAGCTGACCGAAAAGCATAATCCAAATGAGAATGTTGACTCTTCTTGGACTCTTTGTTTTCCAAATAGCCGAGAAGAGGGACTTTTCCAAAGGGGAGAATGATGTTAGGTGTACTTTAAGGGATTTAACGGTGTAGAGGTCAGTGGTTGAGATGGACCACACTCTTTTATCAAAAGAGTGAGAAGGACTTCTACTTACAATTTTCTCCAATAAGTCTTGGAAAGCCAACACTTCTTCATCTTTGAGCAACCTTCGGAAGGTGATGGACCAAGAAGCTATGTTATTGTCCCAATGATCGGCAACTGAACCATTGGGAAGCATGGTGATTCCGAATAAGCTTGGGTAAAGGGTGATGAAAGGGGGAAGATCCTTCCCAGGTGTCTAACCAGAAAGCAATTCGGCTGCCATTACCAAGTTTGAATGTGGCCAAAGATTCTACCTCAAGCCAAGTCTTTGAGATGCTAATCCATGAACTTTTCAAGCTTCTACCACCTTTTCCTGCTGTATGCCAATCAAATGCATCTTTACCATGAATACTTCTAATAACTTTTCCTCAAAGAGAGTTTTCCTCATTGAAAAATCTTCAACCCCATTTAGCAAGGAGTGCAATATTCATAGATTTGAAACCACCAAGGCCTAGGCCACCAGCTATAGGTTTTTGAACCAATTCCCATTTAACCAAGTGATTTTGCTTGCTGCCCTTGTTGCCTCCCAAAAGAAGCTTCGTATTATCCTTTCCATTTTAGATACTACTTTTTCAGGCATGAGGAAGATGGCCAAGTAATGAATTGGAAGGTTTGAGAGGACTGAAGTGCATAGAGTGGCTCTTCCTCCCCTAGATAGATTAAATCTCTTCCATTTGTCAAGTTTAGCTTGTACTTTGTCTAGGATCGACTGCCAAAAGGAGGCTCTTTTCGGGTAACCCCCTAGAGGCAACCCTAGGTAATAAAAAGGAAGATGGTCAGCCGAACAATTCAAAGATGCTGCTGTATTAAATAGGTCACTGTCATCCACATTAATGCCATATAGGGCTGATTTATCCCAATTTACCTTCTGCCCTGAACACCATTCAAAAAGCTCCACTGTATTTTTAAGCTTTAAAAGCATAAAGCTGTCATATTTGCAAAACAGTAAGGTATCATCCGTGAATTGGAGTATGGAGACTTGAACTTGCTCTTTACCTACTATAAAACCTTCAATAATGCCAGATTGGTTGAGTCTGGAAATTAAAGCACTCAATACTTCGCTGACTAGAAGATAAAGGAAAGGGGAGAGAGGATCGCCTTGCCTTAGCCCTATTGAAGCAACCACTCTTCCTCTTGGTCTCTTATTAATGAAGATCGAGTAAAGTGAGTTTTTGACACATCCCATGATTCATTCTATCCATTTCTGATTGAAATTCTTGGACCGTAGCACTTTTTCTAGAAAATCCCAATCAACTTGGTCAAATGCTTTCTCCATATCAAGTTTAAGGATCCATCCCTTTTTTTTTGCTCTATACTCTTCAACAGCTTCATTGGCTATAAGGATGGGATCCAAAATTTGTCTTCCTTCTATGAATGCACATTGGGAGGGAGCAATAATGCTGGGCATAATCCCTTTCAATCTCTCAGCTAGCACCTTAGCAATGACTTTGTATATTAAGGAGGTTAAGCTAATGGGTCTGTAATCACTGACCTTGATTGCTACTTTATTCTTTTGAATCAAGTATATGAAGTTCTCCTTTATGCAAGCATTGATCTTACCATTCTTATAGAAGTCATTAAAGGTATCTTGGAAGCTTGACTTTAGAATAGACCAAAATTTCAGCAAGAATTTTGAAGTGAAGCCATCGGGGCCTGGGGCTTTGCTTTTGCCAAGGGTTTTTATGGCTGGGAAGATTTCTGTGGCTGAAAAATTATTTTGCAAGAGGAGATTCTGATTCAAATTCACACAAAGCCAGTCTAAGTTTAATGGAAGATGCCTCTGCCCTGGAGATTTTAGAAAAAGACTTGTAATAATTGATTATTAGGCTTTCAATTTCTGCACTTGACTTTGTTGGCACTCTTTGCTCATCAACTAACTCATTTATAAAGTTTTTCCTCTTTTTTGCTACTAAGAATCTGTGGAAAAAGCTTGTATTCTCATCTCCCTGCTTGAGCCAATTTAACTTACTTTTCTGCAATAGGTTGATTTCTTCAAGCCTATATAAGGCCATGAGTTCTGATTTTGATGAAGACCAAACTGCATAGTCATTGCTTGAAAGGGGGGAAATCTCGACAAGAGTGTCCCATTTTTCTATTTCTGCTAGCAGCCTCTCCTCTTTCTGTTTTAGTTCTTCCTTATTGCTGTGATGCCACTTTTTTACTGCTGTTTTCACTTCTTTCAGCTTCTGATTTAGTACAAATCCAGCCCATCCATGCACTTTACTGTCAAACCATGCTTTCTCTATAATTTGGATGCAATCTTTGTTGAGTAACCAGCTATTGCAAAACCTGAAAGGTGAGGGACCCCAACTGAAAGAACCGGCTTCTAGTAAAGTTGGGTAGTGATCTGAAAAAATTCGGGCTTGTCTATTGGTTCTAGAATTTTCAAATAACTCATCCCATTCTTTTGATATGAAAAAACGGTCTAGTAAGGATCTTGAAACAGCGATACCTTCCCTTGACCAAGTAAAGTTCCCATTACTCAATCGGATTTCCATGAGTTTTGCTTGCTCAATGAACTTATTAAATTTTCTCATACCTCTAGTACTTCGACCCAAGGGAAATCTCTCTTGTGCCCATCTTGTGATATTAAAATCACCACCCATGCACCATGCCTCTTCACAATAAGCTACCAAGGAAAGTAGTTCTTCCCACACAAATTTTCTTTCTTTGTAATCGGTTGGCCCATATACATTAGTGACCCAACAAGTTTTTTTACAAATAGTGGTGCATTTTATTGAAAGGGAGTAACCACCTTTGAGGGTTTCTAATACCGAAATCGAATTTGTGTCCCACATTGTCAACAACCCGCTAGAAACACCAAAAGATTCAACAAATTCCCATCCAACATCTTTGAAACTCCATATAGATTTAATAAAACTTGCATCAATATTTTCTTTTTTAGATTCTTGAATTAACACTATTGAGGGGTTAATTTTCTTTAAGAATCGTTTAAGGGCCAACCTTTTATTACTTTCTTTGAGGCCTCTTGTATTCCAGGATACTATCTTCATCTTTTTCAAAAACAGGGTTCAGTGCCAACCGAAGTTCAGTCCATTATTAGGTTGCAATCAGTGACTATGCTCAGTAGATGTGCTGGGAGGTCAGAAGGGGTTGAAGGGAGGGCTGGATGGGCAGGGCTGAGGGCTTTTATCTTAGAAATAAAATCCTCCTCTGTTTGAAACAGAGTATTTAGGTTAACAAGCAAGGGTGCTTCTGTTTTTGGCTCTTCTTGATCTCCTGAATTGTTGAACCAATCATTTTCCTCAATACTAATACTGAAAGAGGAATCAAGAGGGCAATCCTTCTCTATAATTGCTGGAGCTTCTGGGGGAAAATTGGGAGTTCCTTTCAGGAATGGCCTCGCCGGGTTGGATGGGAGGAGAGAAATTTGATTTTCTGACCTGGTAAAAAGAGGCTGTTCTGGAAATGAAGGATTCCTGGCTTCTTGGAGCTGACCGGACACTAATTTGAGGGTGAAGCCGAGGCTTTTGGAGTGTTCCTTCAGATACTTTCTTCTGATAAAATGCTTGGGAAAAGTCTTGAAGAGGCAAGAGGGGTGGCGTGTTCTATGCAGCCGCTTATGGTTTGCTTTGCAGGGTTTATGGGGTGGTTTAGTGCTAAAGGGAGGAGGAGGCTTGTGGGATGCAGAGGCAAAAAAGAAAAGGCTGCTCTGTTAGGACGGGGGGCAAGGTAAGAGGGGGAGTTATGGCTGCTTGAGGGTAGTAATGGCAGAGAAATCGGGTGATCTGGTAAAGCAGGGAGGGGTAGGGGAGATGTGTTGAGGCAGGGGACGGGGGAAGAAGAGGGCTTGAGGGTCGTTTGGGTTTCGGACTTGGTTAAGGCATGCTCAAAAGAGGAAGAGGTTGAAGGGAGAAATAACTTTGCTTTCTTTTTTCTTTTTGGCGCGAGTGACTTTTCAGATTCAAAAAGGGAGAGGTCGGTTGGCAATCCCTTTTCTTTCTTCTTAATGGCAGAAGCCGGGCCGTGGAACACGAAGGGCCTTAGCATTTACACTAGGTGTCTTAGCTGGTGATGCATTTAAGTCAGAAGACTTTTCGACTTCCTTTAGTTTAAAAAAAATCCTCTCGGAGGACTGCGGCTGCAAGGCGGGGGGTGGCTTTTCAACTTCCAACCAATCTTAACAGATTTCCCTCGTCAGGGCTTAAAGGGCGATTTAACTCCTCTTTTGACAATGACTTTTGAAATTCTGAATTATTACAGACTAACCTCGAAGGTGGTGACTTGCTTCTCCCCTATTGAAATTCGAAGTCTGTGGCTTGTGGAACTCTTTCTTCTTTTCTGCTCTTGCTCTTGGACTTCTTGAGAACTTAGGCTTGGACTTGGTTGACAATAGGAAAGACCAATTGGATAAATCAATTAAATCAATTTGGGAACTGACATCTTCATCCTTCAGGACTTCTTGTAATCGAACTAAATCTATTGGGTTGGAGAAGTCTTTAAATAGAACTTTAGAAGGTAGTTTTGAAGGCGGATGACAACAAGTAATATCACCAAAATTTAAGTAAAAACTTCCACGAATTTCATCCTTAATTTCAATGGTGGCTGGCATGAATCCACATAAATTTTTCCTGACTTGAATTTTAGCTTCTAAACAGTTGATAAGATTAAGAGTTTCTGATGTAATTACAGTTAGTCCACCAAAATAAGCCCCAATTGCCTCGAAAGTGCTTCTACACGAATAATCTAGGGGAAGATTGTTTATTGCAATCCATCCCCCATAACCTTGCATTACTGAGGGCCTTCCATGACTAAAAGGGTTCCATTTTTCCCAAAGAAGATGAAAGGGGCCATACTTAATCCATTTGCCCTGAATTGGCACTTTTTCAGTGAGGTCTCCTTAGCTGAGTTTGATGAGAGCCTTGTCTGCAAATAGAGGATTGATGACAACGTTGGTGCCTAGACACTTACTTAGCTCTATGGAAATTTCCTTCCACCCATTTGATGCCATAAATCTTGAAATAATCCATAAATTACTAAAATTTTCAGGCAAAACATCACCATTCTTCTTCATCCAGAAAGTGTGGTTACTTTGTTTCTTCAAGGGTGGAGCAGGGGAGGGTGAAAGGGGAGAAATTACGGGGAGTAGGTGTTTAGAGGCTTCTAAAGGTTCGAGAGAGGAATTCCCACAAGAAGGGAGAGCAGGGCTGTTACTACCGACCGGCCTCTGTATAGGAGAGGGACAAAGTGAAGGAGAACTAACCTGGAAATCAAGGGATGCTCTGGAATTTTGGATGCAGCCTTCGATCATTTCCTTAAAATCTTTTCACACTGCTTTTTCATTGCCGAACGGGACATGGATATTCTTTCTTCCTCCTGTGATTGGCCAGACAACACATTCTACAAACCATTTCTCCTTTGCCCGAAATTTGGCCAACCTTATGAAGCTTTGATCAATTCTTTCCTTTAGTAAGAAGAATTCAAAGGTGGAACTATATATAAGTCTGCGAAAACTCTCAAATAGCCAGTTAGTTGAGGTTAAGGATAGAAGAATGGACTGTCCTTTCTTTAAGTCTTTTAAAAGGAAGTCCGATCCTTCTTGCCCCATAATGAAGGTGTGGTCAAAGATGCGGCATGATTTAAAGGCCATGGCTGGAAACAGGGTACGTAAGAAGGTCGGGAGGAGGGAAGGGGCCGAAGGGTGAGCAGATGGGAAAGGGTGAGGGAGGCGGTCAGAGGGAAGGAAGGCTAGGGAGGGCATGATGAGCTCCGGTGGGGTGGTCGGAAAGGAGGGCGTGGGGGGAGGGAGAAAGGGAGGAGAGAGGGGAGAGCATTTTTTAAAAAAATTCAGAGTAGCATTCCGCAACTTCTCTTTTGAAACAAACTTTTCATTGAAGTTAAGAATAATGCTTACATATAAGTTGATTATCTGTTTCAATCAGTTTTGAAGTTGGTTTGATTCGTGGTTTCAACCTCGCTCTTTGGTCTTATTGGACTTCTCATCTCGTCTGCTAATTGGTCCTCTGTTGGCTATGGCTTCATTTCTGGAGTTGGTTTGTTAGGTTTTAAGTGTGTTACATTTTGATCTCTTCTCCTCTTTGTATCTCATTTGTACTTCTTCATCTTTTGTTTTTCTCCATTTCTACATTCTCTTCAAGGATAAGGTAATTTTTAGCATTAGTCTCTTTTCAGTCTATCAATGAAAACTTATGTTTCCTTTAGAAAAAAAACATACGGCTTACATATAAGTTGATTAGAATGTATGGTCATATTTCTATGTTTTCAGGAAATATCTTATTGTAGGAGAGCATGAAAGTTTGCTGACTCGACATTTTCATTTTTTGAATCTCTTAATATTAAAGTGTGCCTTTGACCTATCTTTTTTTCCTTTCGATGCCTTCAAAATTTTTGCAGGTTACTCTCTGCATCTTTTGCATCATAAATTCATTCTTTACTTTGCTGAGAGCATTCTCATTTGCATTTGGTGGCTTACAAGCTGCAGTTAAGGTGCATGACACATTATTGAATAAGCTTATTCATGCACCTATCCAGTTTTTTTATCAAACACCCGGTGGGCGAATCCTGAATAGGTTAGTTGAGGACAATGAGAAACATAGAACTCCTTCCTTCTCCCCATGGCTTGCATAATTTTTTCTTATTGCAGGTTGTCTTCTGATCTTTATACCATTGACGATTCTCTTCCATTCATCCTCAATATCCTCCTGGCAAATTTTGTTGGTTTGTTGGGAATTGCAGTAGTCCTGTCATATGTACAGGTGCCTTTCAAATTAATTTAGATTCCTTATACCTTGCTGGTTGTGAACCTTTTATTTTCATTCAAAATTTATTATTAGGTTAAAATTGTTTGAATGCTTATATGTATATTTGTTTAGGTATTCTTCGTGTTGTTGCTACTGCCATTCTGGTATATCTACAGTAAGCTTCAGGTATGCATCAAATACTATTTTAGCTTCATATTACTATGTACACCAGGAGTCAAATATTAATTTTGTTGACTGTCTAACTTTTTTAAATATATATTTTTCTTAATAGAAGAAGTGTATACAGATTAGTAAAAACAGATAATGTTATTTCTTTGGGGATGTAGAAATAGCTATATGTAATGAAAGTAATGAGATACGGCCACATGTTAAATGAAACAGCCAAAGAACAGTAGCCTCAGTTGAAAACCAGGATAGGGAGTGGCTCCAGTTAAGAATAAATAAGATAAAAGATAGCTGTGAAGAAATTTTGTTATGGAAGTGGTCAGGAGCCACACTCCTCTCAACTTTCATCTGCTGCTTTGAAATTCCTCTTATTTTTCTCTAATGAGATTCTTCAAATAATAACAAAGGAAGGCACTTGCCAGAGAAAGAGTACTGAGCTGGACTTAGGGGTGTCGAAGAACACACTTCATCCATTATTTTTCAACATTTTTTTTTTTTGAAAAGGAAATAAGTCTCTTTATTAATATTAATATAATTAAATGAGACTAATGCTCAAAGTACAAGAGATATGTACAAAGAGCATAAAGCTTAATACCTAAGGATCAGTAGGTGCACCCGAACATCTCAACTAGTCCTTAGCGTCCTCATCATATCATACAAGTTAATTTGAATGAAAAGTGTTCAATGCTAAAACAGTCCTTACAGTGAACCAATAAAGATACAGATACAAAAAGACAGCTTTCAACCAAAACTTCTACAACAAAATCCAAAAAAGAAGATCAAACATACAAAAACAAGAGCACATTATGCTGTAAATCTGAATCCAAAGTCTTCAAACTTCTGTCAATCCTCATGTATGAAGGCCCATCAATTTGAACTTATTTCTTGTAATGAGTAAGCTGCAAAAAGGTTTTAGAAAGAGAGCATCAAAATGAAGCATCAAGCCTAGCAGTCTCAAAACGAGCAAACCAAGGAGTTTCCTTGTCTTGGAACACTCATTGGTTTCTGTTGATTATTTCCTTTATTATGAAATTTTATATTGTACTTATTGTATTATATTTGCTATATTTTATTCTTTCCTTATTTGTAATTATTTTATTCTTATTTGTAATTGGGTATTTCTTCTATTTAAGAAATCCTTTCCTCCTAAGATTAATAAGAGAAAAGATAATGTTTTTTTAGCATGGTATCCGAGATGGAATATCATAGTTATGTCTAAAATCCTAAAAACCTAGCTGCCATAGCCAAAATCCTAGCCTATCATTGTTGAAACCCTAGCTACTGTCTTAAATAGCACACCTTACTTCCGATCGCAGGTCGTCTTCTCAAGTTGGGGATTCTGATCTGGCTTGAACAAGTACAAATCGACGAGGCAAGCCATAGTTGCACGCCATCACATTGTCGCTGTCTTTTGGATTTTGTTTTTAAGTGTTGCAGCTTCAACCTCACCTTAGGAAGAGCTTGCGTACCTCAAAAGAGTTCGCGCACCTTTATTGATCCGGTGAATGGTGATTGTTCCAATGGAACCATCGGTGGAATCCTCTTAATCTCAACAGAATCGGCTAACTCCCTTTTCTTTGTTCAACGTTCCTCTTCATAAGTTTGCATCGTGGAGTTCTGTTGTTTCGTGTTCGTAGAAGCCATATAAAATCAGTGTAAACTGGTTCGGTTTTGTTTCAACCGGTCTGGTCTGATTTTTTTTTTTCAGCTCGGTCGACTTAGCTGGTTCGGCTCATTACTTGGTTTGGTTCACTATTTGGGATTGTTCACTAGTTCGGTTCACTACTCATTGTTGGTTCAACAATTCTGGTTTGGTTCGACTTACTTGGTTTGGTAGATTTACTATTTCCCATTATTAATTACTACCAAGTTGCAAGAGCAAATTCATCCAACCCTAAAACTGCTGCCTACCAATTTGTCATCTAATAATTCATGTATTTCCTTGACTCAAATAGGTAATTATCCTAAGACATTCTCATGCAGTAATTCATCTCCATGGATTATAGACTCTGGAGCTTCTGATCATATAACCAGTTCCTCTTATTTATTTGAATCATATTCTCCCGTGTATTGTAATGAAAAAATTCGCATTGCCGATG
Organism: Benincasa hispida; assembly: GCF_009727055.1. Lineage (NCBI taxonomy): Eukaryota > Viridiplantae > Streptophyta > Magnoliopsida > Cucurbitales > Cucurbitaceae > Benincasa > Benincasa hispida. Next base: position 42,321,403 of record NC_052359.1, read on the forward strand.
GCAGCTTCACCTCTATTGCAGGAAAAGGAACTATTCCTTTGACTACAAAACTTTATTACGTTCTGTCCTTCATGTTCCAAAATTAGCTTGTAACTTGTTGTCTGTTAGTAAACTTTCTAAGGATGCTAACTGTCGTGTTATCTTTTGTGAAACTCATTGTATCTTTCAGGATCAGGAATCGGGGGGGACGATTGGACGTGCTAGGATGATTGATGGTCTCTATTACTTTGATGAAGTTTCTGCTAGTAAAAAAAAAAAGTTCAGGGCTTGAGTAGTGTTTGTTCTCCTTTTGTCAAAGAAACTATCATGCTTTGGCATCGTAGATTAAGGCATCCAAATTTCTTTTATTTAAAGCATTTTTTTCCGATTTATTTAAAGGATTTGATTGTTCAGTTTTTCAATGTGAAAGTTGCATTTTTGCCAAACATTATCGATCCACCTATTTGCCTAAACCGTACAAGGCTTCATCACCTTTTTCCTTAATTCATATTGATGTTTGGGGTCCGTCTAAAGTCTTAACTCATAGTGGTAAGCGTTGGTTTGTTACCTTTATAGATGACCACACTCGTTTAACTTGGCTTTATTTGTTAACAAAAAAGTCAGAGGTAAAAGAGGTTTTTGTTCGGTTTTACAATATGATAGAGACTCAATTTCAAACTAAAATTTGAATTCTTCACTCTGATAATGGCACTGAATATTTCAATGAACAATTAACCAATTTTTTGTAAGAAAAGGGCATTTATCATCAAGCTACGTGTCGTGACACGCTTCAGCAGAATGGCATTGCTGAGTGAAAGAATAGACACTTACTTGAAGTTGCTCGTACCCTTATGTTCTCTATGAATGTTCCAAAATATTTGTGGGGTGATGCCGTTCTTACAGCTGCATATCTGATCAATCGAATGCCATCTAAGGTTTTGAATTTTAAAACTCCTCTTAATCACTTCAATCAGTTTTTTCCTAATAATCGCCTGTCTTCTGATTTACCAATTAAATTGTTTGGGTGTACTGTTTATGTCCATACTTCTCCTCTTTCTCGAACTAAGCTTGATCCTCGAGCCACTAAATGCATTTTTGTAGGCTATGTTTCTCATAAGAAAGCTTACAAATGTTTTGATCCTTTGACCCACAAGTATTTTGAGAGTATGGATGTCTTTTTTTGAAAATCAACCTTTTTTTTGCCCAAATTTTCTTCAGGGGGAGATATCTAACCTTGAAAATAATTTTTGGGATACTTTATCTCTCCCAAACATCAGTGGTCCTGCAATTATGAGCTCTAGTCCTTCGATACCAAGTATGGAGAGTTCTTCTTCAGGGACAGAAACACTACAAAATGACTCTACAAGTCGAAATCCTTAACTTCAGGTTTATACTAGAAGAAACTTGACTCAAAGAGTCTGAGATCAGACAATTGACTTATTACAGGACCAATCAAATACTCCGATGAATGATCCTGAAGATCTAGGTATTAGACACTCTACTCCTATTTCTCCTAGTTCTTCATCTCCTTCTAATCCTTTACCTGATATCTCTGATCTTGATATTCCAATTGCCCATAGGAAAGGTACTCATAAATGCACCAAATATCCCATTGAAAACTATCTTTCTTATCATAGATTGTCTAACTGTCATAAAGCCTTCACATCCAAAATAACCAACCTATTTGTTCCAAGGAATATACAGGAAGCCCTAAATGATTTGAATTGGAAATTAGCAGTGATGGAAGAGTTCAATGCACTGAAACAAAATTTCACATGGGACGTAGTCGAACTACCAAAAGATAAACAAACGGTGGGATGCAAATGGGTGTTCACTGTAAAATGTAAAGCTGGTGGTAGTATTGAAAGGTACAAGGCTAGATTAGTTGCTAAGGGGTTCACTCAGACCTATGGCATTGATTATCAAGAAACATTTGCTCCAGTAGCTAAAATTAATTCCATTAGAATCTTGTTGTCTGTGGCAGTTAATTTTGGTTGGCCTCTTTATCAACTTGAGGTGAAGAATGCCTTTCTCAATGGAGATCTTGAAGAAGAGGTTTTTATGGACTTGTCACCTGGTTTTGAGGTGGATCTCGGGATTAACAAAGTGTGCAAGTTAAAGAAATCATTATATGGGCTTAAACAATCTCCCAGAGCATGGTTTGAACGGTTTGGAAAGGCAGTCACAAGCTATGGATTCAGTCAAAGTCAAGTTGACCATACTATGTTCTATAAACATACTAGAAGTGGTAAGTTGGTCGCTTTGATGGTGTATGTTGATGATATCATTCTTACAGGTAATGATGAGACAGGACTGAATATGTTTAAGAAAAACCTTGCTAATGATTTTCAAATCAAAGACCTGGGAACCTTAAAGTATTTCCTAGGAATGGAGTTTGCCAGATCTAAAAATGGCATTCTTGTCAACCAGAGGAAGTATATTCTTGACCTACTGAATGAGACAGGTTTACTTGGTTGCAAGATAACAGAAACTCCTATTGAGCAAAATTTAAAATTGGTTGCTGCAACTGAAAAAAAAGTAAAAGAAAAGGAAAAGTACCAGAGGCTTGTAGGGAGACTCATATATCTCTCGTCCTGACATTGCTTTCGCAGTTAGTGTAGTAAGTTAGTTCATGCATGCTCCCGGGTCAGTTCACTTTGAAGCAGTTTATAGAATTTTGAGATATTTGAAAGGTACTCCAGGAAAAGGTATATTATTCACGAAGCATGACCACCTAAACATTGAGGTTTACACTGATGTTGATTGGGCAGGAAGCACGACTGATAGAAGATCGTATATTATTCACGAAGCATGACCATCTAAACATTGAGGTTTACACTGATGTTGATTGGGCAGGAAGCATGACTGATAGAAGATCTACTTCGGGGTATTGCTCTTTTGTTGGAGGAAATCTGGTTACTTGGCGAAGTAAAAAACAAAGTGTGGTTGCTAGAAGTAGTGCTGAAGCAGAATTTAGGGTATTAGCCCATGGTATTTGTGTGGGCATATGGATAAGAAGACTATTGAAAGAATTGAATTTCTCTCAGACAATGCCCATACGCATCTATTGTGATAACAAGTCAGCAATTTCCATTGCCCACAATCCAGTCCTTCATGATAGAACCAAACATATTGAAGTTGATAAACACTTCATAAAGAAAAAGATTGATGCATGAATAATATGCATTCCCTTTCTCCCGACAGCAGAACAAATCGCAGATGTGTTAACCAAAGGTCTTCTAAAGTGACAATTCAACAAGTTGATTGACAAGCTGGCTATGAATGATATCTTCAAACCAGCTTGAGGGGGAGCGTTGATTATTTCCTTTATTGTGAAATTTTATATTGTACTTATTGTATTATATTTCCTGTATTTTATTCTTTCCTTATTTGTAATTATTTTATTCTTTCCTTATTTGTAATTGGGTATTTCTTCTATTTAAGAAACTCTTTCCTCCTAAGATTAATAAGAGAAAAAATAATGTTTTTTTAGCAATGTCTTTCAAACTAAAGTTCAACGAGCAAAGCTTTCACTGCATTATTTCTCAACCATTTCAACTTGAGTTGGAATTGGAGAAGACTACCCCAAAATTTCATGTCAAATTGAATCTTCCCACGTTTTCTTACCATGGGGACCCAAAACCATGGGCAACGGTCTTTGGACAATGTCCATGTGGTCCAAACTACCTTGACTGACTAGTTAAGAGAGAAATCTAATCCTCTTGGGGATTTGGCCTTCCAAATCTTGCAAATGAACAAAAAGTAGGATGATGGTTAATAAAGAGAGACTTACAAAAGGGGCTAACCTTCAAAGGCTCTTTAGGTCCACATACTATAATCCATTTAAATTTGGTAAGAGAAACATTTTATTCATCAAGGAGGGCAAATATGATAAATCTAGGTTTTATTTATTTATATTATTAATTTTAATTTTAATTTTTTTATTATAGAAGGAATCTTCTGAAATAATAGTGTGAGAGAGAATAAGTATTACTGTTAAAATAGTGCGAGAGAGAATAAGTATTGCTGTTAAATTTCAATATCGAGTTAAGAAATGCATAAGAGAGGTTAAAAAGACTAGAGAATTAGAAATCAAAATCGATTGGTTGACACGGATTTTTGTAATTGTTAAGTACAATGGTTGAAGGGAAGAAAAATCAAATGGAATGCTTATTGGAATTTATGATCTCTATATTTTAAAGGCACTTGCAAAAGTAGCTAAACGTTACTAGAAATTTGCAAATGTAACAACCCCTTCAATTTTGCAAAAATAGTAAAATTTAGTGGCACAACCCGTGTTGAAAAAAACTGAGCCCAAACGATTATATACCTGGTACAATTTGATATATCATTGATGTACCTAATAATGAGTGTAGATATACCAACGATATACCTGCTATGAACGATGATCGTGATATATTACTTCTCTTTACTTCTCTTTATTGTGTTCAGTTTCTCGTACTAAATGGTGTTGGGTTTTCTACAGATTTTAGATGAAATGCCTGTCTTGATGTACCTAAATGTTTGTCCCTCATATCCGATATGAATGGTGATATATCATTGATAATGCCTCATTCCTTATATTATTATTGAAGGAATCAATAACATAGGTGATAGGTATACCTAATTATGAGTGTTGATAGACCAAGGATATACGTGATATACTTGATATGAGTACTGATACTCCAGGACTCGTATGATCCAACTTTCTTAAGTATAAGTTACTTCTACTTTATCCCCTCAAATCAGAAATAAAGTAACGGTATCTTCACATTTTGTCCATTTATTTCGCTTCTATTCTCTTTTTCATTATTAGGTGACGTCCTTTGCTTTACTTAAAATAGAAAACACATTAAATGATACACATGTGGCCCATAAGATAGAAATTTCCAACATAAGGACAAGGTCTTGTTCCTTAAACTCTTTACATCTTTATCTTTGTTAGCTCTTCCACATACACATTCATTGGTTTCAATTAAGTGTTCTGTTACAGGGTATACATGTGAGTTTGTGGTGGGCATTGTCTGGAATCCATTCTTCACTAAATACCTTTACGTAATTGCACCGGACGCTGCTGATAATTCAAGATAATATATATATACACAAATATATTGTTCTTCTGTAGAGTTCCAAAATGATTATTTGAACAACGATCATATATCGAAATTTCTTCTAGAATAGTGCTAGTGGAACTCTGCACTTTATGTTCTAGATATTGTACAAGGGAGGGAGATAATTTCACCTCTGCTTGCATAATAAAAAACTTTGCAGTTCTTTTATAGGGCCACAGCTCGAGAGTTGAGACGGCTTGATAGTGTTTCACGGTCTCCCATATATTCCTCCTTCACTGAGACTCTTGATGGGTCTGCAACGATTAGAGCGTTCAAGTGTGAGGTGTTATTTTGTGTCTTGTATTTGTTATAAAGTTTCTGTTGATTATTTCCTTTATTGTGAAATTTTATATTGTACTTATTGTATTATATTTGCTGTATTTTATTCTTTCCTTATTTGTAATTGGGTATTTCTTCTATTTAAGAAACTCTTTCCTCCTAAGATTAATAAGAGAAAAAAATAATGTTTTTTTAGCAGTTTCTAAGAAGAATAGTTATTCAAATTGTTAGATGATATTCTTAAATCACATTTGACCCAAAAAATAAGTTGATAGGTGAAGACAAATTTAATATTATATCATTTAACACACCCCCTCACTTGTGGGCTTGAAATATAAAGACTCAACTAATGAGTGGAAATCAATATTAATTGGGAGGAAATAACATTCCAGGGAGTTTGAACATAAGACGTCCTTGGAACATTTGCTCTAATACCATCTTAAATCAGCTTAAACTTTTGGGTTAATCAGTGATTTAAGATGGTATTAGAGTAGGTGGTCCAAAGATGTCCTATGTTTTTTTTTTTAAAAAAAATAGAAATGAGACTATTCATTTATATAATGAAAGAGTCTAATGCTCAAAGTACATAAGAGGAAACGAAGAAAAAACTTCAAGCATCCAATACAAGGCTAGGACCAAATTACATCATAAAGACTGAACTCTAGAGAAAAAAGTAAAACAATCCCTGGAATGTTATTTCCTCCCAATTAATATTGATTTCCACTTGTAGGATCTTATACATATTACAAATGAAATATAGTATTGGTAGGGGTCACATTCACTTAAAAGTTGAATATGTGTAAAATAAATAGTTTTGGGTAGAAGTTATTTGCAATCTCATTATTCAATAAAGATATTTCCAGTTAAAATTTATAAGGTGCTCAATGCCTCATAATTTCATTGGCCATTGATGCTATTTTGTCTTGATGGCTGTTCTTTGATCAAGTAATGTTTGCAAATAATTGCTATTCGCTTTAGTATTTTTCTACTTATAGAATTTGACGAATACAGGATTTCTTTTTCACAAGATTCACAAAGCATATCATATTGTATCAACAAACCAGTTACTCAGAAATTACAGCAAGTTTGTGGCTATCCCTCCGACTTCAGGTATATTTAAAGGAAAGTGTTGTGTTTATGACCTAATATCTTTTTCAAACACACGATCAATCAATTGCGTGTATAACTAAATTTGTTGTTGCCAATGTGCAACATTTGTATTGCAGTATAATCCTCTTCTCCTTAACAACTGATGTAAAAATCACTCTTTATTATTATTATCACTATTATTATTGATGTGAAAAACTGAATTAACAACTTAAATACAGTTTGTAAATACTATCAGGTAGAAAGGGAACCCGTAAAACTGGTTAACAGTCAACCTGGCACGGAAATTCTGAGCCCAAAACAAAATAAGTTATTAATTAATCAAATTAAATGCCTAAAATAAAGTAATAGGCATATATGGAAATATGGAATCCAAGCTTCTGAACTACACATCCTTTCTGTACATTTAGATATTTTTTACTTGCATTTTCTTTATCGTTGATTTCAGTTTTTCTTTTTTTAATTTTAGCCTATGTATTTGACCAGTGTGGATGAAAGTAATAGGGATCTTTTTTTATTGTTGTAATTAGCTTTTACTTTCAGTTATTAGCAGGTTTGATAATTTCTTTTATTGCGGTGATGGCTGTTATTGGATCTCTTGGAAATCTCCCACTAAACATTGGTACTCCAGGGCTGGTATGATCTGACTTTCTTATTTATTAAAGATGCTGCTAAATGCTCCCGAAATTTGATAGATGGACAATGTGATGTTGAGTCATTGACTTGTAGTGCAGTGTCAAGTGTCTAATTCAATCTTGAGGGCTGAGCAGGTTGTTTCCAGGCTTAAGATTAATAGGGATAAGAATTTTGAAGGGAGAGGGGGGGTTCCCATCTTGATCTAGTTAAGTGGGACGTTGTATTGCACTTGTGACCGATTGCGTTGCTTGCTTTGGGCATACACAACTTGGGAGTCAATAATGAGGCCCATCTAGTTAAGTGGTTGGGGCAGATACGGATAAGATTGTGCATCTCTCATTTTTCTTTTTTAATATATCTCATTTTGGTTTATGTTAAAATATTGATAGAAGATTTCATTTTCCGGAACCCATCAACTTTTGAGTTCAATAATGATTTAACATGGTATTAAAGCATTCAAGCCTTTGTAATATCACCTCTTCCCAATTAATACTGATAACCACTTGTTAGGCTTTGTGATAATTTCCGACTCACAAGTGGTTGGGAGTGTTAAAGTGTTGATATAGCAATTAAAATTTTCCTTATCAATTTAGCTTAAACATTTGCATTGGTGATTTTACTGCACAATTCTAATTTCTTGTCAACCGTACAATTCTATTTTCAATAAGAAATGGAAATTTTCAATGTTATGACATAGAGTGATTAATTAGACCTTACATTGTTTGCTGGATAGGTTGGGCTGGCACTGTCATATGCTGCTCCAATCGTTTCTTTGTTGGGAAACTTTTTGACAAGTTTTACTGAAACAGAGAAAGAGATGGTTTCTATGGAAAGAGCTCTTCAGGTATGAATGAAAAACTTCTATTTTGTTCAAATTCAAGAAAATTATTTCAGTTATTTATGTTTTTATTTATGTTCACTTTTTTAGTATATGGACATTCCTCAAGAAGATTTGCATGGGTGCCGATCCTTAGATTCAAAGTGGCCATATCAAGGAAAAATTGAATTTCAAAATGTTACTTTGAGATACAAACCATCTTTGCCAGCAGCTCTTCGTGATATTTCTTTTACAATCTTGGGAGGAGCACAGGTGTGTGAAAAAATAAAGACCGTTGAAAGGATGGATGCTTCTGTTTTCTATCTACTTTTATGTTTCACTCCTACTGCTTCCTTGCTGCCTTGTTTATATTCTTACAGTATGACATCGTGTTTCATTCATGTTTATTGAAACTGGAGATTTGGAAGGGGCCGCACGAAAGCAGGTCCCCAGTTTTGTTCATGTTTATTGACATCATCTCTTCATTTTCTAATAGGTAGGCATAATTGGTAGAACGGGTGCTGGAAAATCTAGTATCCTCAATTCCCTATTCTGCCTTACACCAATATGTGCCGGGCGTATATTGGTGGATGGGATAGATATTGCTGAAGTCCCTGTTAGAGATCTACGCATGCACTTTGCTGTAGTTCCTCAAACTCCATTTTTGTTTGAAGGATCATTAAGGTGCTTGAATGAAATGCTTTCTTCCAAAATATTGTTTATGTTTATTTCTTCAATTTAACATAGGAATCAATTATTCCTATCTGAAATAGTTTGAAAATTTTTGTTGGAAGTTTCTGTTTATTTAATCTTCAACCCTGAAATTTTCAAAATTATTTAGTTCAGTTGCCTTTATATCTTTTACTAATGCACAGGGAAAATCTGGATCCATTCCATTGGTATGACGATCAAAAGATTTTGGAAGTTCTTGAAAGATGTTATATCCGGAGGGAAATTGAAGCAGCTGGAGGATTAGATTTTCATGTTAAGGAATCTGGGCTATCATTTTCTGTTGGGCAACGGCAGCTTCTTTGCCTTGCACGTGCACTTCTCAAGTCCTCTAAGGTGAGGAGGCAAAATCAGTTTTTTTTTAATCATATAGTAGTGTGATAAAATAAATCTTCTTTCTGTTTTTTCTGTGATATGTGATGTTGCCGGCATCATTTTAATATTCATATCCGTAAAACTCTTAGGTTTGAGAAATAATCAAAATGCTTTATTCATTCACCAAAGATATGAATATATACAAGAATACAAAGCATAGAAAAGGAAAATATCACAAAATATTTACAAGAATGGAAAATCTTAATTATAGAATTATAACACTCCCCTCAAGTTGGAGCATATATGTTAATCATGCCCAACTTGTTACATAGATAATCTATACGTCTTCCATCCAATGCTTTCGTGAAGATATCTCCTAATTGTTCTCCAGTCTTCACATATCCTGTAGATACCAACCCTTGTTAAATTTTCACACGTACAAAATGGCATTCAACTTCAATATGTTTAGTCCTTTCATGAAAAACTGGATTAGAAGCAATATGAAGTGCTGCTTGATTATCACACCACAACTTTGTCAGTGTGGTGATTTCAAATCCCAACACAACAAGAAGTTCATATATCCAAATCAATTCACACACAGATTGTGCCATTGCTCTATATTCTGATTCTGCACTTGAACATGACACCACATTTTGCTTCTTACTCTTCCAAGAAATCAAATTACCACTAACAAAAACACAATACCCTGAGGTTGATCTTCTTCCAATGCAGCCCAATGATCAACTGTAGGGCATGACATGTACTGACTCACAATACTTACTGAATAGGCTATGTTGGGTCGAGTCACTATAAGATAATTAAGTTGTCCCACTAGCCTCCTATATCTTTCAGGATCTTTTACCAATTCTCCATCTTTTGTGAGCTGTAGGTTGGGCATCATTGGGGTACTACATGGCTTAGCCCCTAGCTTTCCTGTTTCAGTCAACAAGTCAAGACATATTTTCTCTGTGATAATAGAATTTCTTTCTTGCTTCTTATCACCTCAATTCCTAAGAAGTATTTCAACATGTCCAAATCTTTTGTATGGAATTGACTATAAAGAAAGGTCTTTAAGGCATCATCACCAGTAATCATAATATCATCCACATATACGACTAACAAGATGACACCACCCTCAGATCTTTTAAAAAAGACTGAATGATCTGACCTGCTCTTCCGCATTCCAAAGCTTTCAATCACCTGACTGAATTTACCAAACCCAGCTCGTGGGCTCTGCTTTAATCCATACAAGGATTTACGAAGGTGACACATCGTTCCATTTTCCCCCTGAGCAACAAACCCTGGTGGTTGCTCCATATACACCTCTTCTTGAAGATCACCATGAAGAAATGCATTTTTAATATCAAGCTGATGTAAAGGCCAATGATTGATTGAAGCTAATGAAATAAACAACCTCACAGATGCCATTGTTGCTACAAGAGAAAAAGTATCAGCATAGTCAACGCCATAAGTTTGTGCGTAGTCTTTCGCTACGAGGCGTGCTTTTAACCGAGCAACAGAACCATTAGGATTGACTTTAACTGCAAACACCCATTTGCAACCGATAGCCTTCTTTCCTGCAGGGAGAGAAACTAAATCCCAAGTACAATTATCATCTAAGGCAGTCATCTCCTCCACCATTACGACACACCAACCAGGATGAGACATAGCCTCATGAACAGTTTTCGAAATGGATACAGAATCTAAGGATGCAATGAATGAACATTTGGACGGTGACAAATGGTTATATGAAACAAAAAAGGAAATAGGATGAGCACAAGTACGTTTACCTTTACGAAGTGCAATAGGAAAATCATCACCCATTTCTGGATCCAATGACGAAGAAGACTCTGGTACAGGGCATGGAACTGGAGGAGGTTGTCGTCGAGTATAGACCTTAACGATGGGAGGAAGAGTAGAGATAGCCACAGGTAGAGATGAATCAGGAAGAGGATCGGAAAGAGAAATAACGGTGTAGACAAGGAAATCATCCTCTAATTCCTTATGCTCCCCCTGACTCTTATTCGAAGAGAAAGACGATGATGAAAAAAATGGGGTATGTTCAAAAAACGTGATATCAGGAGAGACTAAATATTTATTTAGACTAGGACAATAACACCGATACCCCTTTTGGACATGGGAATAACCAAGGAAAATACATTTTAAGGACTTTGGATCCAGCTTGGTATGCTGAGGCCGAACATCCCGAACAAAGCAGGTACAACCAAATATTCTGGGTTGAATGAGAAACAAATGTTGCTTGGGGCATAAAGTTCGAAAAGGTATCTCACCCTTAAGAATGGAAGAAGGCATGCGATTTATTAAGAAACAAGCTGTGGAAATAGCATCAGCCCAAAAGGATTTTGGAACATGCATCTGAAACATCAAAGCTTTGGCTGTCTCAAGGAGATGACGATTCTTTCGTTCTGCAACCCCATTTTGAGATGGAGTATCAACACAAGAAGATTGATGAAGAATGTCATGGGCATCTAAATAAGACTTGAGTGTATGAGAGAAATATTCCTTAGCATTATCACTCCGTTTGGAACAAATAGGTTGGTTATTTTGGATGTGAAGGCTTTATGACGGTCAGACAATCTAGGATAAGAAAGATAGTTTTCAATGAGATATTTGGTGCATTTACAAATACCTTTCCTATGGGAAATTGGAATATCAGGATCAGAGACATCAGTTAAAGGATTAGAAGGAGATGAAGAACTAAGAGAAATAGGAGTAGAGTATCTAATACCTGGATCTTCAGGATCATTCATGGGAGTATTTGATTGGTCCTTTGACAAGTCAACTGTCTGATCTCGAACTTTTTTAGTCAAGTTTCTTCTAGTATAAACTTGAAGTTCAGGATTTCAACTTGTAGAGTCATTTTGTAGTGTTTCTCCCCCTGAAGAAGAATTCTCCATACTTGGCATCGAAGGACTAGAACTCATAATTTTAGGACCACTGATGTTTATGATGAAAAATAGAAAGAGAAGGAAGAGAGGACACACATGGGGATATGTGGAAAACCCTAACACAGGGAGAAAAAACCACGATATAGAGTTTTTCTTATTATAATTTGATACACCAGATACATAGAGGCTACATGCTTAAATAGGAAAAAGGGAAATCCTAGAGTACAGTGAAAAGATGAAATTTCCCCTAGGGCTAACACCCTATTTTCAACACTCCCCCTCAAGTTGGGGCATAAATATCAATGAGGCCCAACTTGCTAATACATGAGTCAAAGAATTGTCTGGGAAGCCCCTTCGTAAGACATTTGCAATCTGCTGACTGGAAGGAATATAGGGAACACAAATGTTGCCATTGTTAAATCTCTTATTGATAAAATGCCTATCAATCTCCACATGCTTCGTTCTGTCATGTTGTACTGGGTTTATTTGCGATACTTATCGCGGCTTTGTTATCACAGTAGAGTTTCATCGAATCGTCATGACCTTGATCAAAATCACTTGGGACCTTTTCTAGCCAAATTTTCTCACATATCCCCAGACTCATGGCCTTGTATTCAGTTTTGACACTACTTGTGGCAACAACTCCTTGTTTCTTACTCCATGTCACAAGGTTACCCCACACGAAGGTACAGTATCCAGATGTCGACTTTTTGTCTACCACAGAGTCTGCCTAGTCAGCATCCGTGTATGCCTTGATGCACCGTCTGTCGGACTTCTTGAACATCAACCCTCTGTCTGGAGGGGTTTTTAAATACCTCAGGATGCGCTCCACTGCTCTCATATGTTCTTCGTAAGGAGACTATATGAATTGACTAACTACACTGACCGCATATGCAATATTTGGTCTGGTATGGGAGAGATAGATTAGCTTCCCAATAAGCCGCTGATATCTTTCCTTGTTAACCGGAGCACTGTTACTCAAGTTACTGAGTTTAGCATTAGCTTCCATAGGAGTGTCCACTGGTTTATAGTCTGTCATACCTGTCTCCTTAAGTAAATCCAGAGTATATTTTCGTTGAGAAACCGAAATGTCTTCTTTCGATCGAGCCACTTCCATTCCAAGAAAGTATCTCAATTTTTCGAGATCTTTAATATCAAATTCCTTAGCTATTTTCCTCTTCAATCTGTCAATTTTTGAAGCATCATCACCTGAAAATAACAATGTCATCTACATACACAATCAAAATTGCAATTTTCCCGGATACTGATCTCTTTGTAAAGAGGGTGTGATCTGAGTGTTCCTGACTGTACCCTTGTGACTTCACAAAGGTAGTGAATTTGCCAAACTAGGCTCTCAGAGACTGTTTCAACCCATACAAGGACTTCCTCAGTTTACATACCCGGTGATTGAACTGTTTCTCGAACCCTGAGGGTGGACTCATGTAAACTTCTTCTTCTAATTCTCCATTAAGGAAGGCATTCTTCACATCAAATTGGTGGAGAGGCTAGTCTTTATTAACCGCAACTGAGAGAAGAACACGAACTATGTTTAAATTTGCTACTAGGGAGAAAGTCTCGGAATAATCTATTTCGAAGGTCTGAGTGAAGCCTCTGGCAACTAATCGGGCCTTGTACCTATCAATCGTTCCATCAGGTCTATATTTAACAGTAAACACCCACTTGCACCCAACTGCTTTGTGTCCCTTAGGAAGAGTAACCTGGTCCCACGTGTTGTTTTTCTCAAGTGCCTCCATTTCCTCCATGACTGCAGCTCTCCATTCGGGAATCTCCATTGCTGCATGTATATTGCTAGGTATTGTAATTGTGTCTAGGCTTGTAGTGAGGGCTTTGAACAGGGAAGACAAGTTGCTATAAGACAAGTAACTCTGCAAAGGATACTTCGTGCAAGATCTCGTACCTTTCCTTAAGGCAATAGGGAGGTCAAGAGGGGCATCATGGTCTTTCTTCTCCTCTGACTCGCTACTACATTCAGCCTCCTACTCATGTGTCTTATCTTCTAAGGGGATCTCCTCCAATGTCAACAATGTTCTCTGCTGGAACAGGTTCTTCACAGCTACCATCACTTGTATCAATCACATTCGGTGCTGTCATTGTCTTCTCTGTCTTTACTCACATTATTTTCAACACAAGCATCATTGTCAACATAAATGTTATCAGTATCAGGTATAGGATTACTAGTACCTGGAACTGACACCCGTTCTGACTCATGGACTGGAGCCGGAGAAGTAACAGGCGGCGCTATTTCCTTTTTGATATTCCTCCTATAGTACGTGATCCATAGGACTTGTTCGGTAGGCAAAATGGGTTCGTTGATACTTATGTTAGGAATCGGTTCGAGTAAGACTAGCAGACTCGGACCCCAATTAGTCTTTTCACTAATACTCTTTCTCTGAAGAGGACTAAGGGGAAAGAGGGGGTGATCTTCGAAGAAGGTGACATCCATGGAGACAAAATATTTTCGAGAAACAGGATGGTAACATTTATACCCACGTTGATGTAGAGGATATCCCACAAAGACACATTTCTGAGCCTGGGGGGTAAACTTGGCCAATTTGAGGCTCCATACTCCCTACTAGAATAGATCGTAGTAGGGAGTCTTCTCCCTTCCATATACGTTTTTTAGGGTCACCCGGTCTCGGTTTCGGTATCTCTCTTGTCAGATATCCGAATTTATGCCGACCCTCGAGGGCCATTTTTATGGATTGGGACCAAGAAAAATAATTATGACCATTTAATTTCTCCCCTACAATACAACTAGTAGAATTTCCTATTGCACAAGAAAATAAATTTGCTGTAGACAAAGCAGGGAAAGAGGTTACTGGGCTTCCTGAGTAAGTTGGTAGATTGGAGGGTAGTTCTGATTGGCCATTAGAGGTAGCCCCACGAACCTCTCTGAGGGTAGCCATCTGTTGCTGAACTGACTCATTCTGCTATTTAATTTGGAGTTGAAGTTGAGCGAGCTGTTCCTGGATATAATCAAATTTCTGTTCCATATATGACAAAGACGATTCACTCATCTCCAATCTGCCACCCACGGGAATTCCTTGGCTGAAACCACTATTCACTCTTAGCTGGAGGGAAGGCATCGCGGTTGGAATAGGGAAATCTACTGGTGCGGCTGGGCAAAGAGGACGGCTCGAGTCTGAAGCATTGCAGCTGGCTGGGATGGTAGAGCTGGAGCCGAATGCCTGAGCCTGCGTGCTGACGTCTGCACTGGAACCGAGCAGCGATTGGGGATGAACGAACAGCTGAAGCCAGTCCAGAAAGCTCCGACTAGGTGGGCGTCTTCGATCGAATGGTTGCCGCTCGTGGAAGGATCGGTGCGAGGTTGTGCGATCGGCTGACTGCTGCTCGTGGAATGGTCGGCGTGAAGCTGTGATCCCGTCTGGCGCGCTGTCGCCTTTATGGCTGCCGTCTGGTGGCCGATCCAATCAGCCGGTTGGGTCTGTTGATTTTTTACCCTGTCGGCTACCTGTCCTTCGGGTTGGGCTGCTCCAATTGACTAATGAAGATGAGGTAAGATCGTCTGGAAGTATCGTTGTATGGCTATTTGTACGACAACTGCAATATCTGTGGTTGTGGTGCCAGATGGCACTTGTGATTCTCCTGTTTGATTTTCCTCAATGGTGGCCAGGGTTTCATCTCTTTGCTCCGATACCATGATGAAAAATAGAAAGAAAAGGAAGAGAAGGCGCACACAGGGATATGTGGAAAACCCTAACACAAGGAGGGAAAACCACGATATAGAGTTTTTCTTATTATAATTTGATACACCAGATACACAGAGGCTACATGCTTAAATAGAAAAATGGGAAACCCTAGAGTACAGTGAAAAGAAAAAATTGTCCCTAGGGCTAACACCCTATTTTCAACAGTTTGGGAGAGATGAAGTGTCCCAAAAATTCTCTTTCAAGATTAGATGTCTCCCCCTGAAGAGAATTTGGACTTAAAAACGGTTGATTTTCCAAAAAAAGACACATACATACTCTCAAAATATCTGTGGGTCAAAGGATAAAAACATTTGTAAGTCTTCCTATGAGGGACATAGCCTACAAATATGCATTTAGTGGTTCGAGGATCAAGCTTAGTTCGAGTAAGGGGAGAAGTATGGGCATAAGCAGTACACCCAAACAATTTAATTGGTAAATCAGAAAACAGTCAATTATTAGGAAAAAAAACTCATTGAAGTGATTCAGAGGAGTTTTAAAATTCAAAACCTTAGATGGCATTCGATTGATCAGATATGTAGTTGTAAGAACATTGCCCCACAAATATTTTGGAACATTCATAGAGAATATAAGGGCACGAGCAACTTTAAGTGAGTGTCTATTCTTTCGCTCAGCAATGTCATTCTGCTGAGACGTGTCACGACACGTAGCTTGATGAAAAATACCCTTATCTTGCAAAAAATTTGTTAATTGTTCATTGAAATATTCAGTGTCGTTATCAGAGTGAAGAATTCGAATTTTAGTTTGAAATTCAGTCTCAATCATATTATAAAACCAAACAAAAACCTCTTTTACTTCGGACTTTTTTGTTAACAAAGTCAAGTTAAACGAGTGTGGTCATCTATAAAGGTAACAAACCAACACTTACCACTATGAGTTAAGACTTTAGACGGACCCCAAACATCGGTATTAATTAAGGAAAAAGGCGTTGAAGCCTTGCATGGTTTAGGCAAATAGGTGGATCGATGATGTTTGGCAAAAATTCAACTTTCACATTGAAAAACTGAACAATCAAATCCTTTAAATAAATCGAGAAACAGATACTTTAAATAAAAGAAATTTGGATGCCTTAATCTACAATGTCAAAGCATTATAGTTTCTTTAACAGAAGGAGAACAGACACTACTCAAGTCCTGGACTTTTTTTTGACTAACAGAAATTTCATCAAAATAATAGAGACCATCAATCATCCTAGCACGTCCAATCGTACCTCCCGAGTCCTAATCCTGAAAGATACAATGAGTTTCACAAAAGATAACATGACAATTAGCATCCTTAGAAATTTTACTAACAGACAACAAATTACAAGCTAATTTTGGAACATAAAGGACAGAACGTATCATAAGTTTTTTAGTCAAAGGAATAGTTCCTTTTCCTGCAATAGAGGTGAAGCTACCATCGGCAATGCAATTTTTTTCATTGCAATACACAGGAGAATATGATTCAAATTAACAAGAGGAATTGGTCATATGATCAAGGGCTCCAAAGTCTATATAATCCACGGAGATGAATTAAGGCAAGTGAGAGCTGAGGACAAGTACCTGATTGTGCCAAGGAACACTAGGATTACAATATGATGATTTGTTCTTTAGCATCTTTAGAATTTGATCAATTTGCTCTTTATTAAACGGGTTGGAGTCAACAACATTAGCATTAGAGGTATGTTGATGGGAATTGTGCTCACCTTGCTTAGAACTTTTCCAATTCACAAGTTTTCCATGAAGTTTCCAACAAGTTTCATGTGTATGTCAAGGTTTATTGCAATGGTCACACCAGACACGAGGTTTTTCATGTGGCTTGTTGGATTGATCAGAAGCCTTCATTGTAGTATTTTCAGTCACCAACATAGAGCACTCAACTGAATCAATAGGTTTTTTTGCAAATCATAACATTTATGCAACTTCCTGCGAACTTCAGAAAAAACATCATTAATAGTTGAAAGAGTAGTTTTTCCATGTATTCTACCTCTAACCTCATCAAACTCAATATTGAGGCTGGCAAGAAATTTGTAAATACGACCATCTTCAACAGTTTTCCTATAGTGCTTTTAGTCCTATGTATACTTCCACTCCTACGTATCAAAGAGGTCAAGGTCTTGCCAAATCCTTTTTAAGGAGTGAAAGTATTGTGTAATTAAGTTAGCTCCTTGTCGTATATCACTCCATTTCAAATTCAACTCAAATACTTGTGACTGGTTGCCCAAATCAGAATACATTTGAGTTACACTATCCCATAAATCCTTGGCAGTAGAGTAACACATCTAGTTACAACCGATATCTTCAGCCATGGAATTGACAAGCCAAGTCATAACCATGGAATTTTCAGCATCCCACCCAGCGAATGAAGGGTCATTTGGACTAGGGACAATTTTTTCTCTCGTGATGTAACCAATCTTCCCTTATCCACGAATATACATCCGAACACTTAGGGACCAACAAAGAAAATTATCCCCATAAGTCGAATGGTAATTATTTGGACAATGGGACCAGTTGAATGGAGACAATCGTCGCAAACTCGAGTGATGCGTGCCGTAGTGTCCAACATATCGTTGAAGAAACAAAGACCCAAAATATAAAACCAATAGATCTGAAAAAAAGAAACACCAAACAGAGGCTTAAAAAAACTAGCAATGAAGAAAATTATAGCTGGCGAACGTCGGCGATGGGCGATGCTGAGCAGCAGAAATGGCGGTCGGCAACACAGACAAGGTCGAACGGCGAAGACTAGAAAATCGCGACCTAAAAATGCGACCAACAAATGTTCGAAGAAAAAAGAAAACGTTCGGCAGAGATGCGACTTTTGGCAAACGTTCGGCAGAGATGCGACTCTTGGCAGACGTCCGGTGGAGATGTGACGTTCAGCAATGAGGCTTCAGGTGACCGACCACGGCAGCAAACAAACAGAGACTGATCGGCGATGGCGACAGAAGGTTTATAGGGTTTCAAAATCTTTTTTGTTTTTAGGATTTAAAAAAATTAAGGTGTCTTTTTTTCGGGTTTTTAGGGTTTCAGAATCTTTAAGGCTCTGATATCATGCTGAAAAACATTATTTTTTCTATTAT
Source organism: Benincasa hispida (assembly GCF_009727055.1). Classification (NCBI taxonomy): domain Eukaryota; kingdom Viridiplantae; phylum Streptophyta; class Magnoliopsida; order Cucurbitales; family Cucurbitaceae; genus Benincasa; species Benincasa hispida. The sequence goes on from NC_052359.1 coordinate 42,340,095, forward strand.
TTCTCTTAGGAGAAAAGAATTTCTTAAGTAGAAGAAATACTCAATTATAAATAAGGAAAGAATAAAATAGTAAATATAATACAATAAATACAATATAAAATTTCACAATAAAGGAAATAATCAACCTATTTCCTTGTTTTTGGAATTTTTCTTTCCTCTAAATCATGGCCTATAACTACATTCACTTTTAGTTCAAGTGCTATAATTTCTTTGAGTTTAAATTTGAGAAATGTAATGGAGTTACTTTTGTGCTTGTGTGTGTGGATGCTGAACTGACCCAAATCTTTTCAGGTGCTGTGTTTGGATGAGTGCACAGCAAACGTTGATACTCAGACAGCAGCATTGCTGCAAAACACCATATCCAACGAATGCAGAGGGATGACAGTGGTCACGATTGCCCATCGTATTTCCACAGTTTTAAACATGGATGATATTCTGATTCTTGACCATGGGATCCTGGTATGCAAACCCGCCTGTTAATATCTCTGAAGGAGTATGGCATGACCTGAAATAATAATTTTGCATGTGTATATCTTTGAATGAATATGCATGTCTTTTTGTTCCTGATTGTTGCTTCTTGGAATTTTAAATATACTTAGGATTCATTTGATAATGTTCTTGTTTCCTATTTCTAGATTAATAAGAAATAAACATGTAACATCCTTTGGTTTCTTTCTAACCATAATTCAGCAAGTAAAACCTTAGCCATATTGACCCAAATTAACCTAGGCACTTCCTTAGGGAAGGGCCATAAAAATCTGCTGAACATTGTTTCTAAAAGTATCTCCACCAACAGTTGGCTGAATATGTGCAATCAAAGCCGCAAGTCTTCACCTTCCTTCTTACACAAGGGGCAAATAGAAGGAGACAAACAACTCAAAGGGAACTTTCTTTGCATGATTGAGGAGCAGTTTAGAAAACTGAATATCATTATCCATACCGGGATATTTACTCGCCTCGGGCTTTTAGACTTCCATAATGTCTTATAGAGACATTTGTCCAATGGGGATGAATGGGAGAAGTGAGCAGTAAGGGATTTTACAGAAAAATTGTTGGATACTTCTAGGGATCATGTTCTTTTATCAAAATTCTCCGAAACCCACCGATTTGAAATTTGAGCAAGCAAATCTTGAAAATCTATTATCTCATCATCTTTAAAGCAACCGACGAAAAATAATAGACCATGAAGACAACAAGTGATCCCAATGAGCTGCTATGGAGCCCTTTGGTAATAAAGCAATCTTAAACAATCTTGGATAATGGAGGTTTAAAGGAAGGACATCAACCCACGAGTCAGTCCAAAAAGCAATTCTAGCACCGTTTCCAAGTTTAAAAGGAGCCAAAACTTCCACTTTCAACCAAGTTCTAGAAATGCTAATCTAAGGGCTTCTCAAGCGATTACCATTTTTCCCGACCGTGTGCCAATTCAACTATTCAAGGAGTCTTTTCCATATATGCTTCTAATGACCTGTCTCCATAATGAATCTTCTTCCTCCATGTACCGCCAACTCCATTTAGCTAGTAAAGCCATATTCTTAGCTTTGAGGCTACCCTAACCAAGACCTCCATCTATCTGTGATCGTGTAACAAGGTCTCATTTCACCAAATGGTTTATTCTGCTTTCCTTATGCTCTTCCCATAAGAAGTTTCGCATAATTTTCTAATGAAAGAATAACCGTCAGAAATTGCAAACAAGGACATAATATGTAGGAAGGTTTGATAGTACAGAATTGCACAAAGCAACTCTCCCTCCTCTAGACAAATTAAATCTTCTCCTATTGGTCTAGTCTTTTTTTTTTTTCTTTTTGAACTTTATCAATCACTGGTTGCCAAAAGGAAGCTTGTTTTGGGTACCGATCCAAAGGTAAACTGAGGTATAGAAAAGGCAAAAATTCAGCCATGCAATTTAGTTTTCCAGCCATGTGCAGCAACTCATTTTCATCCACATTGTTTATCATTTACTTTCAAAGGAAAAAATTTTCTTCTTTTTCTTAGATTTTATGTGTATAATTTTATTATTATGATTATTATTTTGAAAATATGTGTGTATAATGGGCTAATTCGAAACATGTGCATTTTTTAAGAAAAAATAAAAATAAAGTTTATTGTTGAATAAAAGAAATCTGGATATTTGATTGTCTAGCCTTAAATAAATCTCTTATTGTCAAGTTAACACACAAAAATATATATTGATACTATTAATAATCTGGATATTTAATAGCATGTTGTGCACTAAATTAATAATCATTTTACAAAATTTTTTGAAATTTGTTTTTTGAACAATTTATAAATTAACCTAATGGATCTTAACTCATTTAAGGTGAATATATATATATATATATATTTATTTATTTATTTATTTATTTATTTATTTAAAGGTGACAATACTTTTAATTGATATATTGAAAAGAAGCTAATGTTCGAAGTACAAAGAGACATAATAGTTCACTCAAATTAGCAGACGAGGGGACCAACAAACGTATTGGATATCTCAACTAGGTTGACACATCTTTAGCGTCATCATCATATTCCAATGTTGAAGTAATTTAAAGTAGAGGTGTTCAAAAAACCCGATGACTCGAAAAAACCGATCAAACCAACCCAACCCAACCCATGCGGTTTGGGTTGGGTTATCAACTCATTTGGGTTGGGTTGGGTTCAAATAAATGAAATTTTTATGGGTTGGGTTAGTTCATGGGTTCACTTAATATAACCCAAACTAACCCGAACCAACCCAAATTTATTATTGACTTTAAAATATATATTTTTGTTACTTATAACACAATTATTTATACATATATTGATTTTAATTTTATTTATTTCAATATTTTTTGAATATTTTATTCTTCAACAAATCTTAAAAGTAGTTTCTTTGCACTTAAAAGAAAATTTTCACAATATAAATTGAAATTGAGTAGCTAATCTTAATTCTATGAAAATAATTAAATTAAATTTTTACATATTTACATTTTGTTTCTTTTTAGAACAAAATTTTAAATAAATGACTCGATTAACCCGAACCAACCCAACCCAAATATCATGGTTGGGTTGGGCTGGGTTCATTTTTTAATAAGGGTTATTTGGGTTGAAGAAATTTACAACTCGAATAATTGCGCTGTGTCTAAAAAGTCTTTCAACCCAACTCAACTCAACCCATTAATACCCCTAATTTAAAGAGACAATTCTCAATGATGAAAAGTAAAAAAAGAAGGAAGAAGAAAAGTACACACAGGTATACGTGTAAAACCCTAAGACAGGGAGAAAAAACCACGATATAGAGTTTTTCTTATTATAATTTTTGATACACAAGATACACAGAGACTACATGCTTAAATAGAAAAAAGGGAAACTCTAGGGTATAGTAAAAAGACAAGACTGCCCTCAGGGCTAAAATCCTAATTTCAACACTCAACATAAGAAGATACATAATAAAGTACAAACTCAAATCATGAATCAAATAATATATAAAGATGACTCTAATGTAGGAAGATGAAAGCACTCCAATTTAAATAGATGTCTTGCACCGAAAAGCTTGAAAATGGCTTGGATTGTTTCTTCTCTAATATATATTTTGTTATATTATAACTAATCATCTACAGAATATAGTTAAAATTTGATGTTATTGTTATAATTCTATAGTTAGGGTTTTCCATTCTTGTAAATATTTTATGATATTTTCCTTTTCTATGTTTTGTACACTTGTATATATTCATATCTTTGGTGAATGAATAGAGTATTCTGATTCTTTCTCAAACCTAAGAGTTTTACAATTATTAACTGAGTTTCGAGCTTTTGCTCGTTTGTAACTGATCTTTTCCTTCTTTTTGACAGGTGGAACAAGGAAGCCCCCAGGATCTCCTGGAAAACGAGTCCTCCAAATTTTCAAACTTTGTTAAGGCATCTAAGATGTGACTGTTGAACAAGTTCTGCTTTATATATGCCTGGATCATGCTTTCCTGAACGTCGAAGGAGCACTCCTGCCAACTGTTCGTTTTAATTTAACCATGCATGTTAATCGCCAGCATGCTGGCAATTATTAAATGCAAAGACCATTTGCTAGATCTCTAGTCATCTTAGAGCTTAATGTATGACGCTTTGGAGCTTTTATGATCGATCTCTTATTTTTCTGTCCGCTTCTGCGTATCAAGTATTGAAGATATTACAACTTATTTGCCAACTTACCATCATATATATGCAATTTTTTCTGTCAATGATTCTTATTCAGAGTTTCATCTTCTAATAACCTGGAACTTGCTTTGCCAGATTCAGTTGCAGCAGAAAGTTTGCTTCTAACAAAATGTTCCAAGTTTTCAAAAACTTTCAAATTATGTTTTACCATATTACGAATTTCCAGTTACAATAAGAGTGCACTATCATGATATTGTGAGATTGCTATGGTCTAATGGTGAAGCAGGAGTTATTGTCTTAACCCACACAACTTCATGTAATTTGGTAGGTCAGTAAAATACGGTTAAAGATAAAACTTTTGTGAAGATTTTTTACTATGAGTAATGAAACAAACTCCATGTTCAATATCATTGAATCTATCCTGATTAAGAGCAAACTAAAACCCACTAATTTGAGGTATAGACTTGATCTGTTGATATTTTCCGATGCTTTGTTTCTCTTGGAAAGACTTTGTTTTTTTTTTTTTTTTTTTTTTTTTTTTTTTTTTTTTGGTACTGAGACAAAAATATTTCTCAGCATAACTTGAACTCAGTTTTCCGATACCATTTTGTTCCATTTTGTTTCTTAGATTTCTTATAGTCGGCTATTCTGTTAATTCGATATGATTGAACTGTTGGTGTGGAGGAGTCTGTGCAAAGGTGGTCCTACTCTCTGAGGTTCGAAGGCAGAAAGCAGTGACATTTGTAAGGTAAGGCATTAATGTTAGACCTAAAGTCATTATAGGATTCTATGCTATTGTTGTTATTGGTCCATTCCTGGAGGAGGCATTTAAATTAGTTTTTACATCATGATGCAGTAGATCGGGTATGAGATATTGTTCCCCAAGTATATATACGTAACTGGATTTTGTGTGTTTTGTGGAGGGGACCAACCGCACACTGATTCCTATTATTTGCATGTTTATAGCAGTCAATTACTGAAGGATGCCTGTACTATAAAGCCTATACTGTAGGTTGTAATAAGCTTCTGATTCTGTCACTTTTTTCTGATGAGTCCGGCTTATGGTCCATTTTTTGTTTCGTTTGCCTGCCTGGATAATTGCCACTTGCCAATTCCCCCTGTTTTGGTTCGGTTAATCAGCTTAGTGGGTCTTGAGCCACCTTTTCAAATTGTTCTTTGTGGGGGCACTTAGAAGTGAAGGGTAATCGATTCTATTGCAAGAACCTTAAGAAATTAATGCTTTTTAAATAGAGCTTAGCTACTTGGTGACTCATTGCTAATCTGCGATACCAATTAAAGAGAGTGGGTCCTCATTAAAATGTTTATACAAGTGACTGTGTACTTTTCCGGATTTAGATGGCGTCTCCAGATTATGTATGTTATCCAAAATCAAATTGCAACTGTCATCTCAGACATAGATGATACTTCTTTGTTGTTTTTTAATTAAGTTACATTTTATATTAACTTTACATGGAGCCATTAGAAAGTACTCGAGTACATTTTATACTTCTATTGTGTATATTTTCAATAAACTTGTTGAGAACATCGGAGTTTTTTTTTTTTTTTTTTTCCTCTCTCTCTAGCTTCGTGAGAGACATCGTTGGAGGGGAGGTCTCTTTGGATCTTCTAGTTGGAAGGGTGAGGGAAGTATTTCTAAGTATCATGCCCTTTAGATTGCTCGCTCCTTTTGATAGATGAGTAATGGGGCTCATAATGAAGTTCTGGAGAATATGTTTTTGTGGTATTAATTATGTTGAGAAGATATGCATGCATATGTTTCAAGAAGTTTAGTGAACGTATTAAATGATTAAATTATCTTAGTCAAATAGCTTAAGATTTTGGATTAGTGGGGGTTTAGCATAGTATCAAACAAGGAAATCTTATATTCAATTCTCCTAAATTTTGTTTTCTTATTTCATACTAATAATTTACATGTTAGTTCTCACCTTAACAAATTAATAACTGAGTCCACAAGGAGAAATGTTGAGAATATAGTAAATAATTAAACTTACCTTATCCCAAAATATTTGGGTCTTATGATGATTTAACTTACTATATGTGAATTGCCTTTTTTCCCCCATTCCCTCTGGACAATTTGTGTTTCACCTTCATGACCATAGAGGATTTATCTGTCATCCCTTCCCGCCGGAAGTTTTCTGATGTCTCCTTTTCTTTATTATTTTTTAAAAAATAATTTAAGGAGAAACACTTTCTTAATTGAACTTGGAGACATTCTTTCTAGCTTTATTTGAACGAAGAAATAGTAGTAATTGTATATTTGGGAGTGATTATGAGGTTAATATCACTTCTATTATTTTCAGAATCACTTTGAAACATACTTTTGATCACTCAAAATCAATTCAATAACGTAGTTTTTATACTATTAAAATTGATTTTGAATGATTATACGCATTTTCGTAGTGATTTTAAAATGATAAGAATGATTTTAACCATTTTAGAATCATTTCCAAACATACTATAGATTTGATTTGAAGCACGAAGTGTTTTTAAGGTCCTAATTATGCATTTATTTAATGTGAAATCTAGAAACAAGAAAGCTTGGGGACGACAAAAGGGGGCAACATCATCGCTGTCATGTAATTTAATTGCTCTTGAGCTTTTCCGTTAACCTTTGTGGACAAATGAGGCCCATCTTGTGATATCTGGAAAAAGAGGAAAAGACAGTTCCTTTTATTCATAGAGCTAGCTATTCATAGAAATGCCAAACAGAATTAACTTGGAACTGTAGGAAATTAAAAAATTGAACAACCACATCTTGACTCGGCCACTTTTGTCTAATGTCAACCTATCACAGGCATTCGATAGATTCTGCATCTACACAACAAAGAGTTCGATCATTTATCAGAGATCGCTTGAAAATATGTTCCTGGGAGGAACTATATGAAGTAAGCACATTTCTCTTCCCAAGTTGAGAAGGCAAGAGCTAAAAGGTGGGATGAGATGTCCTAACCAAAATATGAGAATTGAAAAAGGGATGTCAAACCCAACAGGAAAAATAACAAAAACAATAATGGAGGAAAGAAATCACTAGAATTTCTTATCACCTATCAATGGATTAAAAAAAATAATGTTATTGTCAAAGTGAACATAGGTCAACTTTAATTGACATGTACTTCTTCCTTTGAAGTTAGAGATTCAATTTTCTAAAAAAAAAAAAAAAATCATGTTTCTAATGAATTAAACTCGGTCAGCGTTGGTGGCTGACTCAGAGGTTGGGATAATATGTATGATGTATGTTCCATTAGGAGTATATTCATTTTCTTTTTAGTGGTCAGAAAGATTGAAACGTATATCTCTGTTTTGTTTGGTTTTCAATGTTCATTTAATGATTAGTTTGGAGTGATCCTTTTGTCAATAGATGCTCCTATGTACCACTGTTGTCTCTAGTTCTGTTAATGTTGTATTCACCAAGTTCATTACTGTCCATCCACAAAGATGCAAAGGCATTTTATTTTGGGGTGAGGCCGAATAAAAGGTGGCTCATCTACATCCTTACAAATAAATTCAATATATATTTGGCAGTATAACGTGACTCACAATAAAGGCTTCTCATGCCATGTATCTCAATAGAGAGAAACTTCGAAAATTAGGGTTCTAGAGAGCTTGTCTTGATGTATAAATTCCCGGTCGTTACAATCTAGCCTGCAATATCTTTATTTTTTCTTTATTTTTTATGGATTTACTTCATTCACATAATGTTTTCCCTTGTTAGTGTATTTAAAACTCTTAAGATGTAGGTTTATCAACAAAGTAACAATGATCTGATCTTATCTAAAAGTGCATGCTTGAAATTTATGTCTCAATCAGGTTATTAGGATCTTAGATAAAAGTTAACTCAGTATTTATATATTTTTCTGTGTCGTTTCTCAATAAAGGGGGAAATCTAAAGAAAAGTAAGAGAAGAAAACTGAAAGAGGGTATAATAATGTAACTTATGGTATGTGTAATTGGGGTTTCTAATCTTGGTAGATAGAGAAACTTGTTTAAAACTGTTTTCTTTAAACCTATAGAGAATAATAAAAACCCGTACACATCCGTAGTCATAAATAACTCATAAGTATTTAAGTGTTATCTCCCACTTTTCCATTAATGTTCCTAATGTGAACTGGCTCTAATGATCATCATAACTATTTTGTAGTACAAGTACGTATTAGTGTGTTATAAGCTGACTAGGTCACCATTTGTTTTGTCAAATTAGTAATAGGTATTTTGTGGATTTAAAATTTCAAAACTACGCGTTCGTCTTAACCATTCAAGATGAAAGCAACTTTTCTATTTTAATGGAAGCACCTAACTGAAGTTCATCTTGGGATATCTGAATTTAGACATAAATGGACAGTCTTTGCCTCACGTTTACCATTACAACACCTTGCACGATCATAGTTATCCATTGCGGCTAAAACACTATAAATGCGTCAAACATGAATTACTAAAGTCTCATACATGATTTTGAATGTTGGAGTTTCCTTAGTAGGTACTGTAAAAATGTGTCTAAGCTCTCAAACCCTTCCTGATTTCAGATAACCTGATATGACTGAGTAAGACTTTTGTCCATTTACAAGTTGATATTACTTTAAATGCTAATTATGTGATTAAATATTAGTGGCAATCTCATGGAATTACTGTAAAATTTTTCAGTATCCATCTTCTTTTATGACGGCTAATGGTCATAGGAGAAGAGATGATTTGCAGCATTCATCTTTCTATGATGACTCCTAGTGTTATTGGAGAGAGATGGAGTCAGTTCAGTAACAGATGAGAAAAAGGGGAGCCGGGAGGGAAGAAAGTTGGAAAGAATGGTTCAGAAGGGGGCTTGAGTGCATGGACCAACTGTATCTTTTACTATTATTTTCTTTTTCTTTAAAAGAATTAATCCTATTCAATAGCCTCCTCCAGCCATCATATTTCTCCTTTTCCTATCTCTAACTTGGAGAGGATTTTCTTACTGATATAAAAAACAAAAATCTCCAAATTATAGGAGTGTGTACCATGTTGAGATGAAGGATTTTCATTTATAATGTTGACCTTTAGTTGAAAACTAGAGTTGTATACTTGTACAAGTATAATTAATTTAATTGTGGAAAATTTAATAAATACCCGAAATTCCAATGATGTTTTGCAATTTTCCACCCACCTGTCACATTAGCCCTCAACTGACTTCTAGAACTTGTTCAAGACCAATGATTGAAATGCGACTTAAAAAGTGTAAGCTTAACTTCTTTCAGTTGGCATTGACTACTGAAGAGCATTGGGGAGAAAAAAAAAAAAAAAAAAAAGAAGACTAGGCTAGAGTTTTATGAACATTCCTTTTGTACTGTAAGACAGTACACAGCAGGATTTTGTCATTTTCTGTACTGATTTGAGAAAGAAGAAAAGGAAAAAGAAAAGAAGAAGAAGAAAGGAAGATACTTAGATGTCTCGAGGGTCAACAAATATCCCTGCTGAAGATGGTGGAGATTTGATCCAATCAGACGTTTTAGATCTTTCACAGTTATCCCCTTGCAAATCTGTCAGCTTCTTGATGCACCATAGATCTTCATTCCATGAAAGTCTCCTCCAATGGGGGATGGCCACTCTTACAGGATCCTGTTGGCCTACCTCTGTTACCACTGCCCCACACCCCACATCGTCCTTGGCCATGTTATGCACGAATGTGCATAGAGATTTCATGAGGCGTGAACCATTAGTTCCTCTCATGGTTAGTCCGTATAAAAAATACACCCCAAACTGGCTGAATACATCTGGAAATGAAGGTACTCTCAGCCATGGTAGCCATGAATCCAGCAATCTACTTCCCATGCAACACGCATAAGTTAGCTTAGACACTCCTTTCACCTGCAACTTGAAAACTTCTTTAGTGTTCCACACGCTCAAGATTGCAAAGCTCTGAGGGAGGATCCCTGTTTCAGGGTCCCACTTAGGGAGCAGCTTCTTGGGAACTGCCATGAAAGTGCCCAAGTTAAGCTTGTTGTAAAGAATGGCGTCAATGTCCGTGGCGAAGAACTCGGCATTTGCAAAGAGATGGCGATAAATTTTAACAGCAATGTGCGGAGGAATGCGGACAATGGCGATCGCTGAGCCTATTGGCTTGTAATGGGCGTGGACAGGCTGAACCAGCACTGTGGGGGATCTGAATTTTGTGTATGAAAACTTCTGCGTAAACAAGCTGATGCACGGCTGATTGGCGCAGTCTGTTGCTATATATGCATAGTCTGCACCTTTTTGCTTGCACCATTCCTCTAAATGTTGAACAAGTTTTGTGCCAACTCCAAGCCTCCTGCATTGCACGAGCGTTTAACAATGTTTAGGATTTCTGGGTATTCCTAGCAACATTTTGCTTTTTTAGGTTTTATCATATTTCCTTCTTTGACTAGCATAGGTAATGTGATGTAAGAAACATTGAGAGAGAGAGAGAGAGAGAGAGAGAGAGAGAAGAAAAGAAAGTAGATTCTTGTGGACCAAACCTGTCAGGCTTAAGCAAATTCTTGTGGACCAAAGTGTGTTTAAAGCTGAAGGAATATTTTTTTGTATTATGAAGGAACAAAGAGAACAAACATGTTGTCTTATTTTTTATTGAATGGTAAGGCAGTCCCCTCTATACAAGTGTCCAATAACAAGCCAAATAGTTGGCCACATAAAAAGCTTTGGCTCTTATTTTTCTTAGATACCAAGACATTTGCTTTACTTTATGGTGGAACCTGATCCATTTATTTATTTATTTCTCTCGTTTTTTGTTTCTCCATTTTATGTTGTGGGAACAGAGTACTTTATCTGCTTTACTGTTGAAGGGATCAAACTCATTTCTAACTTTTAAGAGCTTCAAATATAATTTTATGTTACTTGGAACATCGTTTCTCCATTCTTGGAAAATCATTTTCAAGTTACTAACCATCTGAACGTTTAGATGGGATAAACTTTTGCTGAAATGATAAAAGAGACATTGTTCATGTCAAATAGCCAACTGAGAAAACTTTTTGGTAGAGAGATTAAACTCTTCTGTTAGGATTGAAGGAAGTATATTAGAGAAAGAGAAAGACCTGTGAGTTGTAGAGACCCTTAAGCCCAAAATATATGCCAGCTTTAGAACATGATGAGAATGACCTGTTGTCACATGTTTGATACATCCTCTTATAACTCCTATGATTTCTCTTGCTTTTCCATACTCTGCAACCTGTCACACAATTCCCGAAAAACACCAAATGAGAAATTATAGTATCCCAAGAGAAACCTTCTTATATAAATGTATATTATATTTAAGACGTACCATTTTAAATACATACAAATAAATGCATCATTTTCACTAGTTGATGGCATATGTATATTGTATTTACCAGCATGACGTGCAAAGGGAAGTGACGAACGCGGCAAATAGGATCACCCAGAAGATCAGTGAAAATAGAAGGCTTCCCTTTCTGTCCAACATCACACTGCCTCTCCATCTTCTCCACTGACACCTTATCGCTCTCTTCACAATATTCTCTCACTAAAACCGAATTACTATTTTCCTCTGTGTTTGACTCAACTTGTAGCCTATATTCATCAGCTATCTTCAGCACCATAGCTTTGAACAGAGAAAACCTCTACTAAGAACCCTCTTAGGATTGTGTTTGGAGCTTCAACCCCACCATCTCCCATATTTATACACCATTTTAGAAACTCTAATTAAGTGGGTCTCACTTATGTAGTGCCTCACCTTAATCCACGTTTTCCCACTTAAGCCTATTAATCATAGCTTTAAGATGGATTGATTAATAATGTTTTTCCTAATGACTATGATTAACCAGGTGGATTTAATTATTTCTTCAATTATTGTTTCATTAGCTACTCATAAGCAAAGCACCTTTATATTCAACAAGAATATAAGGTTATAAAAAAGAAAGATACTAGAAAAAGTACCTCGCATTTATATTTTAAAGTCACTGGTGGCTATGATGAGACCTTCATGATGGTGATGGTGATGGTGATGGTGATGCCAATCATGATCAAAAGCTATAATCTTTTAGCTCTTCTACTGATCAGCTCAATCTAGTCCAGGTTCAGTTTTGATTTTGGTTCAATCTCGATGAGAAGCGGTGTCGAAACCCATGTTAATAAGATGCGTCCTTGAGCTATTTAAGTGGTTAGATCTTAAGGTTCTTGTGTTGTACAAGTGCAGTTGATGTCAAAGGCTATTGTCACGTTTTGTGTTTGAACCACAGAAGAAACAGGATTGAAAGGACGATTGGTGAGATAAGTGAATGGGATTCATTCAAATTGTCTGGAGTGGTCCACTATAAATATTAAATACAGAATCTCAAATTAACTTGATATGTTCCATGGATGAAATAATGTCATGTGGGTCATGACATGGTAAATATTCTAACTGTTTTTGTACAAGAATACTTGTCCTTGAATGAAGTTATCTTGTTATACCCCACAATAGCACTTTTCAATTTTTAAAATTCTTAAGGAATGTTTAGATCATAATCTGAATTCATGTAGCATGGAGTTGGAAGTTCAAGTTTTCTCCTGTTTATGCTTGGTTTGAGTTTATGATTCATAAAAGTGGCTAGTTTGGGAAGTTGATGTTAGAAATTTGAGTTACATATGAAATGTAGCCTCCTACTTCATAGTCTGGTTTTGAATGATTAAATTATAACTTAATTTTGAAAAGCTATTGACTTTACGTGCTTCATTCTTTGTAGAAACTTGACAGTACTCTTCATATAATATATGGTTTCCTTTCGCCAATTATTGGTGGATATGGCAAAAGAGAAAGAGAGCATGCCTTGAGAGCATGTTTCAAGCTGACTGCTGAAGCATGTGGCTGCTTTGTGGCCTTCATCATCGTTTTGCCATATCTCTCTCTCTTCCTTTTGTTTTGTTTTTTTAAAAACTAAATTTATCTTCTCTAGATAACAAAGTTCTCATGCCATTGCAGATAACGAGAATTCAGCAATATCCATAAAGTTGATCGGAAAAAACCAGGTTTGCTTTCAGTAGTTTTGAAAAACTTTAAATTCAGATAAGTTTGTTCAAATTAAGGCTGAGTGGTGAAAAACATTTCTGTTTAGGGGAAAAGAGAATTTCGTTTGAAATTTTGGTACATTGGGGTCTCTGTCACCAACTTTGTTTCACAGACATGTCTTCAAAGACAAAAAACTAAAACATGGTTATTACAAGAAATCTGATAGCAAAATTTGGAGAAGGTGATGTTTAGATAAACGTGAATAAATTGGCATTATCTAAACTTTTAATAGAGAAAACAAATGTTGGGTTGTAGAGTCATATCAAGCTAAGACGTTAGAATTTTAATAAAGTTTCACATCAATTATAGGTATGAATTGTCCATTTATTTTGACTTTTTTGCTCAAGGTTATTGGAGGAATAAAAGTGTAGAGTTCTAGAGCCAAATCGAGTCAAAAGGATGTTAGGATACAACTAAAATTTTTAAATTTCTATTGATATGGGGTTTAGTAAATAGAGTACGCTTTTATCATTCCTATACTTGCATTCAACATCATAATTTAAGTTATCCTTATGTATTTAACCTTGCCCTAAAGATTATTAATCACATAAAGGAATATGGGTATGGGAAAAGAATTGTTTGCGAGTGATTATGAGTAATATCTATTATGAGCTTGTTTTTTTCCCAATGGAATCAACATCAACGATTTCTTTTTTTATTTGTAGGTGTTAGACCAGTTTGTTACGTACATCTCGACTAATTTCACAGGACAACCTGTATAACCCTACAATATTTGAATCAACATCAATGTTTTTAGATGCAAGTTCGTATAAGTTCTCAATCCTATTTAATTTCTAAATCAATCTACATTCAACATCGTCAATAGATTCTTAGATTCGTAGTCCTCCATTCCCTTGCATTCAAATAGGAAAATTCTTTAATTAAAGAACTATCTTATTAGATCTCACTTTTTAATGGTGTGAAAAATCTTTAATATATGTCAGAGGTATAAAAATCGTTACGATAGTTTGATTAAAAAATATATATTCTCTTTGGCTTTATTCATTAGAAAAAAGATAAAATAAAACAAATGCAAGAAGAATGAGAATTTCAATCTACATTAAGGATTTGATAGCTACACCTTCCCCTTTCTTCAGCTTTATAATCAAACCCTAATCTCAAGAGGTATTTAAATGGATAGATATTACCACATTCAACATGCCACTAGTGAGAATTCCTCCTAGCTTAGCTAGAGTTTTTTACTTTATATTTATTTATTTATTATTTTGAAAAGCCTAGCTAGGTAGAGTTGATATGGCTTTCATTAGGTATATTGATTAAAGAACATAAAAATAAAGTTTAATCAATAAAAAGTAGAGCCGTCACCAACATTATAGACTTGCATTATTTTATTATCTCAAACACAACTCCATTGGCTGTATCTGTATATGAATATCTCCATAAAATGCTCTCCATGTTTTGTTTTTCACATTATTCTCTTTCATAAAGTTTTCTTCAAGAAAAAAAAAATATATGATTATTTGCAAAATTAATTAGATTTATATATTCTTGTTCACACAGCGTTTTTCACACAAATATTATATTTGCCTAAATATATATTAAGTTATTCTCTTTGATAATTTTTAAAAAAAAATTATATATGCCTTTTTTTATTTGTTTTAGCTTTTGAGATTTTTTTCGAATGTTCTATATCTTTCCTAATTTTCAATACTTAAAAATAAATACACATTCTGATTGGTTATCCATGAAAACCCATATGGATGAATCTTATATGTCCAAAGAAAATTAATTAATCATGGATTAATGTTTAAGCGTGACATCATAACTACGCAGCTAGTTTTTTTTATATATATATAATATATTTTATTTCTATGGGGATTTTTTCTTTGTGTGGTTGTCATTCTTTTGGCTTACGTTTTTTTGATTAAGATGACATGTTAAATATTCGAACTGCAAGATTTATATTTTGCAAAGAACAATGTTGACTAGCTATGGTATATATTCTCTACTTCAATGTTCATTAATTGTGTGTGTTAGAAGCCAAGAATGTTTTGGAGGGGGCAAAGGAAAGTTAAAAAGGATTTAATGTCTTGAAAATTTCAGGATAGCTTTCTATTTCTATTTTCATAACCTTTTTTTTTTAAACTTTGTTACGAGATGATTTATACAAATTGGAATCATTATTCACGATCTTATCAGTTTAAATAGAAAATAATTGTTTGTTTTGAAAAGCTGGATAACTATGAACACAAATCAAAAGAAAATAAGATAGCTTTACAAGATGGATGAGTTCACTCATATTTTTGTTCGACAATATTTTAGTGTATAATATTCACTTATATATTGTTGATTTAACAACGAGACATTTCCCTTCTAAATATTTGAAGAGGTGGTTTGGTAAATGATGAGATAACCAATATTTGTTCATCAAAATTTTAGTGGTACTTAGAAATAAGTAAATAATTTATAGGAGTGAAATAGATAATTGAACCAATTTAGTTATAAATCACTTGGAGTGGGTCGGTGCATTTAGACTCGAATAAATAAATAAATAAATATTGTTGAAACTCATAATTTGTAGGCACATTAACTCTTTTTTAAGTAAGAAATTTGTTTAAATATTTTTTATTGGATAACTAAAAATAACTTACAGCATCTAAGTTTTTCGTTATATTTTAAATATTTTGCAATTCAATCGCTTTTTGTCATTTGTATGGGATTTGTTTTCTAGTTATTTATTTTTGGTCCTCCAATGTTGGATTTGTATTAAAATTCAAATAAGATTTTTTTTTGTTAGGATTTTTTTTATATATAGCAAAATGAGTCAACCTATTTACAAATATAACAAAATGGAAAAAAAAATTCCTTGACCCCTGTCCAACCAATTTAAAAGGTCCAAAACACCCTTGAAGCACAACATTTTCGAAAGCTCATCTTCGATTTCTCGTTCGTCTGACGATTTTTCTCTTTCGTCTGATTTCACTTTAGCATGACTCGACTTGAATCGAAAGAACATGTGCGCCCAACTCGAAAAAAAACGTGCGACCTGAATCGTTCATCTAATCCACAATCAGTACAAAATTTCTTCCTCCATCAATGAACAGTTCTTCCAGTTCTTCATTTCCTCATTTCTTTTATCGATTTCTTCTTCTTCTTATTCACTATCACAGATAGATAATGGTAGTAGTTTATCACTGTCTATTAGTGATAGACCTCTATCAGTGTCTATCACTTATAGATACTGATTGAACTTCTATCACTATCTATCAATGATAAATTTATCACTGTCTATCGCTGATGATTAATGATAGAATTATATCTTTGTCTATTAGTGATAAATAGTCTTCTCCTTTATCTTCTTCTTTTTAGTCTTCTTTGTCATCATCTTCTTCTTCCTCTTCCTCTTCCTTTTCTTCGTCGTCGTCCTCTTCTTCTTCCTCCTCCTTTTCTTCTTCATCGTCCTCTTCTTCTTCCTCCTCGTCTTCCTCCTCCTCTTCACTATCACAAATAGACCTTCTTCTTCATCACTATCACAAATAGACGGTGATAGTAGTTCTTATATTATTGTATATCAGTGATAGTCGTCTATCATTATCTATCAACAATAAACATTTATCGGTACTAAAAAAAAAAACAATTATCTTTTTATTAGGTTAGATTTTATATCTACAACAATTTAAATGGAGTATTTATCCATTGATTTCATTCCATTTTTATTTTAAAATGTGTCAAAGATACCCCATAATAATTCCTGGATTTTTGTTATGTTTTACCTTTATTTAAATCTTATATTTAAATTAATAACTCCATAACTATATCGGTCAGTCCATCACTTATGATTTGGAGTATTTTAGACCGTTAGTGACTTCAATTTTATATTTAAAAAATTACATTTTACTATTTTTTTAATAATAAATAGATTTTTTTTTCATTTTTCTGAACACATAATTAAATTTTAATATTGACCTTGTTAGCCCAGGATGATTATAGTGTGGGTTATTTTTGTTTCCATTCCAAACACCTTTCTCTTTTTTATAGAGTTGTTGATTACATTAGTCGGTCGCTGTTCTGAACGTTGTTGATAAATGTCACAACAACAATTTTGCTGATAAATCTTAGAACAAACAATTGATTTGAACATTGTTGATACAACGTTGTTGAAACATCTCAGAACAGTCCCCGAGTACAAATATATACTCCCAATAAGTAGTATTAAAATGAACAGAGTCCATGTATTGAATCCCATGGGAAATAACGTACGAGTTTCAAATTTCACAAGTAAAGACCTTTAAATTTGTAACCAATGAGGCCATTATGAATTGATTAGGTTGGTCGTTGATTTCGAAATAAAAGTAAGTAAAAATATAGAAAAACAACTAAAATGGTTGAGATTTGAAGTTTTCCTTCATTAAATTTCAATTTCTAAGTTTCTTAAATTTATTGTTATATTTAATTTTCAATTTGATGTCTATGTTAGATCTAAGATTTAAGTTGTTTATTATTTTTAAGCTTTTAGAAGGCGTTTGGAGCGAAGAGTGGGTTATAATAATCCGTATTTGTTATAGTCTATGGGTTATAATAGTCTGTGTTTGAGGTGCATATTATTTTAATTTGTGTTATAATAGTCTGTGTTTGGAGTGCAGCTTATTATAGTCTGTGTTATAATAATATGTGTTCGAAGTGCATATTATTATAATAGTCGGTTATAACAGTGTTATCTTAGTATATATCACAATTGATTCTACTTTTCCGTATATAAAAGGAAAAAATTTAAATGAAATATCATATTTTCACAAACCTAAATAAAATTGTTTGTTCCACTAATTTGTATAAAATGTGTTGAACGTTGCATTGTCCTCATTCCACCAATTTTAACCTTGATTGACGTATCAAACTTCGTGAGCATGCAACAAATACAATTCCATTCTCTTCAAAGGATATTAATCATGCCCAACACATTAATGTAAAAAGAAAAATAAATCACATTCATGTCCATGAAATAGTCCGGAGTGAAACATAAAAAATATTATAAAGTACAAGCAATAATTTAGATATGTCCAAATTAAACATGGAAAAGCAGGTGATGAAAATAGTTGGTCAGACGTTGTATAGAAGAAGAAGCTCGCAATACTCCAATTTCATATCCATTGGAATAGACAAAAAACTCTCCGCTAGTTGTCATTAGTAAAGTATATAAAATGGCAAAACATCTTATATCCATTCGTGCGCTTTCACGTCAACTTAAACCAAACTCATGGATTAGCCGAAAGTATGTTAATTGCCTAATATGATGTCTAATGTGATGTGGCAGCTATTCTATCCTCCTATGGTCGTTAAGTAACAACTCTAGTATTAGCAGTAATTGATGTTGGGTAGTTGTGAATACCGTTAGTATGGTTACTATTTCTTGGGGGTTCATTATACTGTAGATTACGAAAATTGGCTCCTAAAACATTTATTCATGAGTGGTTTTTCAAATTTACACAAAATATAATTTTAGTTCCAAACTAATGTACTTTTAATCTAAACAAGAATATACTTATGATGGAATTTTAAATGCATACAAAATTGTATGATATAGCTTAATAATAGTAGTGATAGTAGCTTGCAATAATTTTTAATGTGTAATGTTATGATTGGGTGAAATTGAAAGTTTGAAGTAAAAATGCATATTTTTTATTTTCTCTCTTTTCTACTTCTTAAATAAATAAGTTTAAATTGTTATCTACGGATTTTTAAATTTGTTCACCTTAATCCTTATTCATAGTTGTTACTTTACTAATAATTTATCAGTAAAAAAATGTTTGCATTTTTATCAAATATATTCAACCCTACCAAATGAAGCTATAAAATTTTGTTTGCATTTTTATCAAATATATTCAACTTATTATTTCTTTTTTTAATCAACAACAATAACCATATCCAATTTCACACAATGTTGTCGGATAATTTTATTTTTGAATATGAACACAGAAATTAAAATTTTCATCGATAAAATAGTCTTTATTTTAGTAGATTTCATTTTAGGCTCATGATCAAATCTTGAGTTTTAAATGAAAAGTAAATCAACAAAAAGAAAAATGTGATGAAGCCTAACAAGTATTTAGGAAGAAATCAACAAACAACTTAAAGAAATGATTATATATAACTGAAAGAAAATCAACTGCAAAAGCATAATTAATATATAACTAGATTATTTTAAGTTTATAAATATCTAGGATAAAAAATTTAAATGAAAAATGACCTCCTGTAGAGAAAGTAATGGAAAGTGGTCTTCTACTTACATCAAAAAAATTTTCCTCGATGGTTCATCACATGTTCCTCGATGCATAGTCACTCGATACCTAGCTTCATGGTCACTGGATACGGCTGTAATCGACAAGTGTATACTAAAATCATATCAACGTCATACTCAATGCTCGATTATTTTATAAATTATTTTGAATTCATAACCCATTTGAAGGTCACTTAATACTCAGATTCATGGTCACTTGATACGACTATAATCGACACGTGTATACTCGATCATATCAACGTCATACTCGATGCTCGATTACTTTATGTTCGATTATTTTGAATTCAAAACCCGTTTGAAGGTCACTCAATACCCAGCTTCATGATCAATCGATATGGCTGCAATCGACATGTATATATTCGATCATATCAACGTCATACTCGATGCTTAATCACTTTATACTCTATTATTTTGAATTATCTATGTCACTCGATACATGGTGAATTTCAAATCGATTTCTTGAAATGCGAAGTATTTTATACTCGATAACATTGACTATATAGATGGTTGATTTACATGTACTATATACTCGATGTAATGTAAACACGTTCTGATAAATACTCGATACACAGCCATCTGATACCAATACTCAACCCTAGGGCCTGGTGTTCGCTTGCTATCGTGAGATACTTTAGGAGTGTATAAAGTAAAACAGATTGGAAGAATAAAGTCTAAGTGTTACGTTCTGCCTTGATGCGTTTAAATGAATGCAACGCGTTGGGGCGTTAGTATTATGCACAGAAGGCACACAACTCCTTATAATAACGTTCAAGTTTTCCTATATTAAACCCAAGTATAAATCTAATCTAGGTTCCTGGCAAGTCTAGGGTCGATCACAGGGATTCAGTTTCACTAACACAGACTATGCGTTGTACTTACAGTAGGAGGTTTTTCCTAAATAAATGTGAAAGATGTATTATTTACACTAACATGTTATGCCTGTGCAAGACAATACAAAAGAGTTGAGTGGAAAATGAAGGATTATGTGAAAATTGAATTTAAGTAGGTGGACGCGCCGGTTAAAGATAATTGCACACAATTGATGTAATGTGGATGAAATGGGATGGGTTGCTTATCTTTCTGTTCATGCGTTAGACATCATTCAACACTTCTCAACGCGAATAACATACAAGCTTATCTCTAGGGTGCATGTGTCTAACTTAGAATGCAAGAAATACCAGTAAGTCTATCTCTAGTTGTACTAGGCGTTCTACTTAATGTGGCTTAGCTATTCTTTTGAACAACTAAGTAAAGAAGCTTTCATCAAGTTATCAAGTTGGTTTAGGCGTTGGAACAAAATTATGCATGAAGTACTAATGCTTTCAACAGAAGATAAACAATAGCAAAAGTGATGATCAAATATATAAATTTTATAAAGGATCAATGAGTCTTTACAAAGAACTATATTCAATCAAAATGAAATGAAAACGATATTAAGAGAGAAACTGAGTCAAGCCAAAGAACTACAATCTCTTTTAGTTCTTTGGCTCAATCTTGTTGTGTACAATCACTTTAAAGACCCGAGGACAGAGTATCTTTCTCAAGAATTACTTTCTCCACTCCCTGGCCGACGGTGGTGGTGGTTCTCAGCTCCTTCGATCGTCTTACACCTTAGCACAACTTGTACAAACTAAAACTAAGTCTACAAATTTACAGATAGTATGGAGCTTCTAATTGTCTGAACCCTTAATTCTGGAGGGTCTTCAAGTATTTATAGGCGTTGGTCTTGTCCACTTGGAGGATGGGCTGCATTTAAGTCCATACCCTGGTCAGCATTAAACTACATGTCCTGGTTAGCCGCCTGACCTCTGGAAGCTTTTCAGACGCTGCCTGCTGCTAGAAGTTTTTCAGACGCCGCCTGTTGCAGGTGCCCATGCTTACAAGTGGTGATGTAACACAATCAGCCTGGAGCAATGCTTCTATGCGCTGAATTCCCTCCGACGCATGGCTCATGTGTTAGCGCGTTTCCTGCGGCACTTGTCTAATGCGTTATTGTCAGTTCTTGCGTTGAAATCCTACAAAGTAGTGCGTTAGCGCCGCGATTTTTAGTGATAAACTTCTTTTACATGAAATTGTTATTGTTTAAGTAAATCCATACGTTTATATTAAAAATGAGGAGAATTTATCATTAAAAATCCTAAATGTTCTAACTTAAGAGCAAAGATAACTTGTATTTTTACAAGTTATCAACCACCCCAAAATTTGAACAATGCTTGTTCTCAAGCATTCTAAAATAATTCTTTGCTATCTCCTCTGCCTTGGATGTGCAAATTTCACCTCTCATCATATTAGTCTCAAAGCTGAAATAAGAGATGGGAAAATATAACTTAGATTGACGCTTTTCTTAAAAGACTAATATTTAGTTTCCGATGCGGCAGGCTTCTCATCGCAATTTTCTTTCATTTCTCAAAACATTTCAATCTTTTCTAAACCAACAATGCGTTAGATGCTATTTCTTTTGAAAAACAAATGTTGGATAAAAAGAAAACAATTGTGTACTTGTTTACCCATGCGTTGTTCCAGGTATCCCACTTTCATTTTGGCTTGCCCCCACGGGTGTCATGCGAGCATCCAACTACGGGTGAGAACCCTTTACAACTAAACTCATATTTAATATTCATTCCTTTTTCAAAGTATAGTTTTTTTTTCTTCAGACTAGATAGAGGAGTTTTATGGGACGCGTTGGTCTAGGATACTTAATTTCGTTTTGGCTTACTCCCACAGGTGTCATGCGGGCATCCAACTACGGCTAAGTGCCTGTTCCAATTAAGCTCATGTCATTTGAAATTTCTTTCTTTTGAAGTAATGAAAGAGGAGTTGCGTTCAAAATTCTTCTTATTTTGTTTCCCTTTTCTTTATGATGTATACATTGACGCGTCTACGCTCAAATTTCCTTCATCCCCAAATTTGGAGATGAGCTATATCCTCATTGCTAAAAGAGAGACAAATTTTAAAAGGCTTTGAGAAATTGAAAGGAGTTTAATACTTCAAGTTTGCTTGCGTTAGAAAGTAAAATTAATCTTTTTAAGAGAAGTTCAAGCCTTGTCTATTTTCCTAACGCCTATCTTATGCTTATGAGCTCATATAGTTGATATCATTGAGGTTAAGTTAAGTACAAGACTTAGAAAACAATCAAAGAACAAAAATAAAGTATGTTAAGGACAAACACAAGGATCAAAGTGATAATAACTTCTCATTCATTTTTCATATTTTAACATAGATTGCATAAACACAGCAAAAAGATGCAAAAGGACAATTAAACCAAAATTACAAAATAATTTTAACCCAACACCCCAAGGTTCTACTGTGCTGGTGCATCATCTCTGTGTTCTTTTTCGGGGTTCTCATCCATGAAGCGCAAGGGATTTCTGAGATGGGCTAGTAACGGAGGCAAGGCAAACATAACCACCAAGACCTGATTGATATACTGCGTTGTGTAGACAAATTGGTCTTGCATGCGTCTTGTCTGTTGCCTCAAGTAATCCCTTAATACTCGATTTTGTTGTTGAAGATCTTCAATTGATGCGGCCAATGGTCAGAGTTGATTACTGATGAATGTTTTCAACTCCTCTAAGTCTATGTTGCGTTAGGGTACTGGTTCTTCTCTTCCAACTAGGTCTTCAAATGCTACTGCGTTACTGGACCCTAACCCAGTTGGCTCAAAGATCACTGGAGGTGGCACAAAATTTTGGATTGGACTTTGTTAGGACGAATGAATGAAGTGAGGGAGGTCCTAATCTATGAATATGGGTTCTTGATGCGTCTGCTCAGGACTCCCTTCTGGCTAGGCTATTGGTGAGTCATGGAAAAATTCAAGTGCAGGCTACGCTTCTTCAGCCAAAGCTTCTGGCTCAGCTTCACATTCTTCAAGTCTTGCTAACTCTGCCAAGTCTTCAAGGTTATGCTCTAACATAGGACTATCAGAGGCTGAGATAGGTGGAGTGAATGGCAGGGTGCCCACAGGGGTGTGAGGCGTCCCTGGAAAGGATATTAGGATGGGTGAAGGTGATGGCTGGTTAGAGTGTCTAACTCCACCGGGTAAATTGTGGCTAAGGGTTCAATGGATTAAAGGGGAGGTGGACGCACCGCTGGAGATGGTGCGGTATAGGCATAGGTAGGAAAGGGTTCATACGTTGCACCCACCAAGGTTATGTTCGGGATAAATGGTGGTGGGGCAGGCTTGGTATAAGGTTTGGATGCGTCCTGGTCTTGGCTGGTGTCTTTACCCTTGGTTTAGGGGCAAACTTGGGTTTTTATGGGGTTTTAGCCCTAGGCAAAAAAGTTTTGGCCGGAGGGTTTACAGGTTTCTTGGAGCTCTTGACCAAAGCTTTCATGGAGGTGGAAGGAGGTGTAGGGGCGGCCAGACGCTAAGCAGAGGTAACGCCGCTGTAAGAGGCTTTCGATTGGATAGGGATGGAGGTTGATTTCCTAGGGCTAGGTGGTGGTGAACTCGAAAATGAAGAGGAGGAGCAGGAACTTACCGATGAATCGTTGCCTAGGCTGTAGCTTTGGTTCTGAGAATCTGATCCGGACGACATTGTTCACCAGAGATGCTGAGTGAGAGAGGAAAATGGAGGTTTGGTGGATCTGAGGTTCTAGGGTTTCTGAAGAAATGGAGGTTCGTAGGCACAGTGAAGGAGAAGAAAAAAATGGTTTGATGCAAGTGAGGTTTTTGTAGGGGGAGAGGATGATCGTGGCTAACGTCAAGCGGCGCCTGACATCTGCAATTAATGCAAAGTGGAAGGGTCACCTCGTTTAGCCAAAACACTCGAGTGTTTTTTGTTTTCGAGACGCGTCCCTTCAACTGCCCCCTGCATTAGACTTGTGTCTAATGCGTCCAATGTTTCAGTTTTAATTATACACAACTTTTCTAAAAGAAAAAACAATCAAATTCCCAAATTTTTAAAGGAAAAACAATCAACTTAAAACCTTCAAATAACTAAACTAACAAATTCAAACATAACTAAAAGTACAGAATGTAAAAGAATAAGGTTGAGAGAGGCGTCCCTGGAAGATGTGGCGTTACAACCGCAGAGATGCCTCGACACGAGCTTCAACTTATCTCGCGTAGGGCAAGAGATGACTTTTGGCATTCCACTTCGTCTTCAAAGTACGGCTTAACCCTTTGGCCGTTTACTTGAACGCATCAGTGCCATCTTCTCGCATTAATTCCACAGTACCATAGGGAAAAATCGTTTTAATTATGAAGGACCCGGACCATCTACTTTCAATTTCCCTGGAAACAGACGCAAGCGTGAGTTGAACAATAAAACTTTCTGACCAACAACAAGTACCTTCTTGCTGATGCGTTGGTCGTGCCAACGCTTTGTCTTTTCCTTGTAGATCTTGTTATTTTCATATGCGTTCATTCGCCATTCTTCGAGCTCGTTGAGCTGAAGCTTGCATTAAACGCCCACTGCATCCGAATTCATGTTCAACTTCTTTACTGCCTAAAATGCCTATGCTTCAACTCTATAGGAAGATAACATGCTTTACCAAATAAAAATGAGTAAGGAGACATACCTATAGGCATTTTGTATGCAATCCTGTAAGCCCAGAGTGCTTCATCCAGCTTTTGCGCCCAATCTTTCTACGTTGTGCTGACGAATTTTTCCAGAATTGATTTGATTTCTCGATTTGAAATTTCTGCCTGATCGTTTGTTTGAGGGTGGTAGGCGATAACAATCTTGTTCCTGACATTATATTTTGCAAGTAATTTTGAAACGATGCGATTGATAAAATGCATACCTTCATCGCTTATCAGAGCTTTCGGCATTCTATAGCGTGTGAAAATATTCCTGATAAGAAATTTAGATACAGTAGATGCGTTGTTTCTGGTACAGGCTACTGCCTCTACCCACTTAGATACATAGTCTATAGCCAATAGGATATATTGCTGACCACAAGACAGAGGGAACGGGCCCATAAAATCTATGCTCCAGACATCAAACAACTCCACATCAAGAATATTATTCAAGGGCATTGCATCCCTTGAAGAAATATTCCCTGTGTGTTGGCAGGGGTCACAATTTTGAACAAACTCTCATACGTCCTTAAAAAGGGTGGGCCAAAAGTAACTGCATTGAAGGACTTTCGCCGTGGTCCTTTGCCCACCAAAATGCCCACCATAAGGAGAATTATGACACTCGGCCAGGATGCGTTGTATCTCTTCCTCTAGGACGCATCGACGCATTATAGAGTCTGGGCCTTGTTTGTATAGAAACGGTTCGTCCCAGAAATAAAATTTACTGTCATGGACTAGCCGGTTTTTCTGCTGGGAATTGAAGTTTTCAAGGAACTGCTTGGTGGTCAAGTAATTAACTATATCAGCATACCAAGGTTCCCTGCCTTCAATTCTAAACAGGCTCTCATCAGGGAATGCGTCATTGATGTCGTTTTCCTACACTTGCATTTCTTGATTTTCAAGCCCGGACAAGTGGTCAGCCACCTGATTTTCTGTTCCCTTTCTATCTTGGATGTCAATGTCAAATTCCTGTAGTAGTAGAACCCATTTTATCAGTCTAGGCTTTGCGTTCTTCTTCCATCAGGAACTTGATGGCTGAGTGGTCGGTATATATGGTGACTGATGCACCAACTAAGTAAAAACAAAATTTTTCAATACCAAATACTACAGCCAACATCTCTTTCTCAATAGTTGTATAGTGTTCCTGAGAGTCGTTTAATGATTTGGACGCGTAGAAGATGGGATGTATCAAGTTTCCCTCTTCTACCCTAAAATAGTTCTCACTACGACATCACTCGCGTCACACATAAGAATGAAACTCTGCGTCTAGTTCGGTGCTATTAACATTGGGGCTATTGTCAACGCATACTTCAAGGTTTCGAACGCGTCAGTGCAGTCTTCGATAAAAACATAGGGTTGGTTCGCCTCCAATAATGAGCTCAGAGGTCGCGTAATCTGAGAAAAGCTTCTGATGAACCGTCTATAGAAGCCGGCATGTCCTAAAAAACTTTTTAGCATTTTGACATTCGCTGGTGGTGGAAGTTTTGCTATTACATCAATCTTGGCTCCATCTACTTCCAAGCCAACCTTGGACACTTTATTCTCCAAAACAAATTCCTTCTGTCACCATGAAGTGATATTTTTCCCAATTCAGTACTAAGTTTGTTTCCTCGCACCGAGCGAGGACGGCTTCTAAGTTATCCAGGCATGACTGGAATGAGTCTTCAAAGACTGAAAAGTCATCCATTGAAAACTTCCAAGGTCTTCTCCAGGAAGTCAGAGAAAATGGCCATCATACAGCGTTGAAATGTCCCTGATGCATTGCATAGCCCAAAGGGCATGCGTCTGAATGCGAAAGTGCCAAAGGGACAAGTGAACATGGTCTTCTCTTGATCTTCGGATCTATTAAAATCTGGTTGTAACCAAAAATAACCATCGAGAAAAAAATAAAACTCTTTACCTGCCAAGTCTATCAAGCATCTGATCGATGAAAGGAAGAGGAAAGTGGTCCTTTTTAGTTGCTGCGTTGAGTTTCCGATAATCCATACAAATTCGCCAGCCTGTGACAGTTCTTGAAGGAATGAGTTCATTGTTTCTGTTTACTATCACGGTCGTTCCCCTTTCTTGGGAACGCATTGAACTGGACTTACCCAACTGCTGTCGGATATTGGATAAATAACTCCCACGTCCAGCCATTTCAGAATCTCCTTTTTTACCACTTCTTTCATAATAGAGTTAAGCCTTCTTTGAGGCTCGATTGACCTCGTTTTCCCTTCCTCCAGCCTAATTTTGTGCATACAATAGGATGGACTTATTCCACGAATATCTACAAGCGTCCACCCTATTATGCGTTTATGTTTCTTCAACATCTGCAAGAGTGAATCTTCATTAGGCTTTATGAGATTAACGGAAATGATAACAGGCAATGTATTATTAGTTCTAAGAAAAGCATATTTCAAATGTTCGGGTAACTGTTTTAATTCGAGTTCAGGTGGTTGTTCGAGTGAAGGACGCGTTGGTTTTGTCTGCCGCTCACTTAGACTTGGCGGCTCAGATTCCTTCAGGGTTCCTTCCAACGCGAGAACTTCACATACTCGAGTCTCTTCTTCAGTCAATTCAATATTGTTTAGCTAACAATCATCACTGTCTGGGAATTTTAATGTGTTGAGCACATTAAATTTCACCTCTTCATTATCTATACGCATGGTTAGCTCACCTTTATGCACGTCAATCAAAACTTTCTGAGTAGCCAAAAAAGGGCGTCCAAGGATGATTGGAACCTCCCTATCTGCTTCATAATCCAGAATAATGAAGTCTGCTGAGAATATGAGATTGTCAACCTTCACCAAAACATCTTCAATCTTCCCTTCTGGGTACTTAATTATCCTGTTAGCAAGTTGAAGGATGATAGAAGTAGGTTGTGCCTCATCAATCCTCAATTTCTTAAAAACTGAAAGAGGCATGAGATTGATGCTTGCTCCTAGGTCGCACAACGCATGACTCACATCTAATCCTTCAATTGAACAAAGAACTGTGAAGCTCCCTAGGTCTTTCTGCTTCTGTGGTAGCTTGTTGCTTACTAACGCGTTGCATTCCTGCGTTAGTGCTATTACTTCTTTCTCACTGACTTTTCTCTTTTTCGTCAAAATGTCCTTCAAAAACTTCACGTATGTTGGCATCTGCTTCAAAGCTTCTATGAGTGGAATGTTGATGTGCAGCTGCTTTAGGAGCTCGAGAAAGTGCTTGAACTGATATTCATCATTCTTCTTCATCAGACGCTTAAGGAATAGTGCGTTCAGAGGCACCTCTTGCTTTCCCACGTTAGACGTGTTGGTTTCTGAATGGCTTGTATTTTCTAGCGTTCTCTCTTCTTGATCCGTTGAACATGTAATGCGTTCTTTCGAAGAACTATTGTTTCTTGGATTCATCTTTCTTTCTGCAAGGGCTCTTCCACTCCGCAACGTCACTGCGTGACATTGCTCTTTCCCGTTATTATTCCCAGGTGTCTCTATATTGCTAGGTAGAATGTCTGGCTGCCTGCTTTTCAACTCGCTTGCAATCTGCCCCACCTGGATTTCCAGGTTTCTGATTGATGACGTCTGGCTCTTCAGCATTACGTCGTTCTGGGCTATGTATTCCTTCAATAGGTTTTCCAGCGGAGTTCCAAAACTCGATGCGTGGCCACCTCTATTGAAGGATTGTTGATGTTGTTGATGCGTTTGTTGATGTGTTTGTTGAAAGACAGGTGGCGGTCCATTCCTTTGCTGATGGCTCACGCTTGGGTGGTGCTCTTGCTGATTTCCTCCTATCCAAGAAAAATTCAGATGGTTTCTCCATCCAAGTTATAAGTATTAGAAAATGGGTTATTCTTGATGAAATATACTGACTGAGGGTTTTGAGAACACTTAGCATATGAGTGAAAATCTCTGCATCCCATATAAGTTACCATGGGTTACCCAAACGCCTCCACTTGATTCACCTTCTGCTGGTTTGGTGCATTACCTAGCGTTATGTTCTATAGAAAGCTGGTCATGGTAGCCGCTTGAACGGAGAGCGTGGCTATCGCGTTGGCATCAACAGAGTTAATGTTCTGAGATCTTCTTCTCCTGTCATTTCTTCCATCGTATGTTTCATCTACTCACTCCATGTTATGTTTGGCAATGCGGTCTAATAATTCTTTAGCTTCAGTGTAGGATTTTTCGATCAGTCCTCCGGCTGCTGCTGCATTTGCTGCCATTTGTGATGCCCTGTTTAGTTCGCCATAAAACGTCTCCATCTGAATAGTCAAAGGTAGTCCGTAGTTCGGGCAGTTCTTGACCAAGCCCTTGAAACACTCCCATGTAGCGCTCAAGATCTCAGTGTCTTCCTGTTCAAAGTTCATGATTTCCCGACACCTCCTCGCGTTGGTGGTAGGTAGGAAGTATTTCTGCATAAACTTTTCCACCAACTTTTCCCATGTGGTGATTTCCCCAGGCTCTAATGAACTCACTCATTGCTTTGCATCGTCTCACAAAGAATAAGGAAACAAGGAAAGCCTAATTGCCTCTGGTATAATTCCAGGAATCACAAAGGAATAGCACGTTTCCAGGAAATGCCTCATATGGGTATGAGGATCTTCGCCATGGTTACCCCCAAATTGCCCAGCAGTCTGGAGCATTTGAAGCATAACAGATTTCATTACAAACCTGGTTCCATCAGGCGTCGGATATATGATTCCTATAGAAAAATCATATGGCACAGGGGATGCGTATTCTCTCATAGGACGCGTGTTGTTGTTTGCCATCAGGATTGGGTTCTGTNCTATAGAAAAATCATATGGCACAGGGGATGCGTATTCTCTCATAGGACGCGTGTTGTTGTTTGCCATCAGGATTGGGTTCTGTGCAGGGTGAGCCAATTGCTGAGCTAGTTGCTGATTTTGTTGTTCTTCCGCCATTGCTCTTTCCTTTTCTTGTTGTTTGAGTAACTGTTGCCTCAACCTTCGACGACGGTTGGATCGATTCCTATGCCAGAAGGTCCGTTCAATCTCGAGGTCGTATCTGAACTCAGAAGTGTTCTCCCTGTTCATACATGTTCACAAGCCTAGGTGTAGCTTGTAATACTTCCCTTAATTGAAGTGTCCCTACAACAAATACAAACGGAATTTCTGGTTAGTTCTTGTTGCTGAATCCCCGGCAACGGTGCCAAAAACTTGTTCGCTTGCTATCGTGAGATGCTTTAGGAGTGTATAAAGTAAAACAGATTGGAAGAATAAAGTCTAAGTGTTGCGTTCTGCCTTGATGCGTTTAAATGAATGAAACGCGTTGGGGCGTTAGTATTATGCACAGAAGGCACACAACTCCTTATAATAGCATTCAATTTTTCCTAGATTAATCCCAAGTATAAATCTAATCTAGGTTCTTGGAAAGTCCAGGGTCGATCACAGGGATTCAGTTTCACTAACACAGATTATGCGTTGTACTTGCAGTAGGAGGTTTTTCCTAAATAAATGTGAAAGATGTATTATTTACACTAACATGCTATGCCTGTGCAAGACAATATAAAAGAGTTGAGTGGAAAATGAAGGATCATGTGAAAATGGAATTTAAGCTCGTGGACGCGCCGGTTAAAGATAATTGCACACAACTGATGTAATGTGGATGAAATGGGATGGGTTGCTTATCTTTCTGTTCATGCGTTAGACATCATTCAACACTTCTCAATGCGAATAACATACAAGCCTATCTCTAGAGTGCATGCATCTAACTTAGAATGCAAGAAACACCAGTAAGTCTATCTCTAGCTGTACTAGGTGTTCTACTTAATGCAGCTTAGCTATTCTTTCGAACAACTAAGTAAAGAAGCTTTCACCAAGTTGTCATGTTGGTTTAGGCGTTGGAACAGAATTATGCATGAAGTACTAATGCTTTCAACAGAAGATAAACAATAGAAAAAGTGATGATCAAATATATGAATTTTATAAAAGATCAATGAGTCTTTACAAAGAACTATATTCAATCAAAATGAAATGAAAACGATATTAAGAGAGAAACTGAGTCAAGCCAAAGAATACAATCTCTTGTAGTTCTTTGGCTCAATCTTGTTGTGTACAATCACTTTAAAGAGCCGAGAACAGAGTATCTTTCTCAAGAATAACTTTCTCCACTCCCTGGCCGGCGGTGGTGGTGGTTCTTAGCTCCTTCGATCGTCTTACACCTTGGCACATCTTGTACAAACTAAAACTAAGTCTACAAATTTACAGAGAGTATGGAGCTTCTAATTATCTGAACCCTTAATTTTGGAGGGTCTTCAAGTATTTATAGGCATTGGTCCCATCCACTTGGAGGATAGGCTGCATTTAAGTCCATGCCCTGGTCAGCATTAAACTCCATGTCTTGGTTGGCCGCCTAACCTCTTGAAGCTTTTCAGACGCCGCCTATTGCAGGTGTCCATGCTTGTAAGTGGTGATGTGACACAATCAGCCTGGAGCAATGAATCTTCTATGCGTTAAATTCCCTCCGACGCATGGCTCATGTGTTAGCGCGTCTCCTGCGGCACTTGTCTAATGCGTTATTGTCAGTTCTTGCGTCGAAATCCTGCAAAGTAGTGCGTTAGTGCCGCGATTTTTAGTGATAAACTTCTTTTACATGAAATTGCTATTGTTTAAGTAAATCCATGCGTTTCTATTAAAAATGAGGAGAGTTTATCATTAAAAACCCTAATTGTTCTAACTTAAGAGTAAAGATAACTTGTATTTTTACAAGTTATCACCTGGGGTACCTCCTTCCCCGTGCCTGATACCCGTTAAGATATACTCGTACACGATACTCGACAATACTCGATAAACATTGACTTTAGATAATTAGATTAGGGTTTCTCAACTATTCTCTTACAAGTGAAATGAAAGCTAGTTTAAATACAAGAGAACCTAAGATCCAATGAGCTTTTACATATACAATAAACTAAAATAAATAATATCTAAAATATAACATAAGTTAAATTTATTGCATTTAATATTAAATTCTATAACATATATTCTAACATACTACAACCCATTAGCTTGAATCAAGTACTTTATTTGATTTAGGGTTGAGACAAATCCTTAATCACATATTATTAATTACTGATCCAATCTTTATATGAAAAATTATTGGAGAACTACAAATAACATTTTTTCCAAATTAAAATTTTTAAGACTAAAAGTATGACAAGTCTCAAAGAAGGCCACATTCTCCTATTATCAATTATGGGGCCTAGGTTCAAATAAGAAAGAACTTTTTTTTTTTTCTGGAAAATTGTTATCGGTGGCTAAAAATAGATAGCCAAATTGAAATATTCAAAAAAGTTTTATGTATCTTGAATTATAGCAATTAAAATAGTAGGCGATGATAGTAATTTTTTTTCGGAGTTATGGGCAGATCAATTTTTTTTATTAAGGCAGATCAATTTTTCTATGTAAATTTTTCACATTATTTGACATTGTTTATGTGAATTTTTATACCATCTATGTGAATTTTGACATTATTTGTAAATCTAACATTATTTTTATTAGGGTTTTCCATGTAAATTTCGACACTATTTGTAAATCTATACCATCTATATAGTCACCAATTTTTTTAGTATTGTCGAGTATATCGTGTAACATGCACCGAGTATATAGTAATAAACCATTTATATAGTCAATATTTATTGAGTATTGTCGAGTATCGTGTAACGAGTATCGAGTATCGAGGGACTGTGTATCGAGTATTTGTCATAACGTCTCTATGTTACACCGAGTATATAGTACATGTAAATCAACCATCTATTAGTCAATGTTTATCGAGTATTGTCAAGTATCGTGTAACATGCACCAAGTATATAGTACTTGTAAATCAACCATCTATGCAGTCAATGTTATCGAGTATAAAATTACTTCACATTTCAAGAAATTGATTTGAAATTCACTATGTATATCGATTTGGAATTCACCATGTATCGAGTGATATGATATGGATAATTCAAAATAATCGAGTATAAAGTAATCGAGCATCGAGTATGATGTTGATATGATCGAGTATACACGTGTCCATTGCAGCCATATCGAGTGACCATGAAGTTGGGTATCAAGTAACTGTGCATCAAGGAACGTGTGACGAGCTATCGAGGAACGTACAAAATAAGAAAGAGTAAGGAAAATGAGGGAGAGTAAGGAAACGGAGGCCATCCGTACAAAAAAAAAACCCATGGAAGGAAATGGAGCAAAATAATCGAGCGTTAATTGGAGTAAGGAAAACGAGGGAGAGTAAGGAAACGGACCAAAATAATCGAGCGCTTAAGTGAGATTTTGGCTCCAACTATTTTAGTTGGGGCAAACATTGGGTGGGTTGTTATAGCCCACCCACCCAACTATGAATAAGGGGCCCAAACGCCCCCTTAATGTTTTTATGAATTTCTCTTTTTAATATTTGTTTTAAATTGTAAGTTAGTAATATTAATTAGGTTCATATCCTTGTCCTATATAAGGGTGAGCTACCATGTATTTTGTATATCACAATTTTGTGTTTCACTATTTTGTGTATCACAATTTTGTATACCACATTTTGAGCATCACAATTTTGTATACCACATTCTAAGTATCAAGCTTTGTGTATCACCACATTTTAAAGATCACATTTGTTGTATTACATTTCTTATACAACATTTTATGTATCATCAATTTTTTCTACTTCAATAAAAAGTTTGAATTTCACTCCCATTTTCATTTTTCTTCTCTTTATTTAATAAACATTGAGATATTGATTTGCTTCCACAATATTTTTTTTTTTCTCGTTAATTTCATTTTCTCAACAGTGGTATCAGAGCCTTAAATGTAAAGGCCTATGATTTTGTTTGAGAGTGATTTTTTTTTTTTTTTTGCATGAGTGTCCGGGTCAACTTACACGCACCTCGACTAATCTCATAGGACAACTTACCTGATAGTTTGAGAGAATAGTGGTATCAGAGTCTTAGATTTAAGGCATGTGATTTTGTTTGCGAGTGATTTTTTTTTTTTTTTTTTTGTATTTGAAAAATGTCTTCCAATTTCGGTGTTTACTCTCCTCCGCATTTTAATGGTGAAAACTACTAGCTTTGGGTTGTTAAAATGTAATCCTTGAAGGAATCAAATTCCTACGGAAGCGTGTGAACGCCTTGCATTTAGACTTTCGATTTTTTTTAACAAAAACAGTAAAATAAAACATGCATTTGTAGGATAAACATTCGAACAAATCTATAAGCATGCTAGTAAAGAGGAAGAAGAGAAGAAATCAAAATTCACATTTGTTGATTCTTCTAGTTTTTCTCTTCTACCGTTATCAACGATCTCAAACTTCTCCAATGAAGAAGGACACCACCAACAAAGTTACCTTGCTATTCTTTAAAATTCTGAAAAACTTGGAAGAGTGGTCTCCAAGAACTTTTGAGGAAGAAAATAGTAGAGAATTTTTAGAGAGAATTTAGAGAGAAGGTGGAGGCTTGGAGGTTATTTTTTTGGTGTAAAAAAACCATTGCTCTAAATGGGCTATAAGGATATATTTATATGGAGAAGGGTTGACCCTTCTCTAAGTATTTCTCTTTATACCCTTAGTGCTAATTAATTAAATAATCGTTATTTAATTAATTGGCACATTAGTTAAATGACCATATATTAAGTCCTATTTAATATACATTTAATAAATCATCATAAATATCATATATTTATACTAACCTCCAATCTTCATTATTTCTTAATTAATTAATTAACCATTAATTAATCGATTAAATCATATTAATATGGAGTTAATTAATATATAAATATCACATATTTATATATATATACATCTCTTTATGAATCCAATTCATATAAATCTAATATTTGAATCTTATTCAAATATATCTCTCTTACATAATTTGGAATATAGATCATATCTATAATGAAATAGTAAATATACATGCAAAGGGAGAAATCAGAATCAATAAACACTCTAATTATACTTAATTTGAGCTTTAAAGCATGCATATAAACTGTTTTATAAAGTAGGGTTTCATAAGTGTATTACCTTTGATGAAACTCTTCAAATTCTTGCTCCTCACCACAAATTCAGCTTCCAAATATACAGTAGACCACCAAGAGGATCTTCTTTACTATCCTCTAACTCAGATTGTATGGTGGAAATACTTAATTGTGACCTCAATTGAATAGGGAAGGAAGAGGGTTTTGGAGAGTAAACCAGAGTTTCAGAAATTGCAGCAACATGGTAATGTTCAAAGCAGAGATTCAGCTTATTTAACTAGGTTAGTCATGCAAGCACTTACTCAGCTACTAATTGACAGTTCAATTAGCACTAAGTAAATGAGAAAG
This sequence comes from Benincasa hispida, assembly GCF_009727055.1. Lineage (NCBI taxonomy): Eukaryota > Viridiplantae > Streptophyta > Magnoliopsida > Cucurbitales > Cucurbitaceae > Benincasa > Benincasa hispida. Next base: position 42,375,310 of record NC_052359.1, read on the forward strand.
GTGTCTCAATTGGGTGAAAATACCCCAATTGAAGAAAAAGTTGGAGAATTCCACTCAAAGTGGAATTACCAATTAATTTTCAATTTCTCCATTTAATTTAATTTTCACTAAAATTAAATCAAATAAAAATCAAATCTGACTTTGATTTTCAAAAATTGAAAATTTTTATTTAAATAATTAATTAAACAAATTTAATTAATTAATTAATTAATATTTTAATATCAAATATTAAANAACAAATTTAATTAATTAATTAATTAATATTTTAATATCAAATATTAAATTAATCATACACCTAATTCATACATGAATCCTATTTATGTAATTCAATATTTAAATCAATATTTAAATATACTAATCTCTCCGATTACGTTTAATTTTAATAAATTTGAACGTTTTAATTATATCGAATATAATTAATCAAACCCTAAATTGAATTTGAACACTTCAAATTCAAAACACTAATTTTGAATTTGAACACTTCAAATCTGGTTAATTCACTAACCCAAGATTTAATTTTACGAGCTAGTAGAGGGACCTATGGACCTGCAGATCATGAGCTCCAATAATTTGAGATTAATTGGCTAAACTCTTTAGACTGAATTAATCAATATTCGATAACTATTTAAACACACCACTATAGCTCGATAGTTGCAGTCTCCTCACTGTAGATATATTTCTATCCACTTTAACCATAATCAGTAAGTCCTTCACATGTCGTTCGTATATACAGCTAAGTCAAAATTATCGTTTTACCCCTGTAAATAAATCTTGCTCCTTAAGCTCTCACTGATCCTTCTATTGAACAATTGGTTTATAGTCCAATTAATAAACCATGACCCTCTCAATCATGAATGGGCGGAGCCCCGTTGTTCAAGATCGGGAATTAGTACTTAAGAGAACAACCTATCTGCTAACCCTAAATTGGGTAGGAATGAATTTCATCTTGTAGGACAATGTCTCCAGCTATCTATCCGGTCTTATCCCCAACATAAGAGGTTTATTGAGCAGTATTGTTGGATTACTTTCACCTATGCATATCAAAGGATAATCCCGAATAAACAGGAGTTCATACTTAGCTCAGGATTAAGATCGAGTTACCCTAAGTCATCGAATATTGAAATAGTCAGTTTTAATAGTAAACGGTCATTATAAAGAAAAGTAACTATTTCGATGTTCGGTCTTGTGCAAACATCTTTTGTCCAGGATGTCCCCACTCGCATGTCTCCACATGAATGATTTTGGGATCACATCACTTATATCAGTATACAAAGTGGGTCACATCCAATAATGTTACGGGATGAGGTACTCAATCCCATCCATATACTTATAAACCATTTTGGCTATATACTAAAACTTGATCCACATTTATGTCTCTATATAAAGTTAAAGTATTCATATTATAGCCATGGACTCTTTTATTGAATTTTTATAACAGAATGCAATATCAATAACATTTTATTGAATGAACAACTCAATAATACTTTTATTGATAAATAGAATATGTTTCCAGTATATACGAACTACGAGTTTTAGGACATTCCCAACATATAATTAACCATTATATATTAATCTCATTCCTATAATTTCCTCATTTGATTTGAACAATTTAAATCACTCTTAATTACTATCCTTTAGTGAGCTATCAATGGGACCTTATGGACTTATAGATTAGAAGCTCTAATGATATGAGATTAATTGATTAAACTCTTTTAATCCAATTTATCAATATCCATTAACTATCGATCACTCCACTAAAGATCGATCATTGCACTTTTTGCACTGTAGATATATTTTTGTATCCATGGATATAATTTCACAAATGCTCATGACTACAGTTGGATCAAATACCGTTTTACCCCTACAGTTACATCTAACTCCTTAAGTACCACTAATTCTTCTAATGAACAAACAATATATAGTCCAATTATAAACTAACACCTCTCGAGCCAATGAGAGGTTTAAACTTCATTGTTCAAGACTCGGAACTAGTTATTAATGGAGTAATTTATCTACTTTCCCAAGGAATGGGAATGAGTGAATTCCATTTTGTATGGTTGTGTTCCCATCTCCCTAATTAAACAAATCCCCAAAATGGTAGGTTGATTGAGTTGGCTATCATGGTCACTCTCACCCATACAGATCAAAGGACTGTCGTCATAACCAGGAGTTCATAACTCACTCAGGATTAAAATCAAGTCTTCTATGGTCATCCTAGTGAAATATTAGTCTCTTCAAGTAATGGTGCTATAAAGAGAAAGTAATTATTTCATGGTCTAATCTATGTATAAACTTCTTTATACAGGATACCCCCATTTACATGTCTTTATATGAACAATATGGTTCATATTGTTTGAACCATATTGTTTGTAACACTTACATCTCATGTAACAATTACAAAGTGGGTCGTATCTGCAGTGTTACCAGGATAAGTCGCCCAACCTTCATCCATTTACTGCAGACCTTTTAAGTTATTATTTGAATACGAACTACTTGTATGTCAACTACATACTGTTCAAATGACATTATATAATCTTAGATCTTAATCTTAGTTTATTGAATTGAATTGAATTAATGCTATCTAAATATCAAATAAAATACCTCAGATTTTATAAGATAAATAATTTGTGTTAATAAAACCAAAAACCACGAGATACACTAGAGTTAGGACATCAAACCCAACAATTCTATCTCAAGGCACTTGGCCTTTGGGAATCAATTTCAACTAATGTTGATCCTCAACTAGTGGGAGAAAATCCAACGTTGAATCAGATTAGTCTACATGACGAGGAGAAATTGAATAAGCTCAAAGTTTATCCGTGATTCATGTCGCTTTATCAAATCCTGTATTTTTAGGATTACTGATCGTAGAATGGAAAAAGAAGCTTATGATAAATTGCAAGAGGAATTTGAAGGAAGTGTAAGGGTGAAAGCTGTCAAAATGCTGATTCTCAAGAGAGAGTTTGAGATGCTAAAAATGAAGAATGCAGATTCAGTGAGGGACTACACAATAAAAGTGATGACCATTGTAAACCATATAAGACTAGCTAGTGAAAATTTTTCAGATCAAAGAGTCATAGAAAAAATAATGGTCATTTCCCTTATAAATTTGAGTTAAAGATCTCAGCCATAGAGAAGTCTTCTGATCTAACAACTCTCTCTATAGCTGAATTGATTAGCAAATTATGAACCTATGAATAAAGGGGTATTATGCATAAAAAGGAGCAAATTGAGATTGCATTCCATGCAAAGTTTAAAGACAAGAAACTTGTTGGAGAAGATGATAGACGTGCAACTAAAAATCATGTGAGTATGAAAAAAGGAGGAGCATCAAGAAAAGATAAATTTCTTCCTTGTTATTTTTGTAAAAAGACCAATCATGCTAAAAAGAATTGTTGGATAAAAAACAAGCAAGTCTAGCATTGCGATTATTGCAACAAGGACAGTCATACGTAGAGTTTTGTTATAGTAAACAAAACCAAATCCAAAATTCCTAACAAATAACAAATTGTGTAGATGACAATGAAGAAACAAGTTTTTTGTTTACGGCATCTCATTTTGATGATAAAGTGTCAAACTCATGGCTTATTGACAACAAATGTACTCTCCATATGGCTAAAGATGTAAATCTTTTTAGCCAAATTGTCAGATCTATACAATCGAAGGTGGTTCTTGGACATGGCGAGACAGTATTAGTTGAAGGCAAAGGTACTATTGCCATGTATACTAAGCAAGGTGAATATGAAATATCCAATGTTTTATATGTTCAAAGTTATCTCAAAACTTGCTTAGTATTGTTCAATTGTTGTATAATAATTTTTTGTGTTTTTCAAAGATAAATTTTGTGTCATTTATGACCCTCAATGAGCAGAGATTGCAAAAGTCAAAATGGTTGAAAATGAATTTGTTTTATGTGGCGACTCACTGTGTCATCATGCTTTTAATGCCAAAGTAGAAGAAAGCAAAATGTGGCATCAATGCTTTGGACACGAAGATAACAAAGCTTTGAAAATGATTTTTCAAAATTTACCTCTATTGATCAGATTTGCAACAGTTTTCAAGAAGAGAAGATGCACGGTCTACCTTATCTAAAAGAAAGACTTAATTTGATTGCTAGTGTCTTCAATTTGGTACAAGATGGAAAAACAAGGCATATTAAGATCAAGATTTTATTTATTGAAAGAAGCAGAGAAAGAAAGCGAAATCATTGAACAATTTTTCAACATTCTCATAAAAGCTCTACCACATAGGCAATTTATATTTTCACACCAAAAGTTGGGTGTGACAAAGAAAAATCTCATGGAAGAGTGTTGAGATTTGAGGTTTTTCTTCATTAAATTTCAATTTTTAAGTTTCTTAAATTTATTGTTATATTTAATTTTCAGTTTGATGTCTATGTTAGATATAAGATTTAAGTTATTTGTTATTTTAAAGCTTTTAATGTTTTGTGAGTTTCTCTTTTTAATATTGTTTTGAATTGTAAGTTAGTAGTGTTAATTAGGTTCATATCCTTGTCCTATATAAAGGTGAGCTACCATGCATTTTGAGCATCACAATTTTGCGTATCATAATTTTGTATACCACATTTGAGTATCAGATTTTGTGTATCACCACATTTTGAATATCATATTTGTTGTATTACATTTCTTATACAACATTTTGTGTATCATCAATTTTTTCCTACTTCAATAAGAAGTTTGAATTTCACTCATGTTTTCATTTTTCTTCTCTTTGTCAAACATTAAGATATTAATTTGCTTCTATAATATTTATTTTTTTTCATCAATTTCATTTTTAACAAAAATAAATAAAGAAATAAGAAAGATAATGTATTGAAATGAAACTAGTATCGAATGAAAGTGAGTCAAAATAGTTTCAGCCCTTTAAGAAAATTGTACTCACTTTGCGTTTGCAGTCTGTTGCTCGCGAAGCTTAGACAACATTTTTCATGTTGTCCATATGCGTCCACATCTTGCCCTTTCAGACACAGAGGGATTAAGCAGTATGCGATTAGATTGTGTCAACAACTCACACCTTTTCGACACTTTGTACCCTGATTAAGTTCAGCATCTAGTCGACCTTTTTCAAAGAACTTTTAGGAGACTAATAAAATAAACACATATGTATATGTTTAATTTAAACTTAAATATATCATCGTGGAACTTGAATGATTATATAGGCTTTTTCCTATGCCTATTGCCTATGGCCAAAAATAAAATCCAATGTCATGGTACATTTTCTATATTGTAAGAACATTTATCACCCAGCTCTTTTGAATATTGGACTCAACATAATATGTTAACCTAACTGATCAAGTTTGATTCGACCCAAATATAATAAATCAAGGCTAAAACATAGGTTTGACTTGATTTTATTTAAATTTGTTTTTTTTAAAATGACTTTCATCCATAAAAATTTGATTTCTTTTCGATAATCCTAAGTTTCAAAATTAAACAACTCACATAAATGAGAATCATCAGTAGTTCAATAAGTCATAAAAAACATATAACAGAATAAAATGTAAAAAATAAATATACACCCTATTTAAATTTTGAGTTATAGCAGTTAAAAATGTAAGCTAATAATTTTATGAATCAAAATCCTAAACTTTCATAAACTCTTCAATTTACACTCTTTAATCTCTATTAGATTATGTTTGAAAAACATTGGTGCAACATTTTCACATGTATGGAAACTTATAATTGTATTAATAAAATGTAAAAAGATTTTAAAATTCACTCTTAAATTCAATAGTGCATCAATTCTCACAAGGTAGATCTCTTCAAACGTCAGATTTAACAAAATAGGTAGTTTTCATCTCCTTTTCTTCTTCTATTTTTTCTACTTATTTATGAAGAATTATGAAATTAATTATAAAAAAAAAATTGCTATTATGGAAACATTTCTTGAGATGAACAATGTTATTTAGGTAAATTTGAGTTGATTTTAAATGAAATCGTGCGAAAATAATTATCGAGAGACATTTGATTCACGAATTTCTTTTGTGATATGGATGACATCAACTAATCTCTTACGTCCCCACCAACTTGGTTGCATCACCATGCCTCGAATGACATCAATAATGTAAGATGAAGAGTGCCCTCACAAACTAACATGCACTAGTCTTTTCATCACATGTTTTTTGTCAATCATATGCTTTTCAGGAAACTTTCTAAGAGGTTTTCCAACATAAGATGTTCTAAGCCAACTATACTAAACTTTTGGAGTATATATAATTGTGTCACTGAAAAGGAAGGTGCACCTTGTTAATATAAGTAGTAACGACTATCAATACTTTTTTTAGCCATACTTACATAACCTTGGGATCCCTCTCATTTTGATTCAGTGTCTATTCATTTGTGTACAATACATTGTAATAGGAGAGATTCTGCTCTATTACTTTTTGCAACACTCTCAGTCCAAGATTTGGACTAAAATTTCAAATCTTCTATCGAATTAAACTACGTCTGAGTTATAACACTATAAGAATAGAATCTTTAGGAAGCCATAGGAATTTGATGAAATATAGACTAAAATTTTATCAAATTGGATGTCACATGAGCTAAGCTTCTAAACTTGGTGGTGACATATTGTTGTTGTTATTATTATTATTGAATTGTATTAATAAAATTGACCTTAAAAGGAGTTGTACCAAAGGTTGATTTGCAATCATTGAGTTTCGAAGCCTAATGGCCTAATAACGATATTCCAATAAAAATTTTAAAAAGTAGCTCATGAATTGACATGTTTGATTAATGATAAAAATATAGATTGGAGTTGTTTTGTCATATTTTGTAGGGCCTCTACCATTTCTTCTATACAATAAAACAATACAAATTAGTAGTATATATGAAAAATTAGGCTGCAAAATGCTTTATTTAGAAATGATTTTAGGCATACCCACCTAGATGATCTCTTGCAAAATATGCGCATGATGTCTAGTAAACCTAAACCTATACCTAATTAATGATGATTCAATAAACCACTCCTCATTCTCTACAAATAAATATAAATGTTTCTTTTTCTGCACAAAAATCAATAAACAAAACTGTCACTAACCTTAAAATGGATATGGTGTTGGTATAAAAAATGGATTAATAATTATGTGATTTGTGATTGGAATTTTCCGATTTTATAATGTAGTTTTAAATATATATTTATATATATATAATATATATATATATTTATATAAGGTCTTATTTGATATACTATATAATAATATAATATTTACAATGCGTAACATTTTTAGATTTAAAAATTAAATGTATAGCAATATTTTTTAAAAATTGCAAATATAGTAATTTTTTTAATATTATACTTTTTTTTTTTTTTGAGTTCAGCAACATGTGTTGTCAAGAGATTATATCCTCTTACCTCTTAGATTCAAATTTTTTTTTCAAATGATCTCTCATGTTGTATTTGTTCATTTGGTTTCTCTTTCTTGATTAATATTGGAGTTTTTCTTCTCAATTTTGTCATTTTTTTCATTTTCATTATATGTCCAATTTCGTACAATTTTCTCTTTCTTTAATTTATATTTGGCCCTTTCTCTCCATTTATTGTTAATTTGTTGGTGTTTATAATTATGTTTTCTTTGGAATTCAAACTTTTAACTTGTTTATTCAAAAGTCTATGTCTTGTACTAGTTGAACTATATTCATGTTGGCTTCTATCACGATAGATTTTGTGAAAGTTAGAAGTCTACCACTAACATATTTTTAATTCACAACCTAAATCTATTAATGATAGACTATTATGGTAACTCAACAAAATATTCAATGCAATTTGATTGATCATCAATGATAGATTTCAATCACAATACATAACTAACATATATTCTATCTCTTCTATCACTAATATATTTCAAACAAATATTTTCTTTTTCTTTCTCCATTTTCTCACTTTCGTCCTTCAATTTTGTTTTCTCCATCTCTTTCATTGATAACTCAATAAAATATTCAAAGTAATTTGATGTAATCTCTTTTTTAAAGCAACCATAAGAGCTAGAAAAAATTAAATTGTGACTAAACTATTTATGATTGAACCTTAAAAATATGTAATAAAAGTCTATAAGAAATCTTATATAAGTAATGAATTTCTATATGTTTATATCAATAATTAGAGTCTATGACTTTGGCTTATATATTATTTAAAATCTATCAACGATAGTCAATGATAGATTTCAAGTAATATATGCCTATAAGTCATAAACTTTAATCATTGATAGAGTCTATTGGTGATACATCATATCGTTGATAGACTCTATCATTAATGATAGACTTCAATCAGTGATAGATTTTGTTATCAATGATTAGAAGTCTATCACTAATAGATTTTTCTATTGATGAATAGAAGTCTATCATAGATTTGAATCTATTAGTGGTAAAAATTCTATTATTATCGATAGCAAAATCTATCAATGATAGACTTCTATCACAAATGCACTTTATCACTAATAGACTCTAAGAGCTTAATCTAAATTTTGCTTTATTAACAAATTATTACTTTGCATTGTGTTATATCTACTAATACTTTGTGTCAGATTGTTGTATTTGCAACTATCTCATAAAAATGTCTAAAATCACTTAGGCTTCGTTTGATAACCATTTGATTTTTGTTTTTAGTTTTTGAAAATTAAGGCTATAAACATCCTTTTCACTCTAAATCTTTTGGTTTTTTATCTACTTTCTACTAATATTTTTTAAAAATCAAGCTAAATTTTGAAAAGTAAAAAATAAATAGTTATTAAGATTTTTTTAAAGAAAAAATGGTTAAGAATCCAACTCTTTTACTTTAAAAAAATCAAAATTATGATAAGAAATTAAAAGAAGATAGGTTTAATTTTCAAAAATTAAAAATAAAAAACTAAATGATTATTAAACAGAGACTTTGAAAATGGTGTATATTTTCTCATCATTTTTCTATAATAATTTTCATTTTTTCAAACAATTTAAATTCAAAATCAAATTGAAAAATATAAGAACTAATTATTAAAAACTACGCTTTTTTTTTCTTTTTTTTGGCTTAGATTTTGAAACATTAAGTGAAAGTATATAACAAAATAGTTTTTTATAAATTTAATTTTTGAAGGATAATCTTTTAATTTAAAAAATGGAGAAAATAAGGCAAGATGGCCAAAAGTGAGTTCTAACCAAATCTACTAACTTTGAATAATTCAATAGCAAGATTATATATATATATATATATATTTGGTTTTTCAATTACTTTATGTATTAATAAATTATAGTGGGAATAGTGGCAATGAGGACATAATCAACTTTTAATGCCAAAAGTTAATGGTAAGACATTCCACATTAGAGATAGACATGAACTTCCCAACAACTTGTGTTGCCTTATTCTTTCTTATCAATTATTGTTATTATTATTATAAAATGGTCAATATTTTTAGTTCCCAATATAATCTTAAAAGGGACATTACTTTTTTTTTCTTCTTCTTCTTCATATCTACCTCCTAGAATATTCACAAATTTCTGGCTAAGGTTTGTCTTTTTAAATTAAATAATTGAAGTTATTTATTTTTTTACATGCATTATTGTGATATTAACTCAATTTCATACTGAGTCATGTATAATATACATATATACGTGTTTATGTTATCATTTTTATGTAGTGAACATTTTCTAATATATGTAAAGAACCTTTTTTCTTGCTTTTATCATATTTTTAAGAAAACCACAAAACACAAGCGAAACAAACCACTCAATGTAAGGAGAAAAGAGTAACGATGATGAAACTCTCCCACCACCCTTTTCGTAAGAGTGTGCTAGGAAATTATAGTTATGCCTCATATAGGAGGAAAAACAACACTATGTTATTGAATGAGATCCACAAAACCTTTTTTAACCATATTAATAACCTCTAAACAATTAGATTCTACCAAAATATTGTTGGATATTAATGGACAAGAGACTCTCCAAACCGTCATGGATAGCCATCGAGTCAAGAACCTTAGCCTCATTGCGTTAAGGAAATGATCTAAGCTCGTCAAACGAACACAACCCAAATGGTCTCAAAGCATCAAACCTAAGCCTCCCACCTGACTATCTGAGTTCTACAATGCATCTGTGTTAAACTTCTACTGATAAGTTGAAGGTGGAAACTATTCAATAGAAGCAGGCCAGTAAACAAGAAGGTGACCTCTCACATATATTTTGTTGTCATGCTTCACATGAATAAACTCGTTTAAAGACGGACATAAATAGATAAATTTGGATTTTATTAAAGTTAGAGAGATAATATTAAATTTTAAACGTTAGGATCAAATTAGAAATGTTTTTCTTCAAAAAAAAAATATTTTTTTTTCTTTTTCTAAAACATTAAAGACATTAGTCTAACTAGCAAATTTCTAAATTAATATCTTTTTTTTTTTTTCAATAAGAACCTAGTTATTGCACTTAAAAAAATAAAGGAACTAGTTCATTATTGAAAAAGTCAAAAGAACAAAACATTATTTATAAGAGTCGAAGTAACTTTAATTTAACATTAAAAAGAAAGGGGAAAAAACAACAATCATTGTATAAAATTTACCAAATTTAATATTACAACGTTGGTTTAATTTTTCTTTTGTTTTTTTTTTCAAAAAAAGGGAAAAAAAAAAAAAAGATATGAATGATAAAAAGGAAATATTAGCACCATAATGTGTGGAGGACCATGTGTCAAGTAATTAAAGCCTCCTTAAAGTTTGTAAATCATAATGAATAGAAAAAAGTGATGCCTTTGAGATTTTTATTCATTTCTTATATTAAATCAGGTTTTAAAAAATAGTAAAGTAGTTTTATGTGTCAATTGCCAAAAGCTACAGCTGTGATCCACTGTTGAGTCTGTTTTTTTCTTTATTTAAAAAAAATATCATTAGCCTTTTTTTTTCTTATTTTTGTTTTAATTAATTAAAGCATGAACAACAATACTAATGGTATAAAGATTTGTGAAGAAAGTGATCGTTGGTTAGGCTATATGTATTAACATAATAAATTGATAAGAAATCGGAAATCAAAGATATAATCAAAAGATAGATATAAACAATAAATAATCGATACAACATTGATAATTACAATGAGATTCTGTTCTTAATTTCTCAAAGTGTCAGATACAAACTAAACATATTCCAACATAAATAATTTGGATTTTAGCACTTTTTAAAAATTGTTTCTCCTTAAAATAAAATAAAATAAAATAATTTTAAAAATGATTAACTAGGATGGTCATGTGCCAATAAGTTGATATTCAAATCTTGGTTTAAAATTCTTCTCCTCGTTTCTAATGGATAATATCACTTCGTATTATAATTATATATAATTCATTTGATTAGCTTCTATTGGATATTTACGGTGAAAGAAAGTAAAATTTGTGTAGATATTTGAAACATAAAAATAGATTTAATAGATTTAATTGTGTAGATTAAATTTATTGTTAGAAACTTTAGATTAGATTGAAAAAAATCAAATTAAGATGATGTTTCATTACAAATTTAACATGTATGAAAGTTAAATTCGTAGTTTCTTCAATTTGAATGAGTTATGTTTAATTTTGATTAAGTAACAACTCAAATGAATTACATTTAACAAATGTTTCAATTTTGTATTTACTTTATTTTATTTTTATTTCGAAGAGCTACTAAGTTGCTAGCCTATAAATAGCAATTTGTGTTTTCATTTGTAACATCTCATTTCAAATTAAAGAGTTATCTCATTTCTTTCTTTCTTTTAATCTTGAGTTAAGCTAAGATCAAGTATCCATGAGTTTTGCGAGATCCGAGTAGTTCGAGGTTGCAGTTCTACTAGAGTTAGTCGTTGTATCCTAAGATGTTCATTGTAGTCTGCTTGCAGCCTGTGCAGAGTGAATAATTGTCTTCAAGACAGCGCTTATCAAAAACGTGCCTTACGTTTTGAATCTCCAAATATTTTGAGGTTTTTTCAAGTCTTTGGTCATTTCCATATCTAAAAGCTTATTATACCATTTGGTTTATGTTTGAGTTTGAATATTCTACATTGAGTATACTGTTTCAAGTTAAGGTATAATAAGTTTGCTAGTATATTTAGTTCTTATATATCATTTTTTCCAACAATATGAAGACAATTAATATATGAATCGGTGGCTGCAAACTCCTCCACCAATGTTACTACTTCTGCTTGATAGGATCACCTATTGCCAAACCTCGTATTGAAAAACTAAAGAATTCCGGGGAGAAAACTTCAAAAGATAGCAATAAAATATGATCTTCTATCTCACCACATTGAAACTTGCTCACATTCTAAAGGAAGATTTCTCAATTACCCCACTAAAAGTTGTAACTCCTGAAACAGAAGCTGCAAAGTAAGCATAGATGCATTTGGACTTCCTGTTTCGTAATTATATACTTAGTGGTCTTGAGACGCTTTGTATAATGTTTGGTGCAATGCCTACAATATATCAAAACTATTGTAGGAGACATTAGACAAGAAGAACAATTTGGAAGATACTGGTACTAAGAAATTCCTTGTGAAAAAAATCTTAGATTACAAGATGATTAATACCAAGTCGGTGATCAATTAGATAAAAGAACTGCAAATTATCATCGATGATTTGCAAAGTGAAGGATTGGACATCAGTAAGTCATTTTAAGTTACTGTTGTAATTGAGTAGTTGCCTCCTTCCTGGAAGGACTTCAAATGCTATTTCAAGCACAAGCGAAAAGAGTTATCTATGATAAACCTTGCGATGAAACTCTGTATATAAGAAGATAATAAAAGGGAAATAGAACTCCACTTGAAGTCGAAGCCAAAGCTATTATTATTGAAGCACATTGAAGGAAATTGTCAGGTTTGTAGTAGGAGTGACCATACTGCAGCAATGTGCAAACATAGAAGGGACAAAGTTCCAAAAACCAGGACAACATCAGGGAATATGACAATTTAGTTGTTGTCATCTCAGAGGTAAATATGGCTTCAGACACCAAAGGTTGGTGGATTGATACTAGTACTACTAAGAACATTTGTAAGGACACATCATTATTCACTACATATGAAAAGCAAGATGGCAACGATAAGTTGTACAAGGAAAATCCATCCATTGTCTCTGTGGAAGGCAAAGGGAATGTCCTGCTGAAATTGACTTCCAAAAAAATATTTATCCTCAATGATGTGTGGCATGTGCTAGAGATTTGAAAGAATCTAGTGTCAGGAATTATATTTAATAAAAATGTGTTCAAGCTTATATTTGAGTCAATTTGTTTAGACAGAGAGTATGTATGTGAAAAAAGGTTATCTAAGTGATGACATAATCTTCTATACACGTAATCATCTATATTAAGTATATTCTAAAAAATACACCGTAATTTGATCAAACAATATATATATACACACACCTTAAGTTTAGGTAATTGCAATGGGTAGTACTTTTAAGGATAATAACCAAATGTATAACAATATTTGAAAAGAATTACAAATATAATTAAGTCTATGAGCAATAGACTTCTATTATTGATAGACTTTTAAGAGCGATATGGTTCTATCACCAATAGATTATCTATATTTTATTTTTTTATATTATATTATATCTACTAATATTTTGAAGTTGATTGTTATATTTGCAACTATTATATAACTTTATTCGCACCAAATTTCCAAAAATGTTCCAGCCTTTTCTAGCTGAAACTTGGGCTTAAAAAGATAACCCAACGCAATACGTCTGGGTCATAACTCAATTATAACCCAATAACTCGAAACCCAACACAGGCCACTTGGGCCCATAGCCCATATTGGCTCGAACTATACCGGTCAAAAGGGCTACTCCGCATCTTCTTCTTCCTGGGAATCATTTTCCCGAGAAAGTGGAGAAAAAATCCGGCGAGAAAATTATCGGAATGGGCATTTTGGCGGTACTTGGAGTGTTGTTGCCATTTCCGTACTACTACGTCTTATGGAGTCGTCCACAGTTGTGGGTGAACTTGTGCGGCAAATCGCGCGACCCCTGCAAATTGATGGCCCAGGTCTCCGTTTTTCTCAAGTTGCTTCAGTTCCTCTCCATCTTTCACGTCTCCTCCTTCGCATGGCCGCCACCTCTATACTTCTGGCCTCTCATGGCCTTCGGACAGTTCTTGAACTTCAGGTCTCTCTCTCTCTCTCTCTCTCTGATGTGCTGAAGTCTGCTTCGAATGTAGTTGGCTTACTTACCATGACTTTTGTGCATGCTATTGAATTTGCGAGCTGGATGTTAAAGTAAAAATTTATTGTGCATTTTGTTTAGTAAGCCGTATGACAATGATCTATGTTGTTACATCTCGAGAAATGAGGGCATTTTTGTATTTATAACTATGTTTGGGTGTGTGTTACGAATGAATTTAATGATTAAATTTCTCTTAACAGCTTAAACTTATTGGATTAGAGGATGATTAGCAATATGGGATAATTGTGAGTTTGGGCTGGGTTTTGAGCACTCTATCAATAGTAAAAAGCATTTGAAGTAGAAGTTTTCTTTTAGAATTTCCATTATCATTTTGGATTGTCTAAGCAAATACACTGAAAACTGTAGAAAGTACCTTTAGTTTGGCTAAAAGTACTTTTTAGTTTTTACATTTCCAAATTCTTCTCATTTTAAGGTTGGAACCCTTGGCAATCTTTGAAGTTTTAAGTTGAGTTTTCTTTTCTTGGGGATAGATTCGAAACTTGAAGTCAGTGCTGATTCTGAGTTCAGTTGAGTTTTCTCCCTTTTTGGGAGAAGGAATGGTTGTGTTGCACTAAAAAGCAATTATTGGAGTGAAGCTCTTGGTGGAAACCAATCTGATCAAGGGATTGGAGATATCACAAAGAAAAACTATCTAATTAAGTTAACAAACGAAAGATTAAGGCCTTTTAGGTATGACTTTTTAGGTTCGTTTAAAAAGTATTTTTAAGCACTTAGAAAGTTATAACTACAAACTTATTTAATTTTTGGACAGCCACAAAGAAACTTTAAAGGTAACACTATTTGAAAATGTTATTGTTTCTCTTGACTAAAAGATCCCACAAAATAGCACACGCATCATCCTGCCACATAAACCCCATAGGAGAAATGTCATTGAACACTATCCATAGTATTAACTCTTCATGTAAAACTTGACAAGCAAACACCTTAACATTCTTAGGAATTCTAACCTATTAGAGTGAAGAAGAAATTGAGGCAACCGGAGAAAGAAAAGGGGTAGACAAGATGTGAAAAAGTTGTGACAGGAGAATCTCGTAGAAGGATCAGGGACCTATCACTAACATTCTTGGTCTTGAATAAGAGAGAGAAGACTCGCCACTTTAGACACCTAACTATCATACAGAGGACAACAGAAGTCTAAGGTGATAAAGGCAACATGGAGGCCAACGGATGTAGTCTCTTATTCAATAATGGTATAGCGGCAGAAATTCTCCCAAAAATACTTCAAACCTTTCACAACAGAACAATTAATCTCTATTATATATAAAAGGGATAAAATAGGAAGAATCTTTACATTCCCATTTTGTCCCTCATTATTAAACATATTCCTGATATAACCTTGGATTTAATAATTTTTTTTATGAAAATAGATTTAATAGTTAGTTATGGATTAGACTCTCACCCTTGGCTAGTCTTGATAAATCGAAGAGATATCTTCCAGAAGTTTTGCTAAGGCCGCTAGAATCACCACTTGCAACCCTCTCAAAAGAATGAGGATCATACCTACTGACCATCTCTCCCTAAACCACAGCGTGTTAATCTTCATGAAGAAACTCCACAACCACTTTGCCAGGGAAGCCTCAATATGCAGTCGTGAGCTCTCAATTCCTCGTTCCTTAGGCTTTTAACACCACCTCCCACTTAAGTGGGACGTTCCCTCCTCATCCATCTCTTCCTACCAGATGTTACTGATTAATCTCTCGATTTTCTTACTCAGCCTGACAAAATTCTTAAAAGAGAAAGGAAGTAACTTGGCATCCCATCGCACCCGACTAGCTTCATTTTAAGTGGATGCCTCAATCACCTAGTGTTTTTTAGTGGTGTTAACAAAAGTTTATTTCCTATGAGAACCAAAAAAGAAACTCCTGAGGACGGGTTTACAATTCAGAATATCATCCCCGTCATAATGCAATTGAAAAAACTCAAGTGTGGAGCTTGTTGCATCAAAGTGAGCATCTCAGAAGTTAAAACTCAATAGCTGCTGAAGCCATTTTCATGCCTACGATTCCGTGTACTTTAAAGATGAGAATGATTGAAATTTAAGAGGCTTTATTAGAATGGCAAATAACTTCCCTCATTCAAAATGGCTGGTAAGGATTCAGTATTTGGATCTTCAATGTGAATAAGAACCTATGCTATATTTTCTTTTGTTGCTTTGCATTTTGCAATATCCGACCAATCATTAAAGCATATATTCTATTTGATAGTGCTGAACTTTATCTGTTCTAGGATCCTTTTTCATTGATTTCGAGGCAGAATACTGATGCTTGGAATAGTCAAACAAGCTTTATAGAGACTATTTTCCCAGTACACATGTCTAATTTGATTGGTAGTCTTCACTAAGTACACCATTGCTATATATCATAGTACAAACAACTAGGTTTACGTGAATGTTCATGTCTAAAGGTCAAGTTTTGCTAATTAAGAAACAAGATGACAGGAACGAGTAATCAAAATGGAAAGTATCAGAAAATACTGTTAGAACTATAAAGAAAATAACAATTCCCCATGCACTTTGAGATTGTCAAACTCTCCTTAGAGACTACTATCTGTTACTGCATCAAGTAAGATTGGGTGTGTGGAATTCGTTGGAGCTTAATTTTCACAATGTTGCTGCAGTTTTCAAGGGTCAAATGAAAGAAAATAATATTGTATTGCTGCGGCTTGTAACATTATCATTTTCTTATCTTCTGCCAAACAACAGGGTCTACCAGTTACTTGGTGAAGCTGGTGTTTACTATGGAGTACGATTTGGGAAGAACATTCCGTGGGTAACCGAATTTCCATTTGGATATATAAAAGATCCTCAGTATGTGGGAAGCATTTTGAGCCTTTTTGCTTGTCTTTCGTGGGTACCCTTACAATATATTATGCTCTGGACACTGGGTTACATTTTTATGATGCATATTGAATCCAAGGAACATCCTGCAACTCGAGCAAAGCCTCAAAGCTGAATTTGTGAGAGAATCATCTTGGAACATCGACATCCGATCAATGGATCAATATCCGATCAGTAACAACTGGTTCAAGCATCCATTAGCCTGGTAACGACCCCAAGATCAAAGCTCTTGAAATTTTGAATGTTATCCCGGTTTAAGCTTTTGATGATGTCCTCACTTCTATTCTTCCCATTGTTTGTTGAAGTACTAGGAATAAGAGTTTTTACACCTACTTTGTGGGTTATCTTCATTATGATGCCAGTTCTTGTTCAAGTCTTTTGGAAGCTTGAGCTCTAGGAAATTATTGTTAAAAATAAATACTAGGAATAAGACACGTCATGGTTTCAATTCAGGACTTTGTAGATTTCTTTCATATTCAAATGCCAAAAGAAATAAAGATATACATATGCATTTGATAATTGTATTGCTTATTTGCTTGCTTAATGTTTGAATAAATATAAAGTATGGTGTTTAGTAAATGTGAATGAGAGAGGAATTATTATAATTTTCTAAAAAAATCTTTTTCTATCAAAATATATATAATCCTTGCCAGTTCAATCATAGTCTAACCTGTTAAAGTATAAGTAACCCTTAGAAATGTCAAATCTTCAAATTCTCAGCTTGTTGTTTGTTTGAACTTGAAGGAACATATATATATATATGTGTGTGTGTGTGTATAATTCATGTATCAATGCAAGGACCTTGTTTTGAATGGCTTAAAAGGTAAGCTATGAGACTTTTCTTTAGAAGTTTTGGTGTGATTTTTTCAAAACAAAGACAACTAATAGGAGGGGAGATTTAAGGTCAAGATATGGTTGGTTGAATTGTTGCTTTTTCAAAGATTGTGGCTAGCTATGGGTCTTCCTGTGGTTTTTTCTAGGTGTTCGTTTTGTTGACCAAGTTCAATGTTTGTCTAAGACTCTCTCAGCCAAGTTTCGATATTTGGATGATTCTATTAGTAATTTTTAGCTTTCGTTCGAGAAAGAATATTAATTTTAAGATTAAAATTCTAATAAATTGAATGAAAATATTTTGACCCGTTTGGTTGTCATTTTATTTTTATTTTTTAATTTTTTTAAATTAAGTCTATTAATACTTCTTTTACCTTTAAATTTCTTGCTTTTATATATACTTTTTACCAATGTTTTTAAAAATCAAGTCAAATTTTAAAAATTAAAAAAAAAAAAGGCTTTTAAAAACTTATTTTTTGTTTTTAGAATTTGATTAAGAATTCAAGCGTGGTACTTAATAAAGATGCAAATCAATATAAGAAATTAAGAGAAAATATGTTTAGTTTTCAAAAATAAAAAACAAAAAGGAAATGGTTAAAAAAAATGACATAAATTATAATTTTCTTGAAATCTAAGCCTCTACTTAGCATAACTCAATTGATTAAGACGTAGATCAGTCGAATTTTTTAATCTTCGCCCCTAATTGAATTTAAAAAATGGAATAAAGTAAAAATATTAGATCAAGAATATGTTCATTCACTTTAGTCCAAGGGAAAATGAATGGTCTTCCCTTCAATCACTTCATTCAACTATTCAAATACATAAAAACTTTCCACAAAAGAAATTGACTTATGAGAAATCTCATTGAAACTTCAAATCTAGTTTCAATATGAAACAATACGAAAATTAGAATGAAATGGAACCCAATATTTTCATAGCAAATGATTTCATTCTAATTACTTTCTAGAAAGAAAAAAAGAAGTTCAAAAATAGAAAGAAAACAAAAGGCTATACAAATTTCAAAATTTTGAGGGATTTCTTTCTCAATTCAACAATAAATGCGTAAAATACACTCATCAAAATGTTTACATATAAACTTGAGAGAATTCTTATTGATAAAAAATTCGAATGTTGAAGAATTTCGCATTACAAATTGAAATTGTTCGACGACCCAAAAACGTCAACCAAGTACCCAATTTGAATTTCTAATGAATTTTCATTTTCACCCATTTTTAGTACTTTTTTTCAACGTTTTTTTTTCTCTTTTTAAAAATATCAAAACTATCTTCCACCTCCTAAAATCCTTCAAATCTTCTCTGGTGTGTATTTACAGATTAATCTGACTGGGATTAGAGATCTTATCCCGAACTTTTAAACTTCAAAACTCCGAAGGCTTTAATCAATGTGGGAAAATCTTTCCCGAAATCGCCGCCGCAAGCGCCGCCGTGAATTTGGGATCTTTGGTTAAGGAAGAGGCCATCTGTTCAACGAGAAATTGTTGCATTTCCGGCGAGTCAAATCTTGGGTTGGGGATCGTTTTAGCTTCCATGGTCGGCTTCGGCTTCGCCAAGTCAAGGGAAATTGCCGGCGCCGACGAGGATCCCGGCGCTGCCGTGAGCACCGCTGGAGCTATGCTGACGCTACGGGCGGAGGAGCCACCGGAAGTTGCCTCAATCTGAGATGGGTGTGGATGATTGTGTTCACCTTCATATGTGGCTACAAGTACTGATTGATCTTCTACACTTCTTTGAACCTACAAATCAAATCCTCCATTTAATACAAACCCTTTTCTTTAATCAATTTTTAACAAAAATTATTATTTCTGAAAAAAAAAAAAAAAAAAAAAAAGGGAGTTTGTTGTGGTTGTTTACCTTCTTTTTAACAGGGCAACTAGGAGCAAAAGAGCATTTGAAATAAGCTCTAGGACAAGGATTATCTCTAGTGACTTTTTGGCCATATTTCCTCCATTGAAATCCATCTCTAACAACCTGCAAATTCCAAGTCAAGAAACAGGTTAAGTTTATTTTAGACTGAAAATCCCATCTTTCGTTTTAAAAAGTGGGGTTTATTAAAACTCACCAGATTTGAATCAGAAGCTCCAATTTTGACTTGAACTCTAGTGATTTTAGCAGATTTGTTTATGGTTTCTTCTTTTGGTTTCTTATAAGATTCTTCATCAGTTGAACTACTCTCAGAATTCCCATTCATTCCAACCATATTATTATTGTTATTGCTGCTTTCTGATTTCCTCTTCTTTGAAGAAGAAATCTCCTTTTCTCCATTTTTGTTCATTTGTTCCATCAAATGCCCTCTCAAAGTGTTGTAGTTTTCACACACAACAGTCAACATTTCAGTCAATTTCTTGTTCTCTGCACTTACCCTCTTCAATTCCTCCATTAAAGCCCCAGTCTGAAATTGAAAGAAAACAACAAACAAAAATTAAAATCAACACAAAGAACTCTGTTTATGAACAAAGAAATTGAAATCCATCAAACACCCACCTCTTCTTTCACAGAAACCTTCCTCTCAACATCCATATAATTCCTCTCCTTCTACAAAAAGAAAAACGAAAACGAAAACGAGGTCACTCCAAAACGAAAACCCATAAAAGGGAAAGAAAACAGAGAAACGGAGGATTAAGATTAAAGCAAGTCCACTCACCGGAGCTTCACCGGAGAATCTGAGAGGCTGAGTATTGAGATCTAAAGAAGTATCAACAGAATCCAACAACCAAGAGGAAAAGGCAGCCATAGGCAGTGAAAAGCCAAGTGAAAAAAGAAGGAAAGATATGATTTTGAGAGAGTTTGAGGACGACCCAGAAGGGATTTAAGAGTGGAAAAAGGGAGAAATGAGAAGATATATAGAAGAAAGGATTGAGAGGAAAGTCCATGGAAAGAGAGAGAGAGAAAAGGGTGGGAGTGGGAGTGGCAAATTGACAGAAGAATTAGGAAAATACAAGGAAGAGGTTCTGATTTGGTGTGCTCTTTTTGGCATATTGAACAAATGTGATTGGTGAAAGAAGAGGGGCCATGTCGGTTGAGATAAGGGATTATTTCAAAATTCATTTAAAAAAAAAAGAAATGGGAAGGAAAAGGGAGGGCGGGATTCAAAGTCAAGCAACAAGTTGTGTTTCATTGTTTGAATTTAATAAGTAAATAAATGTTTTTTGAGATATTAGATAGAGTGGGGTCCTTTTAGGGTTAAATTTTTTTGGAGTTCAAACTCTTGAATTTTCATTGCAATTTGCAACTTTGGGTATTTTTTACAATTGGGTTTATTTATTGCATTTTTTCTTTTTGGATTGAAAGAATTCAAAGTCTTTTGTTTAGAGTTGGAAAAAAAAAGTTAGTTACAATTTTATATAGAAACTTTAGCTATATCTAGTAGGTTTCTAAAATCTAAAAAGTGTTTAATACTATTCACATTTCGTTTGGTAATAATTTAATTTTTTAAAATTAAATTTATGAATACTACTTCTATCTATGATTTTTTTTTATATTTTAAAAGATATACATAAACATTACTCCCACCTATAAGTTTCTTTGTTCTGTTTAATTTATTCATAAAATATTTTTAAACTTGAGAAAAAATTGTTTTTAAAAATTTGTTGTTTTAGAATTTGACTAAGAATTAAATGTTTCTTTAAATAACTTGTTATCACATTGCCCCCTTTAAATTTTGGTTTTTTTTTTTTTTTTATTTGGCTTGATTCAATAATGTTTTCTAGAGGTAGATGAAAGCTTTTTCAAAGAACTTGTGAGAAAACAAACACAATATTTAAACATACAAAACAAAAAGATTATCAAACATGAATTAAATTTTTAAGTTTTATGTTTAATAATGTCATTTTTGGTATTTTTAATAATTCACAAACTTATTAGACACAATAAATTTTACGATATTACGTGTCAAATAATGAATGAAACGAATTGTTGCTAATAAATTTTTTTCCTCTATCTCACGTATTTTTCGTAGATACATACGTATATACGTATATATATACATACATATGTGTATGTATATATATATATGAAATTATGAGGGAGATATATGTTGACCAGATACTCAGTTCCGCAGCTCTTATCTAGAGTTGGAGCCTTTCTCGTTTTCGTCACGTTTTCAAAACATTTTCCACGTGTTCTTGTTTTTTCCTTTTTTTAATTCTAATAAAAAAAAAACAATACCTTTTTTTAGAAAATAAAACAAAATATTTTTTATTAATAATATGATATGTCTTCAAGACCTCCACACGGCTTTAAGGAGACACGGTAATATCACGTGACCATATACTTTACTTTACTTTTCTTTTTGTATTTTATTTTACTTTTGACGTCAGCATTGGAATCGGACGCGGATTTAGAACCTTCCTCTCACTCCAAACACTAACACGCACAACATACATCAAAATTTCGCGTTTTATTTAAATTCTAGAATATCACAAAAATCCCCTCGAAGTATAATGGTAATTACGTTTTAACTTTTTTTTTATAAAAATTGAGTCCTCTAATTTATATCACTTTAAATATTTAAACCATCAAATTTATAATAATTATAGAAACTATACTCTCAAGGGATGTTGAATTGGTTACTATAATCCTATTATTATAGTCGGATTATAATAATATATTTTTGGGATGTGGACTATTTTAGTTTGAAAATCAAATAGTTAACACTGTAGGAAAAAAAATAAAAAAATTATGAATGTAAAATAGTAAAAACTGTAGCAAACAAAAAATACGATAGAAAATTAGGGTTTTACAATAATATTGACTGTAGTTGTCAGTTGATTGTGAAACACAAAATAGTATTTATTATAAGAATAAGTGGTTATTATAGTTTTGAGATAATCATTGTTCCAAATACACTACTCAAATGATAAAAATTGGACTTTCAAAATTACACAATTGTTACAATTTTTACAATTATATACATTTGAGATTTATTTTTAATATTTGTATAAATTTTAGACTCAATTTTTACAATTTAAAGTATAAATGTAACTATCACTACATATTAGAGATAATTTTTACAATTTGTCATGAATTTCTATATATTAGAGATAATTTTTACAATTTGTCATGAATTTTAAAAAATCTCCCATACATGTATAAGCTCTAGATGTTACTTGGACTTTTAAAATTCCTTATAATGTTTCTAAAATTTTATCCTAATAAGTCTCTGAAGTATTTATTTTGTGTCAGATAATTAGTCGTAGCCGATAAATGAGACATTTTTTTTAAGCTCACAGTGTTATATATATAATCAAAAAGTTAAACGGGTAACGTAATGAAAACATTTTGACCATATCTATTTAGATTGAGTATAATTTAGGCTTATTTTTTGTTTTTAATTTTTTTAAATTAAGTCTATTTTCTCTTTATTTCTTACAAATATTTTTATCTTTCTGTAATATAATAGTTGAATTCTTAGTCAAATTCTAAAAAACAAAAAAATTAAAAATTAAAAGAACATTTTTAGTTTCCAAAATTTAGCTTGATTTTTTAAACTAGTGATAAAAAGTAGATAACAAATGAAGAAATTTGGAAGAGAAAGTAGTGTTTATAAGTTTAATTTTAAAAAAAAAAAACAAAAAACAAAAAAAATCAAATAGTTACCAAAATGGGCCTTAATTAATATTTCTTTTGAAAATTGTCCATGCATCAATTCTAATAGTTCAATTTATTAATTCGGTATTTGAAAAAGTTTACAAACGTGTAAAAATTGAATGCATTGACAATTTTCATATGTGATCTTAATGAAGTATTTAATTTGATTCATAAGTTATATGTTTTACAAATATTTTCCGAATTAAATCTAAAAATGAAGGTTAATTATTATATTTAGGGAAGTTTAGGGTTTAAGGGGATAAAATCCTAAAATTTAGAGGTGTAACTTTTTTTTTTTTTCACTGATCCATGATTTTGAACCTTGTAATAATTATACCACTTCTTGTCACTTATATTTGTTTTTTTTTAATTTTAAAACTATTGATATGGAAAAATATAATAATGAATTTCTCTCTTTCTTTAGAGGGCCCACCAAGGCTATTTTATTCTATACAGTGAAAGAGAGCTATGATAAATAAAGAAAAGAGGCCATGAGTTCCACATTTTAAACCCTTCAGCTTCTTTTTGTTTTTATTGATTTTTTAATTCGTTTTTTTTTCCCCCATTTAGATTCATTCCCTTTCCATAAAAAATCCAAAAAATAGCCACTGTTTTTTTCTTTTTATCCTTTTCTTTGTTAACATGTCAATTATTTTCTTTCATGCCTAGATTTATACAAATCCTCCATTTTAACCATCTGAGAATATATATATATTAAATAACCGAAAAAGAATATAATCAAAACCGACTGTTTAGATAGTTGCTATAATATTTAAGTAGATGGTCAAATTTCATTTAAATTGAGTTTTTTATGCTTCTTTTTAAATTTGCTTTTCAAGAAACCAAAATTTTACTTTATTTTTATTCTGTTTTATGGATTGAAAATTACGAAAAATATTGTTTTTGTACTTTTCTAATTGTCGGGAAAAAAACATATATGGTGTCTCGTGCAATGTTTGAACAATTTTGCAAAGAATTGACATATTTAAAGTATATAATATAACTCATCAAAAGATTGAGAAGATTGGATTACGTAATTAATCTTTTAATGTAGTAAGATATTTAGTTTTAAAAAATGAGAATGTTGGTTACTCGCTCCCATTCTTCAAAATCATAGTAATGAAGAATTGTTGGGTGAAAATTTAACTTTCAAAACAAACCAATCTTTTGGTTGGAGAATCTCACATTGAAAAATTTGGTATTGGAAGCCTCCTTATGTACTCCAATCTTGAATTTTGGGTTTGGATCCCAAGGGGTACCCATGTTTTGGAGGGAGTGAGAGATAGACCAATGTGGGTTCAGTGGACATCCCACGCGCGCCGCCGCCGCCGTTCGTCTAATCGGGCGTGGCGAAGCAAGACGCGTGTGTGTGATAAAAAAAAACAAAGAAAGGAAAAAGTCCTCCTCGTTCCGCTTCGTCCACGCGTAAGCGTTTCGTCCGTGCACGTTTTGAGGCTCACCGCCTTTTTTGCTCCCTACCGTTCCATGCTGAACACCTATAAAAGGCATGGCCTTCAGCAGTTCAAAAACACAATTCATTTTTCACTTTATTCCATTTTTCCACTCATAACTCTTCCATTTTAGTTTTCCAAGCAGTAGGTTTAGAAAAGGTGTGTGTTCCGACCGGTCGGTAACGGTGCTTTTCTGATTGGGTTTCTTTTGGTTGTTTTATCCTGGAGACATCGTGGCAAATCTTCAGACCTGCTTGTACACTTCGGCAGAGCCGTGAAACGCCTTAAAGAGAGCGAGCTCCGCGACTTAGCCTATAACGAGTTTCTGTTTTGCAGGTTTTTGCCCTTTGCTTGACTGTCGTGCCTGTTCGTCGTTATGAGGGTTCTGCCGTTTCCAACAAGAACTTAATGGATTGTCCGAAATCAATAAAAGTCATGAGTTTAATAAAAGATACCTAGAATAAATGAATTCAATCTATGATAATCACGTATATTTAAGATTTTATATTTTATAAATTTCTTGATAATCATAATGTTGTAGAAAGAAAATGTGCGCCTTGACTCGACTCGAACCATATATTTTTTTTTCTTAATTATAAAATTAGAGCATTAGAATGTGAACATAAAACTCATAATAATTGATACTCGAACATTTAAATTCTCTTATTAAGGGTGTGTTTGGTATGTGATAAAAGTAGAGAGTTGAGTTGAGTTGAGTTGGTAATTATTATCTGGAGAGTTAAATTATCTGGGGAGTTAAATTGTCTGTGTTTATTTGCAGAATTGAGTTGAGTTGGTAATTATTGTCTGTGTTTGTTGTGTAGAATAGAGTAGAGTTGAGTTGAGTTGGAGGATCTGATGCAGTTTTTTTGTGAATGAGATTAGTTCTATTTTTTTTTATTTCATTCTTTTATTTTTTAGTTTTATGCTTTGCTATTGTTGATTAATTTTCAAATATACACGTATTTTCTCAAATCATTTATGACATAAACTGGACAATCTCATTTTTTTTCTCATTTGTAGAACATAATATATTATTTTTCATATATTCTTTTCAAAAACTGTAATAATTCTAATTCTCTTCAATCGATAAAACATATCAACAAAATATATTTCATGTTTCTCTCAATTAATTGGTATATTGTATATTATATGTATATATTGAATGTACGTATATATATTGAAGGTAATTATCCCAATTACTATTTGGTATATTGTATGTATATATATTGAATCTTGCTAACTTAACTTTATTATTTCAAATAAATATGGATAGTATATTTGGGGGATTCAAACGGCAAATATGAGGGAAGAGAGAAAGAAATGAAAAAATATTGCTTTTTAGGGTTATTTTTTAGGGATAAAAAAGGGAGTTTTGAGTGGGTAAAAAATGGGTTTTAATAACCCATAGGTTTGACGATAAAAAAAATATATATATATATATATGGATCCAAACGATAGAGATGAGGGAAATGAGAAAGAAATGAAAATATATTGATTTTTAGGATTAGTTTTGAGGGGATAAAAAAGGAGTTTTGAATGGGTAAAAAAGGAGTTTTAATAACCCATAGGTTTTTTTATAGGCTTAACAAACATGGGTAATAAATACCCACCCAACCCAATAACTTATACTCATTTATCAAACACCTCCTAAAAGATTATTTAAGTGATAATGGTTAGACCAAAAAAAAAAAACTTAAAAGTGGAGAGAGAAAGAGAGATTAGGCGAAACTACCCTCACTAATGCGGACTTTTTGTTTTTGATGAATTTTTATTTAAAACTTTTTTTAAAGGTTAAATAAAATAGTTGAAAATATGAAAAAAATATGGGGTGTTTTCAAATTTAGAAAACTAGGTAAAATATTTATAAATATAGCAAAATATTATTTTCTATAAGAAGTAAATTGTGATAGACTACGATAGAAATCTTTCGGTGTCTAACAGATGTCTATCGTTCAGTGATAGATGTCTATCAAAATCTATCATTGTCTATTACTGATAGATGATGACATTTTACTATATTTCAAAATATTTTAAGCAGTTTACTATTTAAAACAATTACCCAAAAAGTTTTGTGTTATTTTTTCATGTATATGTTCTTTTGGTATTCTCTAGATCAATTGTGTGCATACAATTAAAGAAGGAAAAAAACACAATAACAACAACAACTTTTCCTTCTTCCTTAGAATTTATACATCTACTTTATTAGAAAAGGAGAAGATCATAGGTATGTGATTGGATATATTAATATCCTATTGATATAGGGCCTATTAGGTGGAAAAAAAATCTACAAGGGTAAATGAATATTCAAAGTAGATATAACATTATATCATCGCGAAGATATGTGATGTTATATTGTTCCTAATATATTATAGGTTTGAATTTTCAATACCAACATGAACATAACTCAATGATTAATAATATATATCCTTCTATTAAGGTTATATAGATTTAATATTGTTGTTTTTTCATCTTCATGTTTTTTTTCTTCTCTTAATAAATATTAACCTTTGTATATTCCAAATGTTGTTTTTCTTATTGTAATTATTTTCTTTCAATGAAGAAACTTGGATAATTTTCATATGTTGGTGACTAAAAAATGAGTAAAGACGATATGTGTCTGGTAGATAGTACAACTACACATATAATACTTACAAGTAAAGAATATTTTTCAAAACTGACGATGCTGGAAGCAAAAGTCAATAATACGATATTAGGTTCTACAAACCTGATTGAAGGCTTTGGAAAAAAAATATTATTTTGCCTAGAGTAACAAAATTTACAATAGACAATACATTGTTCTCTAGTCGATCAAAGAGAAATCTACTTAATTTTAAAGATATATGTTGTAATGATTATCATATTGAGCTTGATAGTAAGAATAATGTGGAATTTATATATCATATCCACTGTCTCAAATAAAAAGAAAAACGTGTTGGGATTGGTGTCCTAATTCTCCCAAAGTCTCCTAGATTCTGAGAGAGTTATTTTATTTTGGCATTTACTCATATCCAATAAACAAAGCTCCATAGTTATTGTATGTAAACTTAAGCATGTATATGAGATATACAAGTGGATCATGCCTTAAGTGATAACCTAAATAGGCCTGTAGTATAAAGATTAAGGTGGGAAACCTGATCCTAGTGACACTACGGATACGACCCACTTTATAGAGGCTTGCAAATGTTGTGAACTACTACAGATGGTAGATCCTGACCATTCATGTGGAGACATGTGAGTGAGGGTGTCCTATACAAAGAGTTTGTATAAGACCGGACCACAAGATGACTAGTCTCTGTATATAACATTGTTGATACTGGAGACTTACATCTCACCTAAACGACCATACGTGACATGACTTCAATCTTGAGTGTTTTAGGAACTTCTACCATTGAGGGCAGTCCGTTGATTAGCATGAGTGAGAGTGACCAGATTACCAAGTCAACATGCCTACCTTTTTAGGGACTTGTCTGATTTAGGAGCTGGGAACTCGGTTACACAAGATGAAATTCACTCCTTCCCCGAAGCAGGGGTAAGTAGATAGATTGCTCCCTTAAGAACTAGTTCCGGGTCTTGAACATAGTGGTCATTGTTGGGTTTTATGTCCTAAAACTTGTGGTTTGTAAACAATAAAACTTATTCTGAAAATTCAATAAGTTGTTATTAAATATTTTGTTTTTTAGAAATTCAATAAACCTAAGTCCCTTGACTATTACATGAGTACTTGAACTTTATGTGGAGACATACAAGTGGATCAGGTTCGAGTAAATAGTCAAAATGAACTATAGTATATGAATAAGGTTGAATGCCTTATTCTGATAACACTATTGGATGCGGTCTACTCTGTAGTTATTACAAAGAGTTGTAAAGAGTGATCCTAATTTGTTCATGTTGAAACATGAGGAGTGAGGGCGTCTTGTGCAAATGAGTTTTGTACAAGATCGGACCACGAAACCAGTCACTCTTACTTTATAACGTTGTTTACTGCTTAAGACTGACTATTTCAAAGCGATGACCTAAGTAACTTGACCTTAATCCTGAGCTAACTATGAACTCCTGTTTCCTCGACATTATCCTTTGATCTGCAAACGGTAAGAGTAGACCAATTTCTCTGCTCAATAAACCTCCCATTTTGGGGATAAGATTGGATGAATAGCTAGGGACATAGTGTGCAAGATGGAATTCACTCCTACACGATTAGGGTTAATAGAGATATTGTTCCCTTTAAGTGTTGATTCTAGGTCTTGAACAAGAGGCCCCACCCTCTCATTGGCCCGAGAGGGATTCGATTTGTTGATTGGACCACAAATCAATTGTTCATTAGGGGATCAGTGGGATTGAAGAAACAAGAGGTAATTTTGGGGGTAAAACAGAGATTTGACCCAACCGTTATTATGAACAACCTGTGAAGGGTTAACTTACTAATCATGGTTATATCGAATGGACATAATATATCTACAGTGAGAGGAGTTCAGCTATGGGCTTTAGTGGAATCATCCATTAGTTAACGAATGAGGGTTAGTTCGATCTAATGAATTTAACTAATTAATCTTGGATCGTTGGAGCCCATGATCTGTAAGTCTGCGAGATCCCCCTACTAACTCGTAAATGGATTAGCTCTAGAATAGCTAGATAAGTTAATTTTCAATGTTCAAATTAGAATTAAATGAAATTGGAGAAATAATATTTAAATATGATTTAAATATTTGAAAATGGAATTGTGTAAAATTAATTTAATATTTGATATTAAATTAATTAGAATTATTTAAATTGTTTAAATAATTATTTATTACTTTTATTAAGAAAATTAATTTTGTAAAATTAATAATATTTTCAATTTTATTAAAAGAATTGATATATGAAATCAATATTTGAGAAATTGGAAAAGAGATGAAAAACACAAAATAGAAAATAAGCTTTTTCCATTGTCTTCATCAAGTAGCTCACTAACAACCCACTTCTTCAAGCTTCATTAACTTCAAGCATGAGCTGCATCTCGTACAGAAAATCTCTTGGTCTGCAATATATTGAAGAGATTGGAGTGAATTTGAAGAAATTCAATCAATCAAATTTTTCTAAAAATTTTATGAGAAGAAAGGTGTTCTTCATTCGGGTTGCTGCTGTGAGTATTCTCCAAATTCCCTTAATTTAGGCTTATTTTGAGACTCACTACTCAATTTAGAGCACTAAAAGGATAGTAAGGAAGATCTTTGGGTGGTCTACAACAAGATTAAGAGGAGATTAGCAGTTGGATTCAAGTTTTGAGGAAGTTCTAAAAAATGTATGTCATGAAACCCATTTATTTCTGCTGAAGCATGCTTTCATTTTTGCCAAAATTAATGAATTAAAGTGCTTATGGATCCTGATCACTTCCACTACACAATGGTACGTTCCAACAGCCACAACTTATCTTTGGAAGAGAGGACACGGTCATAGTAGGACTATGACTTATGTTCATTAGAAGGATCAGTGGTACTTAAGGAGTTAGATGTAACTATAGGGGCATAACGGTTATTGACCCAATTGTACTTACGAGCGATCTGTGAATGGTTATCGCACTATTGATTGGTTGATATGGACACATAATATATTTGTAGTAAGGATAGTTCAACTGTCGGCCTTTAGTGGAATGTCTGGCAGTTAACGGATAATGGATCCCGTGACTAAAGAGTTTAGTCAGTTATTCANTGTAGTAAGGATAGTTCAACTGTCGGCCTTTAGTGGAATGTCTGGCAGTTAACGGATAATGGATCCCGTGACTAAAGAGTTTAGTCAGTTATTCACATACCATTGGAGCTTCGAGCTACAGGTTCATAAGGCCTCCTTGGTAACTTAATGGATTCAAGTTGAGGATCAATTCTTGGTGTTGATTTGAAATGTTCAAATTGACAAGAGGTAGTTCTATCATATATATGATATGATCGATGTGATGTATGAGATACATTAAGTGGATGATTATTGTAAATGAGATTTACATTAAGTACCATGAAATAGAAAAAGAGTTATGGTTTATATGTTTCATGAGATGAAATGTTAAAACTATAGGTTATAAATATACTATGGTAAGTTAGTTATCATATATATTTATAATAATATTAATTATTGGATAATTATTTCCTTTTCTCCTATAACCAATTGAGTGGGAGATTATTGGTGGATGGTAACCGTGAGATAAAAGAAAAAATGTTTTTCCAAATTTAGGAAGTTTATGATTGAGAATTTCCATTCTTGGAAAGATTCACGGTGGCTGTCAAGTGAATAGGATTCACTAAACGGTAACTATCATCCATTGACACTACATGATAGTTTACTCAGCTGGTCGATAGCCAAATGATCACGAAGCTTTAGTTAATCGATCGCGGAGCTTCTTCTAAACGATTGGGCATCTTCTATACGATAGATCTTGTCATCTCCCACTTGCTCAATCGTTTATTCCATTGTACTTCCTCCGGTCTCGTCCTCTAACCAAGTCCACAGAGAGCCCACGCTTCTAGATTATCACACCGAGAATACCAAGGTAGCCACTGTGGTGGTATCGTACTCAACTCGACACAATCGAGGTTTTCTAAGGCCGTTCGCTGTGTTCGTGGACTTGGAGTTCATTGTGTTTGTGGTTTTTGTGATCGTGCTGTGTTGTAGTTGTAGTGTTCGAGCGTTCGGGGTTGCAGTCTTGCTGATTGTTCGATCGTTTGTGATCGAGGGTGTTTGAAGATGAGTCTTCAAAGGTATGTGGATTCTTCCCTTGATCTTATATAAAGCATGTTGTAATTTCGTTTAATGCATAGCCTATATGTTTTCGTTTCTCGATTGTAATTGTGTATGTTTAAATATGAATGAAATTTGGAACGATCATTCCGCTGCTCATGAAAATCCTCATGTCCAATTTCTTTCAAAACGTATACTAGAAGAGTTGTCTGCTTTGTCTTCTGGATTATATTATACTCATATACGAGTAATTGAAACATATGCAACAATGAATCTGAAGTTCATGAATCCAGACATATTTACGATTTGGCATGACCAATTGAGTCATTCAGGATCTATAATGATGATGTGAATTATTGAGAATTCAAATTGACATCCACTGAAGAGCTAGAAGATTCTTTAATCTAATGAATTATCATGTGATGCTTGCTCTCAAGGAAAATTGATAATTAGACTATCACCAGCTAAAGTGGGGATCGAATCACCTGCATTTTTAGAATAAATTCATGGTGATATATACGGACCTATTAATCCACCAAGTGAACCATTTAGATATTTTATGGTATTAATAAACGCATCCAACAGATGATCACACTTGTTCTTATTATCAAGTCAAAATCTTGTATTTGGAAGATTACTTGCTCAAATAATTAAGTTAAGAGCACAATTTTCTAATTATACATTGAAGATCATTCATCTTGATGATGTTAGTGAATTTACATCCCAAGCTTTTGATAATTATTGTATGTCAATTGGGATGAGTGTTCAACATCCTGTAGTTCACGTTCATACACAAAATGGCTTAGCATAATCATTCATAGAACATTTGCAGTTAATTGCTGGGCCATTGCTTATAAGAGCTAAGCTTCCTACATTTGTATAGGGACATGTTATTTTGCATGTAGTGTCACTTGTATGCATTAGGCCAGTATCTTATCGTAAGTACTCACTATTACAAATAACTTATGGCCATGAACCAAATATTTCTCATCTGAGAACTTTTGGATGTGTAGTATATGTTCCAATTGCTCCACCATAATGTACTAAGATGAGTCTTCAAAGGAGATTAGGAATATATATTGGATATGATTAAACATCAATTATCAAATATCTTAAACACCTGACGGATGATGTATTTACTGCATGATTTGTTGATTGTTATTTTAATGAGACAAATTTTCCAACATTAAGGGGAGAAATTAAAAAGTTGGAAAAAGAAATTACATGGAATGCATTGTTATTGTCTCAATTAGATCCCTGTATAGATCAATGTGAACTTAAAATATAATTCAGAAGATAATTCATTTGCAAAATATAGTAAATCAGTTACCCGATGCGTTTATAGATGTAAAGGAAGTAACTAAGTCACATATATCAACTACAACTTTCCATTGAAAATCGATATCCCAACACAACAAGTTGTCACTGATGAGTCTAGAACACTCCAGAAGCGTGGTAGACCCAGGTTCCAAAGATAAAAACCCTTGGGAAAAAAAATAATAGTCAAGAAGACTTGGTTGAAGATGTAAATACCCATAAAGAAATCTTCGACATGACTAGTGAGGAATGTGAAATACCTAAAGATAATAATGAGATTTTAATAAACTATGTCATCACGTGAAAAAGACAAAATCGAACTAATATAGTTATTGACAACATTTTTGTGTAGAATGTCGTTCTTGATATTATATTTGAAAATGAAAATTCTGAACCAAAATCTATTGAAGAATGTCAATATAGAAAAGATTGGCTTTAATGGAAAAAAGCAATCGAGACATAATTAAATTAGTAGTTCGAACACCAGAAGATGTCAAACCTGTGGGATACAAATGAGTGTTTGTGAAGCAAAGAAATGAAAATAATGAGGTCACAAGATATAAAGCAATACTAGTTGCACAAGATTTTTTATAAAGACCTGGTATTGATTATTAAGAGACGTATTCTCTGGTGGTGGATGCAATTACATTAAGATATTTAATTGGTCTGACGGCGTATGAAAATTTGGACATGCATTTTATGGATGTAGTTACAACATATTTTTATGGATATCTTAATAATGATATTTATATGAAAATCCCAAGAGAATTGAAGGTACTTGAAACATATAGATCAAATTCTCGGGAATTGTATTCAATAAAGCTACAAAGATCGCCATATGGATTGAAACAATCAGGACGAACTGTGGTATAATCGCCTAAGTGGATATTTGTTGAAAAAAGGATATCAAAATAATTCAATATGTCTATTTTTTTTTTATAAGGAAACCACATTTAGGATTTGTTATTATAACTGTATATGTTGATGATTTAAATATAATTAGAACTTCTTAAGAGCTTTAAAAAACAATAAAATATCTTAAGAAAGAATTTGAGATGAAATATTTCGGGTTTTTTTTGTCTTGACTTGCAAATTGAGCATTTAGTATATTGGATATTTGTTCATCAGTCAACTTATACAAGAAAAGTTTTAAAAAGATTTTTTATGGACAAAACACATCCATTGACACATTCCAACGGAAGTTCGTTCATTAAATGTGAAGAAATATATATTTCGACCTCGAGATGATAATGAAGAACTTCTTAGTCCTGAAGTACCATATCTTAATGCAGTTATGTATCTTTCTAATAATACAGACCAAATATTGCATTTTCAGTAAATCTATTAGCAAGATACAGTTCTTATCCAACTAAAATACATTAGAACACAATTAAACATGTAGTCCGTTATCTGTGAGGAACAATTGATATGAGTTTTTTTTTATTCAAATAAATCAAATTTTGATCTAGTTGGTTATGCATATTTTGGATATTTATTTGATCCACATAAAACTAGATCTCAAACAAGTTATATGTTCACATGTGGAGAAATTGCTATATCATGATGATCGGTGAAAAATAACAGTCATTTCCTCAAATCATGTTGAAATTCTTACAATTCACGAGGCTAATAGATAATGTGTATGGCTAAGATAAATGACTCAACACATTCGTGAAACATGTGGTTTGTCTTCTAATAAAAATCTCCCATCGATATTATATGAAGACAACACATCATACATATCACAAATCAAAGGAGGATATATTAAAGGAGATAGAACAAGACAATTTCACCGAAGCTTTTCTATACTCATGATCTTGAAGAAAATGACGACATCACTGTACAACAAATTTATTCGAAAGATAACTAGACAGACTTATTTACAAAAATATTTTCTACCTCAATCTTTGAAAAATTGGTGCACAACATTAGAACGTAGCGACTCAGAGATCTTAAGTGATGTTTTCATGAGAGGAGCAAATATATTCTTTTTAAAGTATAAATTATATGAAATATGTACTCTTTTTTCTTTAGTAGGATTTTTTTTCCATGGGATTTTTTCTTAGTAAGGTTTTGATGAGGCATATTTTATATATATAATGAGCATCTAAGGAGGAGTATTATAAATATAATAATAATAACAATAGATACCCCATTAGTGTCATGCTTAGTGTCAAATGCCAAGTGTCATTTTTTCATTACCACATGTGTTAGCCATGTGTCACTCAACCACTTATACATAGTATTCAAGTGTGTTACTTCCTACTTGCCAAAATTCCCCATAAATAAATGGTCATTTGTGGATTTTGTAGATACACATACATTGGTTGAAATTTCATAAATTTTGCCTTATTTATTCCAAATTTAGTTATTTAGGTTATTTTTATTTTGTTTATTTATATATTATTGTAATATTATATTTTTCGATATCCATATTTTCACCGTGTCTCATTTTTCTCCTCAAATACACAACAAATTATAAATTATAAAAACTCTATTTTTTTTTTTTTACCAAATTAACAAAGCTATTAACAAAGTAAGAGAACTCAAAAAGGCAAAAAAAAAAAAAAAAAAAAAATTGGAAAAGTATTGTAATTAAAGTATGGGATAGGAGAATCAAACCTCATAGATAGTACAAACACTATACCAATTGAGTTACGCTCTTATTAGCAAAAAAAGAAGGTATTATAATTAAAGTGTAGAATGAGGGAATCCAACCACAAACCTCAAGGTTGATAGACGAAAAGGCAAAACTCTCCAACAACGAGAATTTAGTGTAAAGAAGACATAAAACGGCGTAGTAATCAAAAGGGAGAGGATATGTGAAATCCCCAAAATAGCCCTAAGGTGTGAGCGGGAAGTGGAGACTCGGAGAGGACGATATGGTAAAAATTAAAAGGAAGGAAAGGAAGACTTGACTTTGACTGACACCCTAATTTTCAATTTTCATCACCGTCACAACTTTTTCTTTTCTTTTTTTTTTTCCCTTTAAAAAAGTATATTATTCAACACCGTCACGCTCTTTTAAACCATCTCATTATGTGGTCAAGCCATTTGATTTTGATTACCTTTTTTTTTTTTTTTTTTTTTTTCTTCTTCTTCTTCTTCCAAATCCCACGCTTCATCGTTTAAATCAATTAATTATAATTATGCTAAATTCCAATATTTCAATCCATATCTATTTGATTTCTCGATTTTGTGTCAAATAAATTTTTACGGATCTTTAAATTTTGGACAAATTACAAAATTCACTTCTAAGTATAGTGGTAATTATAATTATACAATTAAACTTTCAATGGTAAAAATTGAGTTCTCAAACTAATATAAGAGTTTAAATTGGGTCAAATTGGGCCTTCAAACTTACATAATTGTATAAACGGTAGCATTGGTATAAGTTTGAGAGTTCAATTTTATCATTTGTGGGTCTGATTTCTACAATTATCGTAAGCTTAAGTATCCAATTTTAATACTTAAAAAAGTTTAGAGACCTAATTTTTACAATTAAAAATTTGAAAGTATAATTGCAATTACCATTAAATTTGAGAAGTGATTCTCGTGATTTGTCCTTAAACTTTAATCTTGTGTACAATAGATACATAAAATTGAAAGTTTGGATTTATATTACACATAAAATTTAATCTTAAACCTATAATTAAGATCGATTATTTTTTAAAAATTTTAAATATGTGATCTATTAGACACAAACTTAAATGTGTGAGACCTATTTCAAATTTTTTTAAGTCACTTTTTTTATATAGAAATTGATTAATTTAAGGATTAAACTATAGTTAATTTCTTTGAATATTACAATTCAAACCTAAATTCAACTACATAAACTTGGTTTTAATGAATGTTTAATATTTTATTTTATTATTATATTATTTTTTCTTTTTGGAGAAAGTATGTCCTGTCTTGATAATCTAACTTAGATATAGGTTAATTGGTTAAGAAAAATACCATTAATTAAGTGGTTGATATTCAAATATCCACAATGAAAAATGTTAACAACTAATGAGTAATCTATATTAATTTTGTTAAAAAAAGCATAGTTTAATTGATATTTAAATGTATCAGAGATCACGAAGTCCAACATACACATAATTCAAAATCAATTTTGAATATGACATGTAATTTAACTATTTCAAATATGCTAATTAATTTTATAAACCTTCACTGTATATTTAATTTAAATAACTCTTTTTGAAATCTACCTGTATGCAATTTACTAATTTTGGGAAACCAATTGTCCACAAGGGTATGATCTTACAAATTTACAACAAATAATAATAATAATAACAACAACAACGGTAACAAATTTAGTCGATGTAATTTAAAATTTGTAACAATTTAATTACTGAAATTTAATAAGTAACAATTTAATCTTTATACTTTACAATTTTTAACAATTTAATCTTTACTGTGAGAAAAAATATTATTCAGATTTAATAAAATTTCTTACATATATAGATCAATAAATGAATTGGGAATCAATTTTTTAAAAACTATAAAGACTAAAGTCATTTATATAATAAAAGTTGACACTTAATTTTGAAGAAAAATTTTATGATAGGAACTAAAATTGTTACAAATCTTAAAGTACACGTACTAATTTATTTATTTTTCTTTTGAAAGCTAAGTGTATAGACTAATTTTTTACTCATAGTTTAATAACTAGATTGTTATCAAATCTAAAACAGTTTTTTAACCACAAAAAATAGTTTTTTTACGATAATATATTGGATGGAAAAATCGAATCTCTAATCTCGAAATTGATAGTATAAACATTACGTGAATTAAATTATAATAAAATTAAAAAAATAATTATAAGATTAAAAATGTGTAAATCGTATGTTTGTTAGATGAGCAATGTGGAAAATGTGGCAAACCCTAAGAACTCCCCTAAAGACTGAAAATTTGGAGAAATTGACCAAATGCAATTAAACCCTTTCGCCCACAATTTTTACTTGAAAATCAAGTCCTTTGAACCCATTGCCACATTTATTTTCCACCATGTTCCCATTCAAGGAATTAAATATTCCATATCTTTTTTTTTTTTTTTTCTTTTTCCCATTTTTATATTTTCATGTTTGAAAAGAAATCCATCCAATCACATCGCAATGTTTGACGTATTAGTTTGGTGTCTCCAATGTCAAAGGAAAAAAACAAACCCTTCACAATTAAGCTAAAACACATCCATATGGTTTATATCTATTTAGTTTATAAATTTAGAAAAGTACTTTTTAGGTAACCAAACTTTCAACTTTATATCCAATTAGATCTATAATTTTATATTTAACATGTTTTAAATTTTTAGTTAGATATCCAAAAAATCATTAACTTTCAATTTTGTGTCAATGTCTTTACCTATTCAACATTTCTTTATATATACATATACCAAAGATCTCCTAAACACAAAAATTGAAAGTTTAAGGATATTAGACATACTTAGATGATTAAATATTAAATTTATCTTCACTCATTAGCTTAACCTTTTAGGTCAATTGATGATTTAACATGACATCAGAGTATGTGGTCCAAAAGTCGTGTATTGCTTTTGAGTCAATTAATGATTTAACAAACCTATCTAATTCTATATTAATTAATTTCAAAATTTTATGAATATTACAAGGACTTATTACAAATTAAAGGTGAAGTGGTTTATTAGAAGTTTTTTAGAACTCATAAATCACATAAACACACATTTAAAAGTTATGAATTGACATTTGATTAAAAGTGATAATAGACATTTAAAAATTTTAATGGCTAAATGAAGTTCAAACTTCAAGCTAATATATAAAAGTTTTCTAATAGTTTAGGTTTTTTTTTTTTTCTCTCTCTCTCTCTCTGTGCAAAATTCCAAGAGTTGTTGAAATGGGATAAAAAGCCATGAAACCTATATATTATTAATCAATCTTGAAATTCCCAAATAAATAAAAAAGAAAAGGCAAAAAAAAAAGTCCACGTGGAATGAAGTGATTGGGTCAAAATTGAACTGAGTTGCCAAAAGAAAATTGAGTTATTATTGTCTCAGTCCTTTTTCAGCGTAAATTCAACGTTGGCTGGAACTGTGTTCTCTCTCTCTTTCTTTGTTTCTTTCTTTGTTTCTTTTTTTTTTTTTTAAGAGAAATAATTAATTTTTTTTGTTAATTAATTGATGTTGTCTGGGAGATATAGGTTAAAGCAGTAAATAAGATAATGATATTAGGAAGAAAAAAAGTGGGAGACCAAACAGTGAAACACGTGGGTTTGACTTGACGTGAACGAGGAGATTTTGATTTTTTTTTTTTTTTTTAAATACCAAATTTAAATTATTAGAAAATTAAATCTCGATTACCAGTCAAAACAAAAGCTCCACAAAAATGACGTCATGGATAGAATAATTATTTCAAAAAGTCTTGCACGTTTTGAATGAGAATATTCGTCCATATTTTTCACACGTGGACTTTCCTAATTATAATTTAAACACTTCGCAAAATATGTGTGATAATATATTTATAAATCATATAAATTATTACTAGAACTTGTTTCAGGTTAAAATTTTATATCATTATTATTTTGTAATAACATATAATATATAATAGGTTAGAAAATAACATATTTAATTTAATAAAAATAATTAAGTATTTATTATTGTTTTTATTCTTTTCTAATAAAACCATGCATTTTAAAATTATAAAGTCAAATTGTGGGGATCTTTAATATTAATATTGTTGTTTTCAAAACTTATTAGAGAAATATTGTTGTTTTGAAACTTATTAGAGAAATATTGTTGTTTTGGGAATTCGAGGCTAGAGGTCGAACGTTGAGAACTCGACGAACAAAGAAAAACTTGGAAATAATACATAGGCCGAAACTTCAACCATCGACAAGGGAAATCTCGCAAAGCTCACTTAGGTTGTCGAAGGTTGAAATTTCGACACATCCACCCTCGAGATTGCAGGTTTATTACTTTTCTTTTTCCCTCATAGAGGAAATAAAGTAATGAGATGGTATACTATATATATCTGTATACTCGAGCTGCTTCTAGCAACCTATGCATTTTTTATCATTTCAAATTAGATGGAGGCTTGTGGGATTGACGTGTGGGGGTGAAGATGGCTATATTTCTGGGAGCGAACTCCAGGCGAATATGAAGCGCATGGATACAAGTTATGCCTTAAAATGAAAGATAATTCCGAATTAGCTTTGTCTACGAACAAAATTTTGTATATTAAGTTGTCGAAGGTTACACACATGTCGAAACTTCAAAGCGATTAAGGAGATAAGTGGGCTGAAGCAGATTAAGGAGAGAACGAGATTCAAAGCGAGATAGTAGGAGAGAGTGAGATGTTGAACGAGATTTTAAGAGAGAGTGAGATTCAAAACGAGATTTTAGGAGAGAGCAAGATTCAAAGCGAGAATGTTGGAGAGAGCGAGATTTAGTTTATATTGACTAATCTGACTAACATTGAACTTGGTAAAATGAAATGGTTGAATAATTGAAAAATGAGATTATTCAGGAATACACATTGAATGCTAAGATTACGCATTGAGTTTCTGGTAGTAGATCCATAATAAAAAGAGTGTTTGTGATTGTTCCAGAATAAATGAAAATTAGTAATCGTTAATGGAAAAATAACAACAATAACAGAGAGAGCGAGAGTGGGAGAACGAGATCTTAGGAGAGAGCGAGAGTGGGAGAACGAGATCTTAGGAGAGAGCGATACTGAGAGAGCGAGATCTTAGGAGAGAGCGAGAGTGAGAGAGCAAGATCTTAAGAGAGAGCGAGATTGAGAGAGCGAGACTAAGAGAGCGAGATCTTAGGAGAGAGCAAGATTGAGAGAGCGAGATCTTAGGAGAGAACAAGAGTCTTCACTTTATTTGAACTTTCCATAGAAATATATATTAAAAAAAAGAAAAAAAAAGAGCTAATAATCATACTATAATTGAATAATTGTTAGACTATAATTGAATATATTAGATTATTATACTATAATTGAATAATCATTAGACAACAAATTGAATATAATTGAATATATTAGATTATTATACTATAATTGAATAATCATTAGCCAATAAATTGAATATATTAGATTATTATATTATAATTGAATAATCATTAGACAATTTGACAATTTGTAGTAGTCCTCAATAAAATCTTCAGTTCATGTTAAGGTAAACGGCCATAAAATGCGAGCATGGAATGCTGAATGCTTGCCACTTGTTTACATGAATAGAACATTATCACCCTACAAGATATAGAAGTGTATATTATCACTCTACAAATTGTCAACGTATGCTGAATGTTACTCTCCTCAATCATCTGATCACAGCCTTGGTCGAAAGATGGAGGCCGAGATGCATACATTCTCTATGTTTGTTGGAGAGTGCACTATCACTCTACAAGATATAGAAGTGTTGTTAGGGTTACCTGTTGACGGTGAGCCGGTCACCGGAGTGATGTACGATG
>NC_052359.1:42419663-42610058 GCF_009727055.1 Benincasa hispida
ACGATGACTAGTTAGAAGTTTGTCAACTGTACCTCGGTGCGACCCCACCTGCCGACAAGATTAAAGGATCGAGGTTAAGTTTAATATGGTTAGGAACACAATTTCGTGAGCTCACAGATGATGCAGACGAGGAAACTGTCATAAGAAATGCGCGACATATATACTACAAATGATGGGTGGAAGTCTGTTTTCAGATAAATCATGTCATTTTGTTCACTTGATGTTCCTGCCACTGTTAGCTAATCTTCATGATGCGGGGCGGTATTCATGGGGTGGAGCATGCTTGGCATGGTTGTATAGACAACTATGCAAAGCAACAAGACCTGAGGTTCAAGAGATAGCTGAGCCTCTCATACTTTTGCAACTATGGGCTTAAGAGCGATTTCCAACAATGGCTCCACAGCTACATCATGTTAATGACACTCAGTTAGTTGGACGAGCTTACGGTTCTCGGTATGTTGTTTTAATTCAATTTAATTTTTATATCACTAATCTAGTTAATTTAAATTCTAAATTATCAATTTAAAAATTTAGGTGGAGAGACAAATTTTGTGTGACGAGGGTAACCACACATGTAGTCAACCAGTATAGATACATGTTTGATCTGCTTCAACCTGAACAGGTACATTACACTAAACCTAATTGATTATTTTATTCACATTTTTATTGTATTTGCCTTTAATATTCTCTAATATAATATTTTGTGTTTCGGGTTATTTGGGAGCCGTACAAAATTATTATGCATACTTTGCTTAATTTTTGTTTGAATGGTCAAAATATATGGCGGACGATGAGTCCTCTCATATGTTTTCACATTGGTGAGTGGCATCTTTCTGACAGGGTGATGAGACAATTCGGTTTTCAGCAGGATGTCCCATCGCCTTGTAATACTGAACCCGTACTGCATGATATTGACCTAAGGACTGGAGATTGGTCCGAAAAAGTTGCACATTTGGTAGTGCGATGGCACTATCGTGCAAGGTTTATTGCAATGAGGGTTTCTCTTGAACAGTTTGACACAGAAGTCACTCTAGAATATATTCATTGGTATAATAATATCACAAGGCGCTACGTCACTCGTCCGGGAGTAGCTGTGGGTCATCTGGTAAATGAATGAATATTATCTAATTTTTTTAATTTAAATTTATTTTAAATATTGTCTAATTGTTTTATAATTCACAGAGATCGAACAACAGTAGACTCCGTGAGGTTGCGAATGGTCCGAACCAGGTTCTTGCTATATGTAGTGACAACTAAAGCTATATGGAGAAAATTCATTATATGTATGATATACCTATTGTTCCTCCACCAGCTCCTAGACGTAGAGGACCTGTTCGGGAAGAGAATGAGTTTGATGAGGTTGCACATAATGTGGAAGAGTTACCCTCTATGACGTAGACGTAGAGTCAAACTGATTATGTTAGTCCGTTGATGATGATGCCAGCATTTGGTTCAGGACATTATGACTCAGAGACTGGTCCTTCGTCTTCATACGTGCATGGACATGGTCGGGGTCGTGGAGAGCATAATGAATATTTATATTATCAAGCGCCTACAGAGGTACCAGAGCAACATCAAGAAGAACTCGAGCAACCTCAAGTTCGAAGTCGACAACGACAACCAGCTCGAAATCGACGACGTCCGCCTTGTGGGACACATTGATTTTTATAATTATTTTTATATAAATGAGATATTTAATTTATTATTTTTTTATTTTTATGAGTTATTATTTTTTTTTAATTTATTCTTTTTAGAGTTTAAATAAAATAATAAAATATTTTTAGAATTTTTATAAAATGGAAAATAAAAAAAAGAGAAAGGATTAGAAAGAAGAAGGTGGAATGCGTAATAATTAAAAAGGAAAAAAAGAGAAAATTTGTACGGTATTCTCGCTCTCTATCAAAATCTCGCTCTTTCGCTCTCGCTCAAGCTCAAAATCTCGCTCTCTTTCATAATCTCGCTCTCGAATTTGATTGGGAAGTTCAGTGGCAAAAAAAAGGAGATTCATTAGCTCGTTATTTAGTCAGACTTGCTGAGATGACATAATCAGCAAAAATTATTCAACAAGCTTTGGAAGGAATTCCAGGGGACCTTATGAAAATTTAGAAATACGATCTTTTGATAGAGGAAGGTCTCTAGAATGATAATTAAACAGACTCAATAATAATGTTAGGAAGGGCAATGTCGAGGGTTCAAAGTTCGACGTACAAATGAAAGGAAGGTCGAGGGTTCAAAATTCGATGTATCTAGGTCGAATTTTCAACCCTCGACTTATTTAAAATATATATATATTTACAAATAGTTTGAAAACAACAATATTTTTCTAAATAGTTTCTAAAAAGACAATATCCTTTTAATTTTCCCCAAATTGTGGATTCAAAAACATAAAAATATTATTTTCATAATTTACACTATTTGAATGATGAAATTCAAAAATAGTTTTAAAAATACATAATTCAAACTATCTATCAAATACATATTCGTTGAGCTCAGTAAATTTGAAAACATAAAACAGAATAACAGACCTTGACTGTATAAAAAGTATTTTTCTACAAATGGAGTATAATACTCCTCTAGAATAGTACTAGCAACTTTTCCTTCCACTCTCACCCTTTATTTTTTTCTCTAAAAGAAAATCTAATGATATGCTTGAAAATGCTTCTAGAAGAAGAATTTTTTTAGCAAAAATTCTCTCATTAGAATAAATTTTGTATAAGCTATTGGACAATAAGGCAGGTCGTTTTCACTTTGGAATTACACTTTTAAAAGTGATTTTGAAATAATTTTTTTGTCATATTTTAAATTTATTTTCAAAATATTTAATGGTATTACTTTTTCCTAGTATAATAAAGTGGAAGAATTTTAATATCAAAGACGTCTTGAT
Source organism: Benincasa hispida (assembly GCF_009727055.1). Lineage (NCBI taxonomy): Eukaryota > Viridiplantae > Streptophyta > Magnoliopsida > Cucurbitales > Cucurbitaceae > Benincasa > Benincasa hispida. The sequence goes on from NC_052359.1 coordinate 42,422,548, forward strand.
CATTAATGCATGTGACGATTGAATTAGGTTCGTTTTGGTATATCATTAATTTTTTTTTCTTGTTTTATATTAATCGTAGATGTATATATATACATTTGAAACTAATAATATCAATTTGAAAGTTCACATTGCACCAAATATCAATTATTATTGTTTGAAATCTTTCTTAAAAAAAAATAATAAAACATATTGTTTAAAATCTATTAGTCATCTCGACCATTTTAATTTCACGGCACCAACAGGTGCAGTAATATTATAATTAGGTTGCAAAATAATAATAATAATAATAATAAATAAAATAAAAAAGAAAAAGACATCCCAACTTAGATCCAATCCTCCATCAAATTATCTCAACAGCCTTTGTTTGCCATCATCTTTTTTTATAATTTTTACATCATAATCAAACAAAAATAATATAAATATTTTAATAAATTTTAAACACGAGCTAGAATATTTAAATATAGACATCGACAAAGATGATAATGAAAATATCAATATAATATTTTGTGTCGACAAGTACTTTGAAAAAGCATGGAAAATTATGAGATTTCACACAATTTTGAATCGGCTTATAAAATAGGTTGCATATTTTTTCAGTAAGTTATAAACATACTAATGAAAAACATTGGTATGAAAAATTTACTTCATGTATAATATATACGTGTTTATGTTAATTAAGGCTTGCATTTTTTTCTAGTTCAATAATATGGTCGGGTGTAGTGGAAAATTCAAATTTCTTTCGTATTTATGTGCATGTTGGTGTCGATGTTCAAAAGTCAATAACATCTATTATGAACTCTAAAAAACGCCTCACATTTAGTATTAAGTCGTTACTAATACAAAAGTGATGGAATAATCCCTTAAATTAGATTTAAGTCTGATAAATGTTGTTTTGTTTCTAGGCTCTACTTAGAAAACCATCATATACCTATAACTATTTGAAATATATACTTTCACCAGGGAAAAAAAAATCAATGAATCCACTATAATGAAAAATCCTTTTAATAATGGTTAAATGTGGATTAAAATATCTTCATGCCGCCTATTAACCTCTACAAACAAGAATTAAAGTACTTCTCATATAATCTTTCTCTTACTTCTAATGATACAAAATTACCGATTATCATGCGATAGTTTTATTGAATAATTTTTCTTTGACGAGAGTCTAGAGCTTCGAATCCCCTCATTTGAACAAATAAATAAAATAAATCAATTAACACTCATACTTAAGAACATATTATTTTTCTTGTGTGGAAATTATTATTTATGATAATTTTCTCAATTTTTAATCAAGGTTAACCTAATAACACATAAAAAGATTATTGTTCAACTTTGGAAGAATGATCTACCAATCGGAATCAAATTAGCCGAAATTTACAAATACTAAAATTGGTATCTTTTTATCTAAGAGACATATATATAAAAGAATTGTTCAACTTTGGAAGAAAATGATCCACTTAATCGAAATCAATCAAATTAATGGTTGACGAATAGTAGTAATGATTGACAAAGATAAATTCATACCATTTAGACTTTGTTTGATAATCATTTGATTTTTCATTTTTTTTTCTAAATTAAGTCTATTTCATCTACATTTCTTATAATAATTTATATCTTTCTTAAATATAATGATCAAATTCTTAGCCAAATTTCAAAAACAAAAACAACTTTTTAAAAGTTACTTTTTTTAGTTCTCAAAATTTGGCTTTATTTTTTAAACCATTGGTAAAAAATAGATGATAAATGAAAAAAAATTAGAGTTAAAAATAGCACTTATAAGCTTAATTTTTTTTAAAAAATAAGATAGTTACAAAATAGAGCCTTAATTAATAAAGAAAATTTAGCATTAGTCTATACGTTGTTGTCCTAAGTTCCAAGTTCATGTAATTGGTGGCCTATTATTATTTCCTCCCCTCCAACACTTTTATTATAATAATAATAATAATAATAATATTACTATTACTACTACTAATAATAATAAAAAAAAATGATGCTGAAAACGGCAAGACCTTTTAACGACGAACAAGACAACTGCAAACGGTCAGAAAATGGCGGTCGGACAAAGAACAAAACCTGCAAAACAAAAACTCATTAAAGGTTGAGTCACATAACTCATTCTCTTTAAGACGTTTCGCAGCTTTGCCAAAGTGTGCAAGCAGGTCAGGAATACTGTCATGTCGTCCCTAGGATAAAACAACCCAAAAAGAAAATCCGTTCAGAAATGCATCATTACCGACCGGAACATACATCCTTCTAAGGGAAAAGAAAAAATAAGCAGAGGAGAGTGATGGGAATGGAAGAAGTGTTGTGCTCGAAACTGCTGAAGAATGCACCTTTTATAGGTCTTCAGAGCTGAACTGCCGCGAGAGAGAAGAGCAGTTAGCCTTTGCACATGTGCGCAGAAGGTGGAGGCTGAAAGATGCAGATGGAAGAGCGTGTGGGGAAGACCGGGAAGACCGGGAAGACGCGACCAATTGAGGAATTTTTTTCTTTTGAAAAAGAAAATAAAAATAATGAAATAAATAACAACAATAATAATATTTTTATTAAAAAATAATCACACACACATGCCTTGTCCGTCTGATTGGATGGCAACACACGTGTGGGACGTCCACCAAATTTACATTGGTCTTGCTCACTCCCCCAAAACATGTGTATTCCTTGGGGCACAAATCCATAGGCTAAGGTTGGAGTACAAAAGAGAGACTTCATTTTCAAAGTGAGACACTCTAACTAAAGGTTTGTTCCTTTTGATTTTTTTTTTTGAAAAAATAAATTTTTATCCAACAAATAATAATGATAATTTATTTTGGAGCTAAAAAGATGTATTTTAAATTCTTTGAAATCGAGTTATTATATATTATAATTGACCATAATGCTTTTGTCTTAAACAAACCAAAGGAGAGACAGGTTTTGGAGTCGAAATCATTAATTTTAAACAACATTCAATTCCGTAGGTTATTTGGATTCGTAATAAAAATATAAAAAACATCTTAAAGTTTAAAAGAAAACGCTTCTTTCTGATTTTTTTAATTTTATTTATTGTCTTTGTTTGAAACATTTGGAATTTGAATTCTACTTGGAGTAGCAAAGGGAATCAGGTGGGGGGTCTGAATATTTTGATCCACTAGACAAAAGTTGGATATGGGTTAGTTGTTGTCGCTAAGAGGTGAATGAGAAATAAATATTCGAAAGACTGACCAAATCAATTGAAATTTGACTAAACTAATATTTATCGATAATGAATAGATTTATCTTAATAACTCATGAAAATTCGAAAATAAAGTAAATTTATAATAAAACTATTTTTATCATGCAATCCCCCATAAAATAAAGATAATAAAATCAGTCGTCATATTTCAATGACATTTGTCGTGAAATCAAGATAGAGTCATTGAACATATCTAGGAATTAAAAATTCAATGCATCAAAAAGTTAGAAGTCTTAATGTTAAATCAGATTAAAATGTTAATGTAGATAGATGCATGAAGGATGAAAAAAAGAAAAAAAAGACAAAAAGATTAGGGAAAAAAGATTTGTCCCCCAACCAAAAAAAAAAAAAAAAAAAAAGAAAAAGTCGCATAAAAGATGCCACTTGTAATAATCCGACAGGAAAGGAAAAAGTCAAAATGGAAGCTGGGAGGAGACCCACGTACGTAAAGAACATTGATTTGGACAGGACGGCGTCGTACCATTCCAAAGTCTTGGAGATGGGCTTGACCATGACCAAACAAAAACAAATTAAACAATATTATTATTATTTTTTTTTAAAAAAATACTTTAATAATATGAATAATAATTTATTCCTTTATGTTTTTTTTTTTTAAAAAATTGTTTGGTGGTGGTCCAATGAATTTGCACTTCTTTTCAGTTTTTGTTTCCATTCATGAATAAATGGAAACTGGCATTTGCTGGATTTTCTTGCTTACTTAAACCTAAAAATAAAAATAAAAAACTAAAATAGATTATTGAGAGAGACTTTTGAATTCAAATGCCATGGATCTAAGTTAGCCATTTAGAGTTACATAAGGACTATTTTGTGTTTGTGTGTAATTAATTTTCTAATGGTCTCACTTTCTCTATTTCGAGAGTTTAGTTTAGTGGTTAAATTACAAATGTGATCTTTATAGTCGATGAAAAAGTTAGAATTAAGTCTCTATATAATTTATAATTAGAATTTAGTTCATATAGTTTAATAGAATCTTAGGGAGCGTTTGGGGCAATAGGTTAGTTATTATAGTCATAGATTATTATAATTGGGTTATAATAGTTTATGTTTAATGTGTAGATTATTTTAGTTTGAGCCATAATAGTATGTATTTGAGAGGTAAATTATTTTAGTTTGAGAATAAAATAGTAAACACTATAGTAAAGAATAAAAAAATGATGAATGTAAAATAGTAAAAAATATAGCAAATAGTAAATACCGTAGTAAATGAGAGTTTTGAAATAGTGTTAGTTATAGCTAATTGGAGATTTTAAAATAATATTTAGTATAATAAGAGGTGATTATCATAGTTTTAAGATAGTCCTTACCCCAAACGCCCTTTAGAAACTATTTATATAGTTTTATCAAACTATAAGAACTAAATTTTAACTTTTAAAACCATACGAATTAAACTCTAATTTTTTTCCAACTCATAGGGACTAAATTTGTAATTAAACTTTATTCTTCTTTCTTTGATAATTTACTTGTCTTATATAAGCCTTTTGAATTAGATTTGGGGCATGACTCCAAATTAATTCTTCCTTTTTTTGCGCTATTTACAATTTTGGACCCTAGAGTTTAGAGCAGTGCATTATATAACATCTCTAACCCTACTAAAGTTTCTAACTTTTTAATATGAATTATTTTCTTTGTAGTAAAATGTTTCCCTCTTTGTGGACGTAACTAATACACAGTTAGTAAATCACATAAAATCTTTGTATTAATTTTCTATTATTTACACTTGACTATATATTTTTATTTGTCAATTTCCTAACGAAATCAAGCATATAGTGTGGTGAAGACTTAATTTGTTGTTTATTTGAGTCATTTTGATGTGTGAGATTAAGAAGAGCTATCCTTCATAGTTTGGTCTCAAGATATAGAATTGTCCTCTTAGATAAAATAGATGTGTATACTATTCAAACTTCCAATTCTTTTATTTTTTTCTCATTTGTTTTCTTCTCTACACCATAAATCCACCCCGTTTACTTTCACCATCCATTTCTGATGATTTGACCATTTGGATGATTTTCCACGAGGTTATATCATATAGTTGGGAGAATATGTTATACTATGAGTAATGTAGTAATTCAAAAAGGCGTAATATTTAAGTTTTTAAGTTGTTACAATAGTAAATATCTAAATCAGTTTACGTATATTTCAACTATTCTTGTTTTATAACAAAATTCTATGCAATATGAGGCTTTTGAAAACATTAAGATTTTATCCTAGATCATCAATAATATTCATATTGATAACATCGATATTTCTATTGTTTCTCAATTTTGTATTTAGCTAATATTTTATGGAAAAAATGTACTAATTTTATATCAATAAAAGATTTATAAATAAGAGAGGGCATGTTTCATATGCATGTGGATATGAATATGCAAATAGTACATTGCAACACAATATCATTATAGTAAAATATTAATGTGTCAACGTATTTAAGAAATATAACATGATATGACCTTTTTTTTAAACAATTAAAACCTAAAAGTGTATAGGTAAGTCCAAGAAGAGACATTTTTTTAACAAACTCCTAAATTTATTTTTCAAAATCAACGTTTAAATATTAATAATATCTACGAAACATGTAAAAAGAAAATTAAATAATAAAAAAGCCACTTTTGAAATTTTTTAGAACAAAAATAAATAAATAAAAGTTAGGTCATTTTAGAAAGCCCAAAAGAATTCAAATTTGAGTGAAATTATGATGGAAAGTTAATTGTTTAAAACCTGTAAACCAACCTATGACTTCGGGGTGGGAAATAGCCTAAACTTTTCCAACTTTTTTTCCTTTTGTGGTCAAATTTAAATCTTAAGTTGGGAATTATTGAACATAACGAGAATAATGGTAAATAGCTGTTAAGTAAAATGATTTATTTAATTTGAAAGGAATTATTCATAAATAATTTTTATATGAAAATGATTTTATGGGTAAACATTTGATATGGTAAAGAAAGAACAAGAAAATAACTATTTTAAGAAAATTTTGTAGGTTTTTTTTTTCTTTTTAAATGAGAGATTATGAAGAGTTTGATTAGAATCTCATACACTAATTAGAAGTAAAGAAAATCATGGATTTATTTATAATACTATTACAATGATTTAAGCTCAAAACCACCGTTTATCATTGGTTTTATGAAGTAACACTTGGTGCACGTCGACATATGTGTGTAGCACATGAATACCAAGGTAACGGAGGAGTCACCTTCCCAAATCTTGACATGTAAGAAAGTATAGGGTTTATGTACATTTGAAAATTTTAAAGTCACTTATCTGGAATTCACTTTAACCCAACTTGAATCCATACATTTCTCTATAAATAACAAAATGTTTAGTGTTACTCACTGATAGGTACACGATATTTAATTTACTTACTGTACTGATTATAGAGAACATTTCGATTTATCACATTAATTTATGCATTGGATATATTTATTAACATATCACGATGACGATAACAAGTGTTGCATGTTGAAATTTTAGAATACAAATGGATGGATTTAGAATGTGTTTCATAAGTACTAGATTTTGTGTGTAACAACCATTGGTTTCAAATCATTTCAGTTAGAAACACTTTAAATTTGAGCGTATGGATTCCACACATTGAAAAAGATTAACAAAGTGATGAGTTACAAACACTATGAAAGGGTCTATACCTTTGGTTTCAAATCATTTCAGTTAGAAACACTTAAAGTTTAAGTGTGCTAACTCTAGTTAAATTTCTTTTTATATTTCCTAGTTTGAGAGATGGGTTAAAGGATGTGAGTGGTATAAATGTTTCGAGAGAGTTTTTTAGTAACTGAGAACGAGAGAGAGAATTATTTTATGTAACTGTAATAACGTTTCACACAATGAAAATTTTATCCTATAATAAAAGTTAGAGGTTTTTCCAACAATCTTGAAATACTTATAAATAAAGAAAAACAATATCAAATTGATATGAAACAATTTGAATAATTTTTTAAAACGAAGTAATCCCTTACGTACATTAGTGTGGATATATGAATTACCAATAATAATTAATAGTATGAGTCATGATCCAACTTTATGAAAGTCTTAAAATAGAGAACAAAGAGTGGTGACTTTCAATAATATTGATATGCTCTAATAGAAAAAAATAATAATAAATCACTTGGGTATTTGAGAAAACAAAGTTCCAGTGGTTTTTTTTTTAATTATTTAATTATTATTATTATTATTTATAATTAACTGATGGTGAAGTGAGATCAAACCATTACTTTTTAGAATGATAGTTTATGTCTTCCCTTTAAACCTTAAACACTTCTATAAAATTTACCTATTCAGGATAAGCGCATAACTTCACAAACAATTTTGTAATGTGAGGGAATTTGAAATCTACTTAACATTTTTTTTATATTAAAAAAAGATTATTACACACAACAATAAAAAAAATAATTCTTATTTATTTTAAATATTATGTCTTCCTCGCTTGAACTAGTTATGATTGTTAATATGAGCATAACTTAATTAACATGAACTTGTAATATCAATCTCGAGATTTGAAATTCCATCTCTTGACCTCCGGAGAAAAATACATATATTTAATAAATAAAGTAGAGTTATGCCCAAATTCACGTTTAAATCTACCAACTTTATTTTATGTTTAATCCGATATACTATATTAAATAAAAAATATTGTTATATTAAAAATTAATTTACAGAGAATGGAGTTGACATGTGATTTTATTATGTATTACTGACAAAATGTTAAATCGTTCAAATTGATGATGAAAAAAAAAATAATGATAATAATAGTTTTTTTTTCAAGAAAATAGTTGAGGGCACGTGCGAGAAATTATATGGTCAAACAATCAACGACCGACGCGTGTGAACACGCGACAGCCGATTTTGGAACAGTTGGTCATTTAATCATATTCATGAATATCTCAAAACACTCATTCTTTCTTTTTTTCTTCAAGAAGATTTGTCTTTTCTCCCAACATATTTACTTCTAAACTCTAATTAAATCTTCTAGAAAATAAATAAAAAATCTAACATAAGTAACCACATAATTCTATAAAAAATTTGGATCTCGATAAGATTAAAAAGTGAATGAGTAAAATCCATACTATAACTCAACTATAATAATTTTGGAATATAATAACTAATTCCTTATCACAAACGTCCTCAATAGTTTTTGTTTTCTTTAGTTTTGACCAATGTAAATGTCATGATGACGTTCTTGTCGTGTTTAACTTTGTTCAAACCAATAATTATACAAATTTTGCAGTTTTAACTAGAAAAAAATAAAAAAATTAATCTTTAAAATTTGAAAGATATAAAATTTTTTTGGGACAAATATTTAAAGATTTATAAGATTAACATAATTTAAAAAGGAAAATCTAGTTATTTATTTTAAAGAAAACTATTTAGATTTAAATTTTTAGAAAATAAACGAGATAGCAAACCCATAATATAATTTCAAAAAGATTTAGTTTAATTTTTCCATTAAATTGTGTATAAACTTAACCGTTGAGAAAAAGTGGTGTTGTGAGTGAATTTGGATATAAGCCAAAAAAAAAAAGAAGATAAGATAAGATTTAATCTTTTGAGATTTGAAAAAATTCATTAAGATAAACTCAGATGAAATATAACTTAAATTTCTGACTTTCCAAATTACAAGTTTATACGGGTTGTTGCATGTACATTTTTGAATCCAAATTTTGGCATCAACAAGTGGCGATTGAATTTAAATTGAGACATTTTTCAAAATAAGGATGTAAAGGTAGCTATTTGTTTCAATTTTGGAAGGATTTTTGAACGAGAATCATGAGTTAAGCCCCATGTTCAATAAGTAGCAAAAAGGAATTTCATTTGTAATGAAAGAACAGGCCGTAGGCCCATTAATTGGGGAAGCAGATTAGAAATCGGCCCAATGAAAGAAAGCCCAATTGGCCCATCTTTTGAAAGAGTTGACAAGATGAACAAATTTTAGACCACACGCCTTCCCTCGATTCTTTCTTGTTTCTTCCTCTCTGATAGACAACTTTCAGAGAACTTGCTTACATTTTTTTTTATTTCAATTTTTCTCGATAGAACATCTTGTTGATAGCTTTGTTGATTCATCATAGAATTTTTTACTAATAGAGTGATAGAACATCCACAAGTGATACTATACTTTTCTAACAAAAGCCCTGCATCATTTTACATTTTATTTGTGAATCTTCGTTGATAGAACTTCTTGTTTGTTGATAGACTTCTTCCTTATTGGACTTCTCATAGAAAGTGATAGTGTACAATTGAAAGGGTTGATGTCCTAAATCTCATGCTCTTATAGTTTGTAAAATTGTATTTGTATAAACATATTATTTATTTAATAAAATAAGTGTTATTTTATTTACATGTAGTTGCATTAATCCAAAGCCAATAAAATAAGATCAAGGTTGTTGGATGTAACTTAAACATGTATGTAGAGACGTACAGGTTCATCGTGTTTAAGTAATTACCTGAAATGTCTATAGTAGATGGATAAGGGTGGATACCTTATCCTAGTGACACTACGGATATAATCGACTTTGTAGTTGTTACAATTGTTGTAAAGTGCTACAAATGATTTGATTCTGATCATTCATGTGGAGATATGTGAGTAGAAGCATTCCATACAAAGAGTTTGTATAAGACTGGACCACGAAATGACCATGGGTGACTTGACCTTAATCTTGAGTGAGTTGTGAACTCCTACTTATGAGGGCGGTCCCTTGATTTGCATGGGTGAGAATGACCAGATTTGCCAACTCAATATGCATATCATTTTGGGGTTTCGTCTAATTTAAGAGTTAGGAACGCAACTACATAAGAAGAAATTCACTCATTCCCGATTATTAACGTAAGTAGATAAATTTTTCCTTTAAGGATTGATTTTGGGTCTTGAACAATGTGACACCACACCCTCTCTTGCCTTGAGAGGAGTTCAGTTATAGTTGAACTATGACTAGTTGTTCATTAGAGGGATTAGTGGTATTTAAGGAGTTAGATGTAACTATAGGATTCAAACGATAATTTCGACCCAACTGTACTTACGAACAATTTGTGAAGGATTATCATTGTTAGCCTTTAATAGAATATTCGACAATTCATGAATATTGATTAATTTAATTAAAGAGTTTAATTAATTAATCAAGTATCATTGGAGCTTCAATCTATAAGTTCAAAATGTCCTATTGTTAGCTCAATAAGAATGAATGAGAATCAAATTAACTTTGAATTGTTCAAATGAATTAAAGGGAATTAATTACATAAGATACAATTAATGTAATGTATATGATACATTATAATATACAGTTTTAATGAAAGAAATAAATATTTGAATATGATTCAAATATTACTTATATGAATACGATTCAGTGAATATGATTCATATAAAAACTAAAGGTTAAAATTAATATGAATATGATTCATATTAATACTATAGATTAAATGAGAGAATGATAAACTATGGGTTATATTATACATGATATAATATAGACCATAGGTTATACGTTATATGTGATATAACATAACATATAGTTATATATATATATTATATATATATATATATAAATTGGTTCATGTGTTTGTGTAAAATTAAAATTTAGTTTTTTTTTTAATTTATAAAATTAAAAAGGAGAGGGAGTTATTTTGATAATTCCCATCAACTCCCATTTTCTCTCAATTTACGTGAAACACAGAGGGGGTCATTAAGCATTAAGTTTTTCATGATCTTCTTGATCCATCTTCCTTCTCTTAATCAATGTCTCTATGGAAAATTCTCTCAGCAAATATATTCTCCCTTCACCAAAATTAACCAACAGAAACCCACACTTCTCTGTTGATTCTCATCCTTGAGAATAACGAGGAAGATTTTGTGGTGGTGTCCCTATTGATGTTGCTACTGTGAAGTTCCGTTTGTGTTGGTGAAAAAGAGATTTGTTTGTGATCTTGGCTATGAAGAGGAAAAATGCAGAAACATTCTTCAAGAGTATGTTATCATTTTCTTCTTTTTTTCTTTAATTTCACAGTATTGCTTAGGACTCAATTTGTTTATCCATGTTTCCATCTCTTTACATTGTAATATTCTGTAAAACAAAAATCAAGGCACAACATATTCAATTGCTTCCACTTCAAGGAATCCAAATCCCTTTAATTGGTATGAGCCAGGTTGTATCTCTGATTTTGTTTTCTAACTTCAATTCAGAGTTTTTGGCAGGTGTTCTTGATGCATTATGAATATATGTTGGTTTTGGCACTTGGATGTTTCTAAAAAGATTGAATCTCAAGCGGAAGCATGTGAACGATGTACAATTTTAATTTTAATTTGACATACAAACAAAAAATATAGAGTAAACAAGTAAAAATAATTTTACAGAATAAACATGATCAAATCGACATACAAAAAGAAAGGAAGAGAAAATCTACTTACTCTTGCAGATAATTTTCTTCACATTTCCACTTTTGTTCCACAAAATCACGATCTCTTCCCATGAACGATTTTGAACCTTTCTCAGTCTCACAAAGAAAACACAGCAATGGTTTGGGCGCCACCACGAGGGCTTCCTTGTTATTCTCAAGAATGAGAATCATTGCGGAGTTGTGGGCTCACAATTGGATTAATTTTTGGAAAAAGAAGAGGAGAAGAATTGTGAGAGAAATTCACAGAGAACCTATATCAAAGAAGGCATAGAAGGAAACCAATGAAGCTCCCAATCCTCTGTCAAATGTGAATTGCATTCATGTAATTAGAATGGAGAGATTAATTGGACGAGGGGAGGGGGAGATAACTTCCTCCCAAACATATCTAAAATTCAAAATTAATTAAATAAAAAATAATAATTTGAATTTTAAACTAAATATATAATAACCAACATTATTATATATTAATAAAACTATATGTTATATTATATATAACATATAATCTATAGTTTATATTATATCACATATAATATAACCTATAGTTTATTAATCTATCATATAACCTATTGAAATAACATGAATCACATTCATATTAATTTTTAATCTATAGTTTTTATATGAATCATATTTATAAAATTAATATTTGAATCATATTCAAATATTTATTTCTCCGATTAAAACTTTATGTTATAATGTATCAAATACATTATATTAATTGTATCTTATATAAATCATATTTATATAATTAATATCTGAATCATATTCAAATATTTATTCCTCTCATTAAAACTTATGATGTATCATATACATCATGCTACTAATATCTCATATGATTAATTCCCTTGAATTAATTTGGCAATTCAAATTAATCCTATAATCTATCATATACATTATATTAATTATATCTCATATAATTAATTAGTTCTCTTAATTAATTTGAACTGTTCAAATTAATTCAAAATTAATTCAATTCTCATTAAACCTAATTGAGCTAACGATGAGATCTTATGGATCTATAGATTGAAGCTCCAATGATACTTAATTAATTAATTAAACTCTTTAATTATATTAATAAACCTCCATTAACTGCCGGTCATTCTATTAAAGACCGACAGCTGCACTCTTCGAACTATAGTTATATTTCTGTGTCCACTGGATATAACCAATCAACAGTGTGTTGACCTTTCACAATTTTTTTGCAAGTACAGTTGGATCAAAATTACCATTTTGCCTTTATAGTTATCTCTAACTCGTTAAGTACTATCGATCCCACTAATGAATAATTAATTATGGTCTAACTATAATCGAACCCCTCTCTGATCAGGAGAGAGTGTGGCGCCACGTTGTTCAAGCCCTAAAATCAGCCCTTAAGGGAGCAATTTCTCTACTTACCCTATCAATAGGAAATGAGTAAATTACTTATTGTGTAGCTACATTCCCAGGTCCCTAATCAGACGAATCCTTAAGATGGTAGGTCTATTGAGTTGGCGAAAATGGCCACTCTCACCATGAAAATTAAAGGACCGCCTTCATAAGCAAGAGTTTACATCATATTTAGGATTTAGGTCAAGTCACTTATGGTTATCCTGGTGAAGTGTAAGTCTCTTCTAGCACGGTGTTATAAAGAAAGTCTATTCATTTTGTGGTCCGGTCGTATACAAACTCTTTGTATAGGATATTCTCGCTCACATGTCTTCACATGAATGATTAAAATCAGATCATTTGTAGCACTTCACAACACTTGTAACAACTAAAAAGTGGGCCAATTCCATAGTGTCACAAGGATAAAGTACCTAGCCTTATCCATCTACTACAGACCGTTCAGGTTATCTTTTAAACATGATCCATCTGTATGTCTCTACATACATGTTTAAATTACATAAAATAACTTAGGGTTTTAGTTTATTGGATTGAGTAAATGCACATAAAATAACAATTATTTTATTGATAACAATTTGTTTACAGAGTTTACAAACTACATGAATAAAGAGAGGTTTAGAACACCAATCCCAACAATCTCCCACTTAAAGAAATCTGGAGCAATAACAGAGCAAATTAAATAAATAATCGAAGTAGAGGAATCATTCTGCCTTCAACCTTAACACACAACGTAATTACGTTGTAAGGTAGAATGCCCAATGTAACTACGCTTAGCACCACCGTTGTAGCGCTGATACGAAGCGTAGCGATGCTGCATACAGTGTAAGGCTATGTTTCAACAACTTAAAAGGCAGCGTAGGGCTACACTGCGGTAAAGGAAAAGCCAACATAACGATGCTGGCATAGAACGTTGTGTTAGGATTGATGTTCTTATTCTCCCGGAGTCTCGTTGTTTTGTAAAGATACACATAGTTTAATGAATAAAATAAGTTTTATTTAATTCTAGCATTTACTTATATTCAATAAACAAACCTCCTTGGTTATCTTAAGTGAACTTAAGCATGTATATGTGACATACAAGTGGATCATGCTTTAAGTGATAACATAAATAGGTTTGTAGTATAAGGATTAAGGTGGGATACCCGATCCTAGTGACACTACGGATACGACCCACTTTGTAGAGATTTGCAAGTGTTGTAAACTACTACAAATGGTAGATCCTGACCATTCATGTGGAGATGTGCGAGCGGGGGTATCCTATACAAAGAGTTTGTAAAAGACTTGGACCACGAGATGATTAGACTCTATTTATAACACCATTGATACTAGAGACTTGCATCTCACCTAAACGACCATAGATGACACGACCTCAATCCTGAGTGTTTTGGGAACTCCTGCCTTTGAGGACAGTCCTTTGATTAGTATGAGTGAGAGTGGCCAGATTGCCAACTCAGCATGCCTACCTTTTTGGGGACTTGTCTGATCTGGGAGCTAGGAACTCAATCCATTAGATAGAATTCATTCCTTTCCCGAAGCAGGGATAAGTAGAGAGATTGCTCCCTTAAGGGCTAATTCCGGGACTTGAACATAGTGGCCACAACTTCTCTTTGGAAGAGAAGATTCAGTCATAGTAGGACTATGACTTATGTTCATTAGAGGGATCAGTGGTACTTAAGGAGTTAGACGTAACTACAGGGGCATAATGGTTATTGGCCGAGCTGTACTTACAAGCGATTTGTGAAGGGTTGTCATACTGCTGATTGATTAAGATGGACACATAATATATCTGTGGTAAGGAGAGTTCAGTTATCGGCCTTTAGTAGAGTGTCTGGCAATTAACGGATGGTGGATCCCGTGACTAAAGAGTTTAGTCAGTTATTCACATACCTTAGATCTTCGAGCTAAAGGTTCATAAGGTCCCCTTGGTAGCTTAATGGATTCAGTTGAGGATCAGTTCTTGGTGTTGATTTGAAATGTTCAAATTGACAAGAGGTATTTTGATTATATATGATACAATCGGTATGATATATGAGATACATCAAGTGGAGGATTGATGTAAATGAGATTTACATTAAGTACCATGGAATAGAAAAAGAACTATAGTTTATATGTTTCATGAGATGAAATATTAAAACTATAGGTTATAAATATAATATGATAAGTTGGTTATCATTTATATTTATAATAATATTAATTATTGGATAATTAAATCTTTTTCTCTAATAACCAATTGAGTGGGAGGTTATTGGTGGTTCATGGTAATCGTGAGATAAAAGGAAAATTGTTTTCCTAATTTTAGTAAGTTTTTGAAAAGTTTTTAAAAAAGGTTGAAAAATTGTTTTTGAGTTTTCTCTCTTGCAAAAAGAAACTCACGGAGCTTGTCAAGTAAATATCGATTTACTACACGACAGCTTGAGCGAAGTAAACGATCGTGTAGTGTTTTATAGGCGACAGACACTGAGCTAAGCGATGAGCTAAATGATCACTTAGCTTTTGCTAGACAATCGCTTAGCTTTAGCTAAACGATTGGGCATCGACCTATGCGATAGGTTTCTGTCTTCTCCCACTTGTCCAATCGTGTACACAATTGTTAGTTCCTCCTTCGTCTACCTCATTCCAAGTCCACACAGAGCCCACCCACTAGATTCTCACACCGAGAATACTAAGGTAACCTTCTTGGTGGTTTCATACTCAACTCGACACCGTTGAGATTCTGTGGAGGCCGTTCGTGTTGTTGGGGAGTTTGTGACCGAGGTGATCGTTGAGGACAAGTGTGAAGTGTTCGTACAGTATTGTGGTCATATTGTTCGAGCGTTCGAGGTTGCTGTATTCGAGTGTTCGTGAGCAAGGAGCGTGGAGATGAGTCGAAAAACGTTCGTAGCATTCTCCTTGTTTATTTGATTGTTCATGTTGTAATTTCTGTATTGATTGCATAACTGTATGTTTTGTTTTACGACTGTAATTGTAATGTTCATACATGATTGTAATTTGGAATGATCTATTTTACGTTGCTCAATGATCTATTTTTCGTTGCTCATGAAAATCTCAGATTCGATTTCCTTTACGTTGTTACGCTCCAAACACGCTCGTGCATGCATCAGGTGCTTCCAGTTTGTGGGATCGAGCTTGGCTGGCGGTTCTTCAAAGCTATTTTTGGTTTCATTAATTATTTATTTGTAATAATTAATTTATTATTTGTATTTTTATTAATTAAATTAATATAAGGGTTATATTAATTTAATTAATGTTTAGGATGCCAATTTTCGGTCCAATGTTGCTTTTATTATTTTGTATATGTGATGTATGATTTATTTTATTTATATAGCATATTGTATTCCATATAATATAAAAATCTCACCATATGATACACATTTTTTCATGCATCATTTTAATATAAGAGTTAAATTATAGAGTTGCATGATTTAATTAAGCATGCTCATGTATCATATTTAATATAATTGTTAAATTACATTAATGCATGCACTAATAACATGTTCAGACATCATATTATATTATAATTGTTATCATGAATAGTTTGGATGAATGGATATGCATGTTTTTATTACTTTATAGTATAATTGTTATGTTATATTATTAAAATGAATATGCATGAAGCATGATACTACTTTAAAAAAATATAATTGTTATATTCTTAAGTATGTCATTAGATGCATGTATAAGTTTTAATTATTTTATTAATCTTTATAAATGTTATAAGTTAATGAAATTATAATTAAAATCTATAACTAAGAGTTGCATGCAAAAATATGTTAAATTAATTTTAAATGGTTTATAATTAATTACACCTAAACCTATGTTAATAATATATTTAATGAGATTAGAAATAAGTTTAATCTTTTAATTCTCTTTTTAATAGGATTAAATTGGATTAAATAAAAGATTAAATTTATAACATAATAGTCTATAAGGGACCTTTATCTAAGAAAGGTAACATCTAGGTGGGGTATTTAAGCTGACGGAAACAGAACACCCTTACTTGGGAATCGATTTGGAAGGTGAATTAGACAATTATACTATAAGCATGAAATGAATTATTAAGGTTTGTTAAAGTATTTAATAAACAAGAATAATTATTGTTAAACTATTCAATATAAGTGTTATATTGGGTAAATTTAACAATCACTTAGTAAAATTGATTAGCCATTCTAAGTTAATGAATCCTAAGTTTAAATCACTCAGTGGGAGGAAAATGATGTATATGATATGTCAATTTTTTTTTTCATGTTTCTCCTATATAGTTTACACCATAAAATATATGCTTGGCCTTCATGCACCTTTGCTTATGTCCCTTTACGGATGGTGTTCACATAGGTCAATACCAAGGTGAATGAAGAGATTGTTTATAGTAAGTGGGAGAGGGACTTGTATTAATACATCCCACGATCCATTAATTTGTTGTAAAGTTTTATGCTCAGTCGACATCTTTTCTTGTGTCCCCATATGGATGACATTTGTATAAAATTTTATATAAACTTCATAAATGGATAGGACTTCTTTAGTTTTTGCCCGATCAATTTTTTCTTATGGTTGGCTAATTGGGGTGGAACTCTAGAGTCTAAAATGAAGGGTTACACTTACAAGAAATTGTTAAGTAAGTTAATGATTTCTGGACCGAATAATGATGAATAAACTTATAGGGATAAGAATTATCTGGTGTAATGGTTGGTTGAGAAGGTCTCAGTTCAGTGAAGGGGCAACTGATCACCATACGATGACTTTTGTCTTGACTCACTAAAGCATTATTGCAAAATAGATGTCTCTAGGATACATTAGTTTTTTTGCTAAATTGATTGATTTTTAGTGGTAATGCCTTAATAACTAATATAAATAATTTATATGGTTTCAACAATCTTCAAGATGATTAGCGAAACTTTGAATTTGTTAAGTGCTGACAAATTAACTGTCGATAACTATACTAGTTGGAAAAACGCTATAAACACTGTGCTTATAATTGATGACCTACGGTTTGTTCTTGTTAAGGAATGTCTTCAAATGCCTGCTGCGAAGCATCTCAAAATGTTCAGGATGCATATGATAGGTGGGTCAAGGCAAACGAAAAGGTACAAGTGTATACTTTGGCTAGCTCATCTGAAGTCTTGGTAAAAAAGCACGAAACCATGGTCACTACACGACAGATCATGGATTCATTGAGGGAGATGTTTGGACAATTGTCCATCCAACTCCGACAAGAGGTATTTTGTTAGTTATTGATATACAATGGGTATGTGTATACAATTTAGTGTGAGGATTGATGTAAATGAGATTTATAATTAAGTAACATGAAATAGAAAAAGAAATATGGTTTATATGTTTCATGAGATGAAATATTAATACTATAGGTTATAAATATAATATGATAAGTTGGTTATTATTTATATTTATAATAATATTAATTATTAGATAATTAAATCTTTTTCTCTAATAAAAAAAGTTATCCAAAGACAAATCATCAATGGTATGTTTTATGAGACGTAAATGATTGAATTAAAACTCACCTTGCACATACATATCTCTACAATGGTATGTTACTTAAACTTTAGGTATAAATCCTCACAATTTTACTTTCGGATCCACCCCAAAAGGCCTCATACCAATAGAAATAATTGTCTTTACTTATATACCCATGATCACTTCCTTCCCTAACCAATGTGGGATTTTGCTCGCACTCTTTAACAATCCTCCCTTCGAACAAAGTACCACTTTGAACCTCCCCTCGAACAAATCTGTTTCATTCCCAACCATGAGAGTTTGCTCTAAATCCCAGGGCACCTCCAGTTCATCTTGAGTCACTTGCTCACCAAGCATGAGCATGGATCACACTTGCTCTTATATAGATAGAACACAAACAAGGCTCACAAAATTTCTTTGTTCGGAATTTGAGGATTCCACCCACACAGTTAGGCCTAGACTAAGGCTTTGATACCAATTGATAAGGCTCACACAATATATCAACAATCCACTAGGATCTTCTCCAAGACAATCAACCAACCAAAACACCGCAAATTAATCACCAAATAATCACCAAACAATCGACCAATAATGGACAACAATAAACCATAAAATTTTAGAGGACTAAAAGCAAAGAGTACACATGAATTATATGTGGAAAACTACTTCGATGTGAAGAGTAAAAATCAAGGGACTTGTGAGGAGTCCATCCTTGTAAACTTCTTTTATTATGATAAAATTGAGGGAAAAAGAACCCAATCAATCATACAAAGATTCGCTATCCACCAACACTTTCATACATAAGAGATCAACACTTGAAAGATAAAAAGAATGAAAATCACTCAGTTTTACAAATTCTGTTCAGCAGCAATTACGTACAAACTAGAGCTCCAAACAATGATCCAACCATTCAAAACGAGACCCTATATGTCCTAAGCAGACTGAAAAAAATTTCAACATGGTCCAATGGTTCAAACTTTGAAAATCGACAACTTTGTGGAAACTGTCGCTGAAAAATCGAACTGCACAACTCCCTGTCTTTCTCTCCGATTTTCTGCCTCTTTTTTCACTCTCTTCCTCATTAGATCATACCCATATGACATAAAATAAAATCTACGGTTTTTAAGATGGGCCAACCCAAAAAATTAGCCCTAATTGGGCCATCCATATTACCCAACACTTTGGGCTCACAAAACACAAGTTTAAAAATAAAGTTTTTTACTTGTTAGCAAGAGGGCTAGACACTTACAACAGATAGTACACTATCAGTGTCTATCACTGATAAACAATGATAGTACTATCATTGTTCATCGGTGACAAAAATTAGGTAATTTAATATATGGATCATGATTTATAATGCATCTGATAGACTATCCCTTACTTTTTTTTTTTTCTTTTTGTTTTTATTGGTATGTGAACTTGCATACTTTTTTTTTGAATTTTTGTTGATAGAACATCTTACTATTAGTTTTGTCAATTGATCATAGAATTTTGCTGATAGCTTATTGTTAATAGAGAGTGACAGAATACTATCATTGTCTGTTAGTGATACATAGACAGTGTCATTCTATCACTATCTATTATTGATAGAATGACACTGTCTATGTATCAATCTATTATTGATAAACTACGATAGAAGTCTATCACTTTCTATCGTTTTCAAACTATATATCTGTTTTCAATCCTCAATTCACAACAAATACCAACTAATCAAAACAGAGGACAAGACATTGAAAAAAAAAAAAGAAGAATATTAAATGAGAAAACAGTAAAACAAACACACATCAAGCAAATCACAAAATGTAAAGATAATTGTGAATCACTTGTTTCTGAAGCTTGTGATCTTGAAAAAAAGGAAAAAAATCCTCCATTACCAATTGTTGCTGTAAATCTCAAGACATATTCACAATTGCAGAAATCGCTGGAAATCACTAGAAATCGATTTGGCTTGTTGGAATGGATCATTATTCGCACTTTATCCTTTTTTTTTTGTTTTATTATATAAATATCTGATTTTAGGTTCAAAATAATGACGCCTTTGCTATTATTATCTTTTTGTCAAATCAAACCTTTTCTTCTTTTCTTCTTTTGGTGCAAAGCATTAGTTGTAAGAAGTGAATTGGATTTTTAAAACTTCACATTTCGGCTACAGTGTTATAACAATCTAATAAACCTTAGGGGAAAAAAAATTCAATTTATGCTAATATCTCTATGCCAGAAATCAAATCCGACATGACAATAATAATAATAAAAAGTATATACTAAATTTATCCTTACTAGCATCAAAACTATACTGGTTCACACTAAACTCAAGTCGTCTGATTTTCTAAAAGAACCTCTCATTAGAGGTGATAGTTAGTTCAGTTTTATTGGCTTTGTGGTCAACCAAGAACCAAACCAAACCAATCGGTTTTATAGAGAAGAGATCCAAATCGATCAATAAATAACAAAACCAATAGATCGGTTTGGTTTTTAGTTTTTGACATTTTCTTTTTTTGTTCCAAATTTTAATTTTAATTTTTAGTTTTGTTTTGAATTTGTCCTTTTTGCTAATTTAAAATTAAAATTGGGTTCATTTCTTTTTTCTAGATCGAAATTGGACATTTTCATTTTTTACTCAACACTTTCTAAATAAAAAAAAAACATACATACTCCAAAATAATTGGTCTTTTTTTTCTCTCTAAACAATGGCTATATATGCACCATAATAATTAATATTAGAGTTTATTTTTAAGAGTGTATATATCCTCGATTTAGTTTAGTTTAAATTGGTTTTTCAAATCAAAATCCAATTTAAACCAATATTTTTTGGTTTTCTCCCCCATACAAGCTAATATGTTTAATTTTCTATTAAAAAACTAAATCAAACCAGTGGATTAATTTTATTTTTGGATTTTTTTGTAGTACCTACCCAAATTATAAATCACATTTCAAGAAACTACAAAGATGGATATTCTTACTTCTAAGCATTATAAACAATGCGTGTCTTGAGATTAAACAATGGAATAAACTCTTAAACCCCACACTCCAAGGAAATTCACTCACTATTTATTATTTAACACCCTCAAATTGAAATGTGGTGTTTATTTAAATTATGACATTGTTGCAACGTTGTTCTTTAGCATAGCAACACCACGAGTATTGAGGTCATTTTAAATAATTCAAGTTTTGCACAAATTTTAATTTAACGAAGGAAGAAATTAACTATTGAATAATTTTGTCTGAAACTCACAAAACTTAACTGAAAACAATATTTAGAATGTCAAATTTGAAATCATATCAATTTTGTATCTGATTCACTGAAATTCATATGAGACTCTTAATAATAATATTTCAAATGAAAACCTAAAAAGAGGGAAAAATTGCTAACACTTTTTTAAAGTTTTAGGTTAAGATTGCAACACTTATTTAAGTTTGAGGTATAATTTGATAAAAACAAAAGTTTATAGTAAAACCGATAAAATAAATTTTGATTTTTGGAATTTAATATAAGGATGGCTCAATGAATATATATAATACTTATTATCTTTCTTAAGATTCTTGGTTGGTGTCGCGTTACTTAATTATTTTACTAGGTAGTTGGACGTATCCATTCTTGTTTGTTGTTGTTTTTCTTTTGTCAGGGTTAGATCCCCATCACATTTATTGAACTAAAAGAAAGTTGAATGACTTTATACTGATTATATTTAGGGTAAATATTTTGTATTGATATAAAATTTTAGTATCAATTGTGAATTTATAATTTTTGGGAAGAATTGAATGATAGCTTAACATAATAGAAGAAAAATTTGCACCGATGTGGTGCTTGGTCACTAATACTCCAACGATCACGTCAGTAGGGTTTAGATCGCTACATAATTTAGAAATTTGGGTATATTTCAACGTACCTAAAATGTAACAAGCCCTCTCGATTAAATAGAATAGAAATAGGTTTCGTAACGGTTATTCGCTAATTAACTTCTTGGGTCATTAATCAAGTCATTACTAGCTTTTGTAGATTGTTGGATTTATTGCACTAGTGGCCCAAGCATGTGCAAGAGTACAATACTTAGCATAATCTTTACTTTCATAGGGTCAACCTCCATATTTAGGCATTATAGTTTTATGGTCGATCCATTACTTAGCCAAATCAATGTATGGCTTGATGGTTGACCCAATGGATCGGTCTCCATAAATAACCAAACAAACTAGGAAATTTGTAACAGGTGTTTTTTCTTTTCTTTTTTTTTAATAAATAAATATATATATATATAATTTTTTTTAAACTAATTGCATATATAAAATATTTGGGAAGATACGTTTACCTTTTTTTTAATTCCTAAAATAACCTTCTTCTCCAGTGTCTTCTTCATTGTTTTTTTGATTTTTTTTCACCATCTTCTTCAGCGATTTCAACTAGCTCCTTCTTCATCTGTCTTCTTTTTGGTCGAATTAATGTGCGTTTTTCAGGTACATCTTCTTCATTCTTTGACTAGTAGTCATGAACTTCCCATCATTGATATTAGTGTACTAATAATAGATATATATCATAGTCTACCAATGATATTAGTTTATCATTGATAGATATTGTTTTCTATTTATTCTATTAGTATATCAATATTATGAGTTTAATTATTGTTTCTTGCGGTGATTTGGAAATATGATTAAGCTTGAAGTAGTGGTGTTTCATAGTGGACAGTATGATGATAAACATAATTATTTGAATTACAAAACTAAAGGCGTATTGGTCGATGAGATTACGTGCTTTAGAGTTTTGTGAGTTTGATATTAAAGAAAATTCAATTGGATGTATCTATTTCTTCAATACAATTATCGGTCTTATTAGATTTTGGTATCAATGACATTCAAACTGTGGTTGAAATTTTATATTTTAAATTTATCTTGTGAGAATTTATCGATTTTATTAGATTTTATTAGATTTAAATTTATCAATGACATTCAAATGCATAACTTGTTTGCTGTAAAATTTATGTTTTGTAAATTTTGGGTATTTGGTCTAATCCCATGCTTCCGCTCAAAGACTTCATTGGTTCCTTCAATTGGTAGCAGAGCTAGATTTTTGGCCCAAATTTTTCCAATATTTTGGATTAATTTTACAGTGTTTTGGTGGGATTTAGCATTCTGTAATTCATGTGATGACTGTTATGTGAAATGTATGGTTTTACGATTATTGGATGTTTTTGGGATTGGACTGTATAGATTTATCGTTTTTTTTACAAATTGGTTTTTAAGGGCCCAAGTTTTTGGGGCGTTTAAATGCGATCGAGTATGTATTTAAAGTTTTGAGTCGCTCGTGTTGTTCTCGGTGTGTTTTCTAGAGAAAATGAAATCCATTTTGGAAGAACAACAAAGTTCATTCGTTCATTGCTAGGCGATACTTTTTGTCTGATGGCACTTGGCGTGAGGTGCTATGCAATACCACTATGTGATCGTAGCTATGCGATAGTACTATGCGATCGTAGCTATCGTGGCTATGCGATAGGCCTATGCGATCATGGCTATGTGATCATAGTTATGCGATAGCTTTGTGCTATCATTGTTATGCGATGGCATGGGATGATCATTACTATTAGATAGCACTACACGATCATGGCTAAGCGTGTCTTAAATGTTTGTTGCTATGCGATGGTTGTAGGAGATCACTGCTATTCGGGTCGAGCGGTTCAAGACCCAATTCACCTGTTTCGAATCGGTTGACTATTTATTTATAATAGTTAGATTTAAATTTCCTTTTAGGTGTCTAATCCCGGTTTGTTAATTGCTTTTATTTTATACATGTGATGTATGAATTTCATTTATATTTATATGCCATAAAGTATGTCATATAGTATAAAATCCTACCATAGGTTATGCACTTAATTTCATGTTTCATATTATGTTAGGATGCATGATTTAATATTATAGCATGCATATGCATCATATAGTATAAATGTTATAATATATGCATGCATGCATTAATAACATATACATGCATCATTTATATTATAAGAGCTATAATATATAGTATGAATGTATGTTTAAAGATGTTATTAATAATTTCATTACTATATTATATAATTGTTATGTATATTAGTAATGAAATGAAATTGCATGAAGCATGTCATCACGTAAGATCACATTTCTAATGAGATTAGAAATATAAGTTTAATCTTTTAATCGGTTTAATAGGATTAAATTGATTCTTAATAAAAGATTAACTATGCAACAAATATATCTATAAAGGACCTTTTTTCTAAGGCGATTTCTGTCTAGGCTGAGGTATTTAAGTTAACGAAACGTAACACCCCTATTTGGGAACTTACCTAGAAAGGTAAATTAGATAGATTTGTTACAAGTATGCAAGTTTGACTAAAGTTTGTTAAACAGTTTAATGAATTTTAATCAAAATTGTTTAACTATCCAAAGACAAGTGTTGTTTTTGGGCAAATTAAACAATCACTTAGATAAAATCAGTAGCCGAATTTTTCTAAGTTAATTAACCCTAGGTAAAATGCTCAGTGGGAGAAAAATGGGGTATTTGATATTTTATTTCATCCTCTTCACGTTTCTCCTTAAAGTTCACATCTTGAGGTTTGTATTCGGCCTCGAGGCACCATGGGTGTCCTCCTACGAGTGGCATTTGTATAGATCAATATCAAGGTAAATGGAGAAAGTGTTTATAGTAAGTGGGAGTGGGATGTGTGACAACACATCCCTCGGTCTCTCTTATTAGTTTGAAGTAAAGTTTCATGCATGGTCTCGTAGCACCGTGGGTGTCCCCTTAAAGGATGACAGTTTTGCATGACGCTTTATTCAAACTCCAACAATGGATAGGGTTACTTTTATTTCATGTCCCAATCAGGTTTTCCCTATGGTTGGCTTATTAGGGTGGAACTCTCGGACCTAAAATGAGGGGTTACATTTACAAGAATTGTTAAGCGAGTTTAACAATTTATAGATCGAACAATAGAGACTAATAGTGACAGTAAAAAGGAGTTGTTCTGTCTATTAGTTGAGATTGTCTCATTTTAGTGAAGTGGCACTTGATCACCCTACGGTGACTTTTGTCCTGCCTCACTGAAACATCATTGCAAAATAGATATCACTTAGGGTAACTAGACTATTTTGCTAAAATTGATTAGTTGTCTTGTTGGTTTAGTGGAAATAAAATATTAATAAATAATTTATATGGTTTCAGAAAATTTATTTCACAATGGATTCCGCGATCTTAAATCTATTCGCCGTTGATAAGTTAACGGGCGAAAACTACACTTCATGGAAAAACACGATCAACACGATACTTATTATAGATGACCTTTATTTTGTCTGGATGGAAGTTTGTCCTCCCACCCCAACTCCAAATGCTGCTCGAAATTTTTGAGAAGCATACAAGCATTGGACATGAACAAATGAAGTATGAGCCCAAGCTCTCAACTCGTGAGATCATAAGTCTCTGAGGGGAATGTTCGGACAATCGTCCGCACAGCTCAGACGTGACGCTCTCAAACACATCTTCAATACCTGTATTCAAGAAGGGGCATTTGTTCGAGAACATGTTCTCAACATGATGGTCCACTTCAATGTGGCAGAGATGAATGAGTCTGTCATCGATGAAGCCAGCCAGGTTAGCTTCATTTTAGAAACTTTACCTGAAAGTTTCCTACACTTTCGTAGCAATGTTGTTTTAAACAAGATTGACCACAACCTAACCACCTTGATCAACGAGCTACAGACCTTCCAGTCCTTGATGAAAATCAAGGGACAGAATGATGAAGCAAATGTTGCTTCATCCTCTAAGAAGTTCTACAGAGGTTTGATCTCTGTGAAAAAATCTGTACCTTCTTCTCCCAATACCAAAAAGTGGAAGAAGAAGAAAGACGGAAAGGGAAAAGTTATCCCACCAGCTGCTGCTAAAAAGAAAGCCAAGGTTGCAAAGGGAATCTGTTTTCATTGCAACCAGGAGGGACATTGGAAGAGAAACTATCCCAAGTACTTGGCGGAAATAAAAAAGACCAAGTAAGGTAAATATGATTTACTTATTTTGGAAACATGTTTAGTGGAGAATGATGATGGTGCCTGGATTATAAATTCTGGCACCACTAACCACGTTTGTTCTTCATTTTAGGGAATTAGTTCTTGACGAAAACTTGATGCTGGTGAGATGATGATGCGGGTTAGAACTGGGCACGTCGTCTTAATAGTGGCTGTGAGAGGTCTCCAATTAACTTTATAAAATAAATTTATTTTACTAGAAAATGTGTATGTAGTTCCTGGTTTAAAAAGGAACTTAATATCTGTAAAGTGTTTATTAGAATAATCTTATTGTATCAACTTCCATATAAATAACGTGTTTATTTCCAAAAAATGGTGTTGATATTTATACTGCAAAATTGGAAAAGAACCTTTATGTGCTAAGACCATTAGCAACTAAAGCCCTCATTAACACTGAAATATTTAAAACTGTGGCAATTCAACATAAAAGACTTAAAATTTCTCCTAAAGAAAATGCCCAACTTTGACACTTAAGATTAGGATACATCAATCTCATTCGGATTGAGAGATGGTGAAGAATAGACTTTTAAGCGAGTTAGAAGAAATTCTTTACCTGTGTGTGAGTCATGCCTTGAAGGCAAAATGACTAAAAGACCCTTTACTAGAAAAGGTCACAGGGCTAAAGAACCTCCAAAGCTTGTACATTCAGACCTCTATGGTTCGATGAATGTTAAAGCAAGGGGAGGTTTTGAATATTTTATCACTTTTATTGATGATTATTCAAGATATGGGTATGTTTATTTAATGCAACATAAGTCTGGATCTTTTGAAAAATTGAAAGAATTCAAGACTGAAGTTGAAAATACATTAAACAAAACTATTAAAACATTTCGATCTGATCGAGGTGGAGAGTTTATGGATCTGAAATTCCAAAATTATTTGATGGAACATGGAATTGTATCCCAACTCTCAGCACCTGGTACACCTCTGCAGAATGGTGTATCAGAAAGAAGAAATCGAACCTTGTTAGACATGGTTCGGTCTATGATGAGTTACACTTCCTTACCTAGCTCGTTTTGGGGTTATATAGTAGAGATTGTAATGTATATTTTGAACTACGTTCCATCCAAAAGTGTTATCAGAAAACCTTTGGAGTTATGGAATGGTTGTAAAGCTAGTTTACGTCATTTTAGAATTTGGAGTTGCCCAACACATGTGCTTGAGGAAAATCCTAAGAAATTGGAATCTCGTTCAAAATTGTGCATATTTGTAAGCTACCCAAAGGAACAAGAGGTGATTTCTTCTTCAATCTTAAGGAAAACAAAGTGTTTGAATTGACAAACACTACTTTTCTGGAAGAAGACCATATAAGGGAGCACAAGCCCCACCGTAAAGTTGTGTTGACTGGACTTTTCAAAGAAACTATTGAACCTTCAAAAAAAGTTGTTGAAGAACCCAACACCTCAATAAAAGTTGTTGAAGTTGGATCATCTAATATCCCAAATCCACCTCAAGTGTTGAGGGAACTTCGATTCAGTTGAAGGGTTGTGAACCCATTTGTCCGTTACATGGGTTTAACGGAAATCCTAGCTATGGTAGCTGACGAAGATGTTGAGGATTCATTGTCTTATAAAAAGGCAATAGAGGATGTTGACAAAGATGAGTGGATCAAAGCTGTGGATCTCGAAATGGAGTCGATGTACTTCAATTCGGTTTGGGATCTTGTAGATCTATCTGATGGGGTTAAACCTATAGGTTGCAAATGGATCTACAAAAGAAAATGGGCTGCTGATGGGAAGGTACAAACCTTCAAGACTAGTATAGTGGCAAATTGTTATACCCAAGTTGAGGAAGTCGACTATGAAGAGCTTTCTCACTGGTTGCCATGTTAAAGTCTATCTGGATCCTGCTGTCCATTGCCTTATATTATGATTATGAGATTTAGTAAATGGATGTCAAAACTGCCTTTCTGAATGGAAATCTTAAGGAAATTATTTATATGGAGCAGCCTGAGGGATTCATAACCCAAGGTCAAGAGCAAAAGATTTGCAAGCTTAATCGGTCCATTTATAGACTAAAGTAAGCTTCTCGATCTTGGAATATAGGGTTTGATACTGCGATCAAATTTTATGGCTTTGATCAAAATTTTGATGAGCCTTGTGTATACAAGAAGATCATCAATAGTTTAGTAGCATTCTTAGTGTTATATGTAGACGATATCCTACTCATTGGGAATGATGTAGGTCTACTGACTAAAGTTAAGAATTGGCTAGCGACTCAATTGCAAAAAAAAGATTTGAGAGAGACTTAGTTTGTTCTGAGAATTCAGATCTTTAGAGATCGAAAGATCAAAATGCTAGCTCTATCTCAAGCATCGTACATTAACAAAATGCTTGATAAGTATTCGATGCAGAACTCCAAGAGAGGTTTGCTACCTTTCAAATATGAAATTATATTGTTTAAGGAACAGTGTCCTAAAACACCTCAAGAGGTTAAGGAAATGAGACAGATCCCCTATGCATCAGCTATCGGCAGCCTGATGGATGCGATGTTATGTACTAGACTTGACATATGTTATGCAGTGGGGATAGTTAGTAGATATCAGTCTAATCTGGGATATGATCATTGGACCGCCATTAAGAATATCTTCAAGTATCTATAGAGAACAAGGGACTACATGCTTGTGTATGGTTTTAAGGATCAAGATACACAAACTTTGATTTTTAGACTGATAAGGATTCTAGGGAATCCACATTAAGATCAATGTTCACTCTTAGTGGAGGAGCAGTAGTCTGGAGAAGCACCAAATAAGGGTGCATTGCTAACTCCACTATTGAGGCTGAGTACGTAGCGACTTGTGAAGCTGCTAAGGAAGCTATTTGGCTCAAGTAGTTTCTGGCTGATCTAGAAGTTGTTCCAGACATGTCAAATCCCATCACTCTTTATTGTGATAATAGTGTGCTATGGCTAATTCCCGAGAGCCTCGTGTCACAAACGTGGGAAGCATATAGAGCGGAAGTATCATCTCATACGAGAGATTGTACATCAAAGAGACGTGATCATCATGTAGATAGCTTTGGAGCACAACGTTGCTGATCCATTTACAAAAGCCCCCACGGCTAAAGTATTTGAGGGTCACCTGTAGAGTATGGATCTATGAGACTGGCCACATTTAGACTAGGGCAAGTGGAAAATTTGTACTGGGTGTGTTATGCCCCAGTTTATTGTTTGTGTACTTTGTATTTAGTATGACTTTTACATTGTACGCCTCACTAGCTTTTAGGTCAAGTGGAGGGGGGGGGGTTGATGCCCTAAATCTCGTAGGGTCATATAGTTTGTAATTATAATGTACAAATATTTTATTCATGTAATAAAATATGTGATGTTTTATTTCAAAATTAGTTGCATTAACCACAAACCACTAAATTAACATCCAAGGTTATCTTATAGTTTAAACATGTATGTAGAGACATATAGGTGGATCATGTTTAAGTGATAAAATGGTCTGTAGTAGATAGATAATGTTGGATACCTTATCCTGGTGACACTACGAGTATGAACCACTTTGTAAATATAACAATTTTTGTAAAGTGCTATAAATGATCTGATCCTAATCTAACAATTTTTGTAAAGTGCTATAAATGATCTGATCCTAATCATTCATATGGAGACATGTGAGCGGAGATATTCTATATAAAGGAGTTTGTATAAGATCATACCATTAAATGTTCAGTCTCATTATATAACGTCGTTCATAATAGAGACTTTCATTTCATCAGGATGACTATTGATAACATGACCTGAATCCTGAGTGAGTTGTGAACTTTTGCCTATAAAGACGGTCTTTTGATTTGTATGGATGAGAATGGCCAGATTTTCGACTCAATAAGCCTACCATTTTGGAGATTCATCTGATTGGGGAGTTGAGAACATAGCTACACAAGAAGGAATTCACTCATTTCTCAATGTCGGGGCAAATAGATAAATTACTCCCTTAAGGGATAATTCCGAGGCTTGAATAATGTCGCACCACATCCTCATCTGGCCCGAGAGGGGTTTGGTCATAGTTGGACTATGATTTATTGTTCATTAAAGGGATCAGTGGTACTTAAGGAGTTAGATGTAACTATAGCGGTAAAATAGTAATTTTGGCCCAGTTGTACTTACGAGCAATTTGTAAAGGGTCATCGTACTGTTGATTAGTTATATCTGATGGACATAGAAATATATCTATAGTGCAAAAAGTGCAGCTGTTGGTTTTTAGTAGAGTGTCTGACAGTTAACGGATGGTGAATAATTTAATTAAAGGTGTTTAATTTATTATCCACGTACCGTTGAAGCTTCAAGTTACAGATCCATGAGGTCCCCTTTGTAGCTCAAGGAATTTATTGAGAATCAGTTTTTGGATTAATTTGAATTGTTCAAATTAATTGAGAGAATGAATTATATGTGATATAATTAATTTAATCTAATTATATATGATATAAATATTATAATGTATTTTGATACATTATAATATAAAATTTATTTGAGAGGAAATAAATATTTGAATATGATTCAAATATTAATTATATAAATTTGATTCACATAATTAAATTTAATATAAATGGTATTTATATTAAATGTCATTTGTGAGAGAATAGAAATTATAGATTATATTGTATTTGATACAATATAGAAACTATAGGTTATGTATTATATTTGATATAACGTATAGCTTAATATATATTATATAAGATAGTTATTATATAAATATATTAAATTGATTTATGAAAATAAAATAAAATAATTTAATTTATTTTGAAAATCATTTTGGGAGGGAGTCAACTCCCTCCCCCTCTTTCTCTCTAAAAACATGGTAGTGGAGAAGAAAAAGAGAAGTTGTTCTTCTTCTTCTTGATGTGGTTTTCACAAAAGAGAGATTCACATAAAAGTTATGTGAGAAAATTGGAATATCATCTCTTCCTCTCAACACTCTAAAAAACCATCTCTTCCAAAATAGTTAGAGCCCACAAAACTCCTAGATTCTCAACTAGAGAATACAGAGGAAACACTCGTGATGGTGTTCTCACTAACGGTTAGAGGGTTCAAGATTGTTCGTGACAAGTTTTGGAGAAGGAATCCTGTGAAGAGGAGTTCTTCAAGGACAAGGTTTCTTAAACTCTTTTTCTTTTATGCAATTTATGTTTTTAAAGCATGCTGTAATTATCTTTTAAATGCATAATTTGTTTGCTTTTTGCCGTAAAATTTATGTTTTGTAAATTTTGAGTATTTGGTTATCATGCTTCCACTCAAGGACCTTCATTGGTTTTTTCACGATCCAACAATTTCTTATATTTATATAACAAAATAAACTACATATGAACTTATTGTGATTAACTTCAAGTAATATCACTGTGATTTCTATCACTAATATTAGTCTATCATTGACATTTATCTATCACTGATTACCCATTACATAATAACAAGAGTTTAGCCCTTAAAGCTTTACAATATAAAGCACATAAGTATATAATTTGCATTGATTTAACTAACGATCCAACAATTTTCTATATTTATATGACAAAATGAACTACATATGAAGTCTATCATGGATCGTTTCTATCACTAATACCACTATTGTATCAGTGAAATAATATCGTTGGGTTAGGATTTTGAAGAAGATGAAAACAAAAATAGAGGAAAAAAAACAAAATAAGATTAAATATTGAAGAGCTCTAGATGAGGGATCCCAATCGTCGATTGTTTTGGATTGGCTGGGAGAGGGTAGAAGAAGATTGTGGAATGGGATATCTGGGTCGTGGATGGGATCGTGGATTAGATGGGGGGGAAGATTATCTGGGTCGTGGGCTTATTACATTTTCATGGGCTTTTTAGTCTTTTTATATGAGTTATACTCAAATTTGGTCATATTTGTAATTTTTTTTGGGTCAGTGCTATATTTAGAATTAGTTTGGTCCAAAAGTTTATGTTTGCAAGCAGCGCAAAAAACTAATAGCTAGATGGGCCGACCCTTATAGGTCGATCTCCATATTTAGCTAAATAAACTTATGATTTCTTGGTCGATCCTTGAGTCGATCTCCATATATAGTCAAATAAACTAATGGCTTTATGATCAATTCTATGGATTGGTTTCCATTCTTGACTAAATAAGTATTCACTTTTTGATCCCCAATATTTTGTATCGAAGTTTAACAAATATATTATAGGAATCAACAGGAGATTTTTTTTTTTCAAAATTTTCAAAAGTTAAATGGCAAGATTTTGAAAATGGTTAATTAAACTATTTGTCAAATTTTAAGAACATGAAAGCTTATTTAGTTATAAAAATTATCACGAAGAATTTATTATTTTTTTTTCAAAGTCTCATCCCATTTTGATAATGAAATCTTTGTTAAAGTGATTGGGACTTTGGGAGGTTTTTTTATTAAAAAAGGTTCTTATTTAAAATGCTTTATTAGGATTATATATGAAAATCGTAAATGTATCAAATTTTTATATATGTGTAGATTTTTTTAAATATTGGCGTGAAAATAATATTTGAATGAATAATTTCTATATATAAACTTGAGATTCACCTAGAAAATTTATAGAAAGGACGATAACCTAATTATAGCTTAAATACATAAATTAAGTCCTAAATATCTCAACACCCTCCCTCAAACTCAAGGTGATAGAAAAAACTTGAGTTTGTGAGCGGATAAACTGAAACAACTGGATGATAGGAACTGAAGAAGCAGAAATCCATGAAAAACTAGAATACAAAGGACTTCTAGGCTGGAAACAGGAACTCACGAACTTCTAGGTTGGAAACAAACACTTTCCTAAAGATCTAAAACAAAACCTACGAACTTTTGAGTTGACAATAGAGATCTACGAATGCCAGATTTGAAAATGGAATAGAACAGAGTTGGAATCCATTAACAAAGTCAAACCAAAACTAGGCTTGACTGAACCAAACCAAATTAAAATGAACCAAGCTTTTTTTTTTAAACAACATTGGATCAAACAAATCAAATCAAAATTGAACCAAACTGATTTGAATTAAATAAACCAAAGAGACTTTTGAAACCCTCCACTATCTCCACGATGGAGCAGATGGAGATGGCTAAGCGACGAGCGAGATTGGGCATGAGTTTAGATAATGGAGTTTTGGACCAAATCGGGGATCGGGAATTGGGGATTCAAGGGTCGAGTTCTGGACCAAGGATCGAGGATCGAGGGTTGAGTTCTGGACTGGGGATGAGGGATCGAGTTCAATCAAGGATCAAGTTCTGGATTGGGGATCGAGTTTTGGACTGGATCAAAACTTAGATCGAGTTGGATCGAGGATCGAGTTTTGGAACGAATCAAAATTTGGATCGAGTTCGATCGAGGATCGAGTTCTGGACTGAATCAAGACTTGGATCGAGTTCTAGACCGGATCAAGACTTGGATCGATTTCTGGACTGGATCAAGACTTGGATCGAGTTCGATTGAGGATTGAGTTCTGGGTCGAATCGAGTTTTGGACCGGAGTTCTTCACAGTGGGGATCGAGGGTCGAGTCTATGTTCGAGGATTGTGCAGGGGCTGGTTTAATGGTGCGAAGACAGAGATCTGAGGAGCGATTGGACTAGGGGACGCCAACGGTCAGAACTGTGAGGGTCGCTCGCGACCTATACTGCAGATTGATGATAATCTGCCTCCGTCGATCGACCATCAATGGAGGTAGAGATCGGAGAAAAGCCTAAAAATTAGAAAATCCTAGTAATTGGGCTTTGATACCATGTGAAAACAATATTTGAATGAATAATTTCTATATAAGAACTTGAGATTTACATAGGGAATTTATAGTAAGGACGATAACCTAATTATAGCATAAATACATAAATTAAGATCTAATATCTCAACAATTGGATTTACAAAATAAATGATTAGAAATTTAAAATTG
This sequence comes from Benincasa hispida, assembly GCF_009727055.1. Lineage (NCBI taxonomy): Eukaryota > Viridiplantae > Streptophyta > Magnoliopsida > Cucurbitales > Cucurbitaceae > Benincasa > Benincasa hispida. Next base: position 42,456,925 of record NC_052359.1, read on the forward strand.
GTGCATAGATGATTTTTAGAGAAAATCTTAATAAAGAGTCTAAACTGATTCACTTATTACAATTTGAAAATTTAATTGAAATAATTATAAATTTCACATGATATTTTAAAATAAAACTAATCTGAAAGAGGGTATAAATTGATACAATTATAAAAGTTGAAGGTTTAGATTGATATTATTAATTATTGGTTCAAAATTGTAATGGATACAAGTCCTAAAGTTTAAAAGTATAATTTGATTTTTTTTTTTTTTTTGATGACGGCCAACCTTTAAAAAGACAACTCTGATTTCTTAAAAAGAAGAAAAAAAAGACAACCATGATTGAGATATACAAAGCAATTGGCTAAACCATTTTGGCACAATACAATTGGCCCGAAAATGAGGTGCTCAAAAATAAAGTTTTTTTTTTTGTTCATAAATAAAAGGTTTTTGGACAACACATAAATAAAAGTTTGTCTTTACCCTCTTAAAAAAATTTATTTGATTTTTAAACATTTGTATAAATATTTTGCTTAGTTGTTGAATTTGAATAGTAATTTAATTGAATATCGTATGTTTATACATGCTTAATTATGTAGCTCATCGTTTGTGATCGGTTAAAGTTAAGTTCTATTAGATAACTATTTCGTTTTTTAGAATTAAGTCTATAGAGATTACTTTCATCTCCATATTTATTGTTTTGTTATCTACTTTTTAATGATGATTTAAAAAACCATGTCAAATTTTGAAAGCTAAAAAAGGTAGAAATTTTATTTTTGTTTTTGGAATTTGACTAAGACTTCAACTAGATGTAAATTGTTATAAGAAACAAGAAGAAAATAGGCTTAATTTTAAAAAACAAAAAATAATATGATTACCAAATGAAACCTAAATATTTAATATTAAAATGGGAAGGTTTTAACTTACCACCAATATTACAGGAAATTATTACATTTAAGTCTTCCAAACGTGTATTGTTAGCAATGTATATACAATTTTAATAAACTTAGAATATTGTATTATAATTATGGAGCAGAGATTCAAATATATAATATATATATTTAACAAAGTATCAATATTTTAAACATTAAAGGGACGTTTGGTACGTAGGTTTGGAATGTTAAGTTTGGGAATGTTAAGCATGTGGTTAGGTGAGAAGTTTAGGTAATTTGAGTTTAAGAAAACTGTGTTTGGAATGCAGGTTTTGGAAGTCTGGGTTTAAAAAACCTGAAGTGTTTATTTATAAATTTTGAGTTTGTGAAACAATTTTTTGTATTTAATCAGTGGTTAGATTTTAGATTAATTCAAACTTGTCCTCCTAATTATTTTAATATAGTTAAGTTTAAAATAATCTAAAAAATTTAGAAGAATATTTGTTTTTTGAATTTTGAAATATAGATTTGACTAAAATTATAATTTTATTTAATTTATTGTTTTATAATTTGATATTTTGATTTTATTAGGTTTTGAAATAAAATGTTATAAAGACATTCATCTCTTTTACTAACTTAAATTGTGGTTTTCTACATATATAATTTAAATAAAGATACTTAATTAGGTAAAATCTAGTTCAATCTACTTTTTACTCCGTGCTTCAATTTTTATTAAAAATGTGTATATAATAAAAATAATAATAAGAAGAAAAGCATATAAGAGATGCTTCTTGTAGTGATCGATTTACAGCTAGGAGAAATAGAAAAAAAAGAATAAAGGAAATTTTTTGAAATAAAGAAAACATATAAACAAAAGGAAGAAAACGAATTAAAAAAGATAATCTAATAAATAATAATAATAATTAAAAAGAAAAAGCTCCAAATGAAAAAAAAGTAGAAGAAAAAGAGTTTATTTAAGAAATATTATTATTATTAAACTAAGTGCCTATTTGGAATGAATTAGAGAATTTTTTATTTAAAATAAAAACACATGCGTTTGACAATTTTTTCTTAGAAGTATTTTTATATACAAGTTTGTTTGGTTTGTTATATACTAAAAGTGTTTTTATCAATGTTTTCCAAAGTTGATCAATGGTAGCCGAAATTCGGCCAGAGTCCGTGGTCAGAAGTTCGCTAGCAGGGGTCGCCGACGGTGGTCGTCGATGTTGGCCGATAGTGATCATCGGAGGTGGTGGTCAAAGTTGACTGACGGCGGCCGAAGTTTGGCTAGAGTCGGCGGCCGGAAGTCCATAGATAGGGTCGTCGGAAGTGGTGATCGAAGGTGGTCGGCGATGGTTGTCGGAGGTGGTGGTCGGTATTGGCCTATAACGACCATTGGAGGTGGTGTGTGAAAGTTGACCGACAAACTTTCTAAATTAAATTTAAAAAAAAAGTGTAACCCATGAGTTTGAATAGTGTTTACTATTCAAATCCATGGAAAGAGAGTAGGAAGCCTTGGCCAAAGGTAAGCTTAGGATGCCTAACCCATCCCAAGCCTAATTTTTGAAACAAATACCTCCAAGTTCAATCGAAATAGATATGGTCAAAATGTTTTAATTAAGTTAGCCGTTTAGCTTTTGGATTGTATATAATAGATTTCTGATTCATAGTTTATTATTTATTGTTTTATGTTTTATAATAAAGAAAAGTGAAATGGTAATGGTTTTATGTTCTTTTTCTTCATTCATATTTGGTAACAATTTTATGATGAAATTTTTTTTTATTTACATCTTCGATTAAACTTGAAACAAAAACTAGAAACAGGAAAGTTACCAAACTCATAGGATTTAAATTGGATTATCAACCTATTTGGATTTATTTGATTTCAGATGAATTAAAATTTTATGGGTTGGATTGATTTATGGGTTCACATGAAATATTCCAAACCAACTCGAATCAACCTAAGCTTATTATTAATTTTTTAAAAATATTTTCTTTTACTTATGATACAATTATATACATAATACTTATTTCAATTTTATTTAATTTCATAATTTTTTTGATAGTTTATTCTTCAACAACTCCTAAAATTTTTTTCAGCACTTTTGAAGGAAAACTTATATAATCTGAATTGAAATTGAATTTTTAAACTTAATCCAATATATAAAAAATCATTGAATAAAATTTTTAAAACAAAAATTTTAAAAAATGATCCGACTAACTCGAACCAACCCAACCCCCCTGTTTGGTAACCATTTAGTTTTTTGTTTTTGTTTTTGTTTTTTAAAATTAAGTCTATTTCATCCACATTTCTTAGAATGATTTGCAATTTTCTTAACTATAATGGTTGAATTTTTAGCCGAATTCCAAAAACAAAAACAACTTTCAAATAAATTTGGAGGTGGTGATAGTGTCCATAAACTTAATTTTTAAAAAATAAAAACAAAAAAAAAACGGTTACGAAACAGAGTCTTAATATTTGAGTTGTGTTGAGTTCATTATTTAATAAGAATTATTTAGGTGGAAGAAATTTATAATTCAAACAATTAAACTGAATCTAAAAAGAACTTCGATTCAACCTAACTCAATCCACCATCACCTATTCTTCAATAAAAAATTCTGTCTAATCTAATTTCAAAACAGAAAAGAAAAAAAGAAAAAAAAGAATCCAAAAGATAATCCAAGCTTTAAACTGAAAATAAATAAATAAATAAATAAATAAAGAGCTCTACACTGAATTATTGGCTTATTGCTCTAGTTTTTGGACCCACAAAGGTCCACGTGGCAAACATTCAACGGGAGAAACATTCTCAATTATTTAAATAGCAAAAACCTAGATATTTCTATGTGCCGATTGTGATTTGTGACAGCCCACTGCAACCAACACCAACAAAATTAAACCATTTTCTCTTCTCTTCTGTTCTTTTCTTCAATGGCTTTGGCTTGCCTGGATCTCTTTCAAATCTTCTCCTCTTTCTTTATAATCATCATTTCCATTATCCAATTCCCCTGTTTCTCCCCCACACCTCACTCTTACACCTACCCTTTTCTCCCCCTTCCTGTTTTCTCATCAAAATGTTAAAACCCCTTGTTGGAAACTCTGTTTTTAGCCTTCCTTGAAGTGAAATCGGAGATGGCGGGTGAGGCGCCGCCGCGGATGAATGTTCTGTTTGGGAAATACGAAATGGGTCGGCTATTGGGTAAAGGGACCTTTGCCAAGGTCTATTATGGAAGAAACTTGATGACCCACGAGAGTGTCGCCATTAAAGTGATCCTCAAGGACAGGGTGAAGAAAGAGGGGCTTCTTGAGCAAATCCGGCGAGAAATTTCTGTCATGGGGTTGGTTCGTCATCCCCATATTGTGGAATTGAAAGAAGTAATGGCTACGAAATCGAAGGTGTATTTTGTGATGGAGTATGTTAATGGAGGCGAACTGTTTGTGAAATTGTCTCAACAAGGAAAATTGACTGAAGATGGAGCAAGAAAGTATTTTCAACAACTTATCTCCGCCGTGGACTTTTGCCACAGCCGTGGTGTCTCTCACCGTGATTTGAAGCCTGAAAATCTCCTTCTTGACGAGAATGGGAATTTGAAGGTCTCTGATTTTGGCCTCTCTGCCCTGCCGGAGCAGCTCCGGATCGACGGTTTGCTTCACACACGGTGTGGAACTCCGGCATATGTGGCGCCTGAGGTGCTCAGAAAGAAGGGCTACGATGGCGCTAAGGCGGATATTTGGTCTTGTGGGGTGATTTTGTTTGTGTTGCTTGCTGGGACACTGCCATTTCGAGCTGATAATGTGATGAAGTTGTATAGAAAGATTTTCAAGGCGGAGTTTGAATTTCCTCCATGGTTTTCTTCAGAAGCCATGGAAATGGTGTCTAAGCTTCTAGTTGTTGATCCTCAAAAGAGAGCTTCAATGGTTGAGATAATGCAGAGTCCTTGGTTTCAAAAGGGCTTCACAAAACCAGTTTCATTCGCTGAGAAAGATGAATTCAGCAATGAATTCTCTGAATTAGCAAATCCCAAGTTTTTGTCATCTCCTCCTTTTTACAATGCCTTTGAGTTCATTTCCTCAATGTCCTCTGGTTTTGACTTATCTAGTTTGTTTGAAAGCAAGAAGAGACGAGGCTCCATTTTCACTTCAAAATGCTCTCCTTCAGCAATTATAGCCAAGCTTCAATCTCTAGCCGTGAAGCTCAACTTCAAGGCTACTAACCTGAGGGAGTTCAAGGTGAGACTGCAGGCCAAGGAGGAAGGGAGGAAAGGGAAATTGGCAGTCACCGCAGAGGTTTACGAGGTGGCACCGGAGCTGGCGGTGGTCGAGTTCTCGAAATCAACCGGCGACACTTTGGAGTACAATAAGTTTTGTGAGAAGGATGTGAGGCCTGCATTGAAAGACATAGTTTGGAGCTGGCAAGGAGAGAATGAGTGCCTATTAACAGTGGATTCTTTGCAAAATGACCATTGAGGGAGAAAAAGAAGCCATTTTTGTGCATGATGGACAGGAATTTCTCTTTGAAATTCCCTTTTTAATGTGTTTGGAGGAGGGAAGAATGTATAGACTAAAGTATGGCATTGAATGGTTCTGGTTTAGATTAGAAGACAGTGTGAGTTGATAGCTATGTGTTTGGAATTGGTCAACTTTGTGAATACTTAATAGGATTTGCTTGTAAAATACTTGGCTTTGTTAAAGAGTGATCAGTTTATTAGTTTTGATAAATTTCATATAACAAATTTATGTTATATGGGCTTTGACCATTTGTAATTTGTCTAATGTTTTTGGGGGTCTTGAATATAAATTTTTGACATATAATACAATTCTTATCCTTGGTACTTTTCTTTTCTTTTCTTTTCTTTTTTTTTTTAAAAAAATAATTTTATCCCAGCCCTAGTAACTAGTGTTGACAACTATTTTTCACTTCCAATTTTAATAAGTTTATGTTTATGAAGTCTCAAGTTAAATTTAGTTTTGTATAAATGAATGGTTATTTCTATCATTTTGTGTGTGATTTGAAAAATGGCAAAACATCCTTACTATTAGGATAGTGGCAAAATGTAATATTTTAATATTATATTGAAAAATATTAAATGACTAAAATACTAAACAAATAAACAACTAAAATTGGAATCATAAGAATAAACTGATAAAAAAAGTCCATTTGAGTTAAAAAAGATATGAAGGGGAAATTTGTATGGATAGAAAACATATCAAATTATTTACTGAAATAAAAAAAATATTGATAGACATGATAGATTTCTATCCGCTTCTATCAATTTCTATCAAAGAAGATTAAAATTTTACTATTTTATGTAAATAATTTTCCTTATTTTTCTACTTTGAAAATCTCCCGATATAAAATCTAAATTAACATTGCTAATAAAACGTGTTAATTTAAAGTTAACTAAAACTAAGATTTGGGAAACGATTTTTTCAAAAAGACTTTTTATTCGGTACATAGACTTAGTATCTAAATTATTTGTCTTGGGTAAGAAAAATGGTTAAGGAGTTAGCTAGATGACCCAATAAATCATTTCAAGTGAAAATTTTTATTTGACTAAGTATGACGATTGGTCATAGGTCTAACCATTAGAGCTAAAGATATTAATTTAAAGGATCCTGAACCGTTAAGGCCTCATTGGTAATTAAAAAAGCGGAGATTGATAGAATGTTTCACATATTTTCACGCGAACCATTACTTGACACGTTTTTCGTGTCAAGTATAAAAAATTCTTACTTGACATATTTTTTGTATTAAGTAAAATATAAAAAAAATATTTTTTTAATCTTTATTTTTTGTTTCCTTCTCTCCCCCATTTTCATTTCACTCTCAAATTTGGGTTTCCTCCTACCAAAATTATTAAATAAAATATAAATAATTAATTCATTATTTTAAATAAGTAAAAAATAGGAAAATTATTTCAAATAGTAAAACTGTTGAAAATATTTACAAGATATAACAAAATTTTAGAACTATCAATGATAGGCACTAATAGACATTGATAGATTTCTATCAGTGTCTATCAATATCACTAATAGACACTGATAGAAGTTTATTAGTGTCTATCATTGATAGTTCTAAAATTTTGCTATATTTTGTAAATATTTTAATTTATTTTTCTCTATTTAAAAACAACCCTAAAAAATAATTATCAAATAAAACTTCCTTCCTTCCTCGTTTTCTCTCTTGCAAATTTGGTTCCCCCTGGAAACCCTCTCTTCACAGCACCGGTTAACCACTGTACAACCTCCACCGATTAGTCTTCCACGAGATTTGCGCCAGACACCCACCTATCAACCACCATACAGCTTTCATCGATCAATGCTCCACCGAATTCGCGCCAGATTCGATCAGTCCTCCACCAAATTCGCCGTACAGTCGCACTGCTCCTGTCAAGTAAGAGCTTCTTATAATTTTATGAGTGTTCTTGTTCCTCTTTTGTTTTTCTTTTCAGGCAAGTTAGTCGAGACTCGAGTGAAATGTCGATTTAAGCAAACATTTCGGGTAAGTGTTTTGGATGTATTGGAATGAATTTGTGGTTTGGGTTATAATGTAGCATCTTTTGTAATGATTTGCTTGTTTGAATGTTTGATGATGAGATTGATTTTGAAGTGTTCGAAGGAGTTGAGTTGCTGTCCAATAGGTTTGAGACCGATCTTGGCAAGGTTTTGGTAAGTTTGGAGGTTAGTGTTAATAGTTCTTTGTTACCCATTGAAGTATTGGTCTAATAATTGAGTTATTTTCAATTTTTGATGTTCAATTCAAAGATTTCAAGGGATTGGAGTCACTGTCCAGCAAAGTTAACGATGTTTTGACGTTTTGATAGGTATTAAGACCTCGAAACTCTTTTGGAATTGTTACATAGTTGTTGGAATTTACATTTTGTAACTATTATTACTGAACTTTTCGTAGGTTGGATTACTTTGTTGTAGTTTTGAAGTGACATTCGAATCAAGCCACACTTTGGGTAATCTATTTGAAGTTAATCGGTTATTTTGGTGAATGAAAATTTGAAGAATTGGGCTTCCAATATTTTGTAGCTTTGAATGAAATTTTCTGGATAAGATTGGATTACTTTGTTGTAGTTTTGAATGAAATTTTATAGATAAGATTGGCTTCCAATATTCTTTATTTTTTATTGCTTGTAGATAAGATAAGTTGTAAAAGCTGTGAAAGTTGAAGAAAAGGTGCCTGCATTTTTCTATTTTAAATTTTAGCATATGCTTGATTTGTTGATAATCTTCTTCTTTATTATATTTTCTCAAATCTCTCTCAACTTCCTTTGTTTTGCAGCGAAAGATAATTGTTCCTCCTAAGGCTGGATATGGTTAAAAGAGAATGAATGAAATCTCAGTAAGTTCCTAACTTTAAGTTGTAGTATTTTTGAAGTCTCGAGTATAAGATTTTTCTATTGCATAAAGTAACCCAATCATGTACATTTTTCCTTGTTCGTGATTTTTTGTCATTGTTGTATCTTAACACTTATTTCTATATTTTTTAAATTTGATGTTATCGCCGTTTATTCTATTTTGCAGGTTGACTTGCTTAAATATGACTTGCCTGATCCTTAGTTCTCAATCTTTAGGCTTCAAAGCGAGAGATTACTTATCAAACAATGTGTCACTTTTGTGTTTGTTGAAAGTTGAGTTTTGTATACAAAAACAATAGTTGAGATTTTATTTTGTGCATGTACATGTGAAAGAGAAATATTGTTGTAATTTGTGAGGAGTGTTCATATGAAAAGTCATAGTTGAACATATGGAATTTTTAGTGAATATATTGAGTTGATAGATTTTAAATGTGTAATGTTTATTTAGTTGATGTAATTGTTTGGAATACAAGGCAGAAAATTAGAATATCAATTTGGGCATTTAATTTGAAAAAAAAGGACATATACTTGACAAATAAAAAACATCAAGAGTTATCATATATGATACGTAATCAATGTTAAGAATCAATAAACTTGACATACCATCAATGTCAAGTGTATTATCTTTCTTGATATGAAAATTGTATCAAGAAACATTTGTCTTGATGTTTTTTTGGAGTCAAGTTACATACTACTTGACAATTGAAGTTTATGTGACCTATGATGTAGAATTAACAAACTTATAACTTATTATGCATCAATATGAATGTAACTCAATATGAATAGGATTATATTCCATGCATCTTTCAAAGTTGAAGATTCAAATCCTCATATCCACACATGTTGTTTTAAGAAAGAGAAAAAAAAAATACTTGAAATAAGTAAAACAGTGGATTCTATCAAATATATAAGAATATTCTTTTCACAAGAGTAGATTTAGATGAATATTTTATGTGTAAAAGACAAAAAACGACACCCCAGTAAAGATCTCCCTCAAAACAAACACAAACTTATCCACTAATGTTCTTTCTCTTTTATGAAATCTACTAGATTTTTATTTGCATTTATGTCCAAACAAGAAGTTATTCTTGTTCAGAGCATCTCAACTATAGATAACAATATTTGTCTAGAAGGCAAGTTAATCCAACTAAAATTTTGAGTTTATAGCATTGTTCATTATAGTCACCGGTGAATGATATATTGGAAACCATTCTAGAAAAAACCTTGATAAAGGCAATAAAATGACTCACCACTCGATATGCTAATGTTAAACAAAAAGTACTGACAAGAACTATAACAACAAAAAAACCAACAACAAATAAACAAGTAAAGTTGGTAATGCAGTTCAGTGATAAATACCTACATCCAGGGGACAGAATGTCTAGGAAAGATAATCTACTAATATTAAAGAGTAAACAGTTTACAACGTAGTACTTATTTGTAATACACCAACTACTAGAGTGGCTCACATAGAGCTTAACTCATGCGTCACCTAGGTTCCCCCTAGATGTGAGACTCTCTCAACTGAACTTAGGCTCCTCTTAAATATGTTAATATTAGTGTCTGACACTTCGACACCTGATAGTGTGTGAAATTTCTCTCAACTTGATTATCTTCCTTTTGGATTAGCGAACTCTCTTCACTGACGAATCTTAGGTCCTCCTAAGATAGATAACTTCTTCTTTGAAGCTAAGTCTTAGACTCCCCCTAAGACTGAGAATCCCTTCTCTGGCAGCAATGACTTAGGCTCTCCCTAAGATCGTAAAACTCTTCGAAGTGTTGCGCTCAATGGTTGAAGAACATGCACAGCGGAATAATGAGTAAACGAGCAAGAACACGATGTAAAATAGTTTTGGCCAAAGTATAGAAAACGTCTTCTTCAATTAAACAAATATGGAAACCTTAAAAGGACTGCAAAAACTCACTTTAAATAATCAAATCGAAACAAGAAAATAAGTTCTTATTTGGAATAAAAAAGCCACGCTCCAAAAAAGGAACAAATCGGACTAAATATCACACATGGATATTTCTAGATAAGGAAAATATTATGATGTCACAACTGGATGCTACGACTTTATTTGAGACATGTGTAGAACCACTGCCTTAAAGAAAAATATACAGCCAACAAACCAAAACTCCAATAAACCTAGATAGATTTAGATTGGAGGGCATAATCGATTTTATGGAGTTCGCATTCTATTTAAAAAAATTGATGAAACTCGAGCCAAAAAACTACACCCTACGACCCAATTATTCATGGGAAGAGGGGAGTTTGGGCCATGCTCAAACTAACCTATTTAGCTCAGTCTCACCAAGGATGAAGCTTAGGCTGACGCTCCCCATTTGAGGAATGGGGCATGCTATAATCTATTTGGGGCCTAGAGAAGAAGAATAATATAGGTTAAAAACTCAAATAGCGTCCTCAGTCACGACCTCGACCAAGGATGAGGTTGAGGTCGATCCTCCCCCATTTGATGAACAGGCCATGCTAAATGCATGCCTTGACTCGTTTGGCTCGAGAATTGACCAAATTGGAAATCCTACTATGGATGTCCTAGGTCAGAATTTAACTATACATACATCATTATGACTTTAGAAGAAGTAAGTTCATTCTCATCCCTAAAACTCTTGCTACAATTCTAAAACTTCTTACTGACTTAGGCATAAGAGGCATTGTGGGAAATACCACACCAGTACCCATATTCTTTTTATTTTGCAGGTTATGCCTTCATGAATTACAAATTCATCGTTGTTGTCATGTAAAGGTCAAATGTGTTTTCCTCTATCTAGATTTTGACATCAATACATAAAAGTATGGCATTTAATTTACGAATGAGATTCTAATAATTTATTAAACAAATAGGTGACAAGAGGTGTTCATAAATGAAAAAAACTTGGGTGTAGTCTCTGTTACACCAAATTAAAAATGGTCACGTGGTAATTTATTTTTTAAAAAAATATTAAAATTATTTTTTTTATGTGTATAGGAAGGAGAAGTATGGGACTAGGTGCAACTAATCACTCTTCATAAAATATCGTTTAAAACATGTAAGATTGAGATAGATAATTTGAACATATTAGGCGATTTCCTTCTTAGTTGCACCCTAATTTGGGACGTATATATATATTTGGATTGACTTGAGAAAAAAAAATATTTTTAAAAAATTAAACACTTTTAATAAAAAATATTAAAATACACTTGAAATTTTTTTGAGTGATTACCAAACACTTTAATTTCTTCTAAAATGACTTATTGTTTTAAATTAAATACTTGAAAATATATTCTAAACACACCCTAAAATAATGAATGTTGACCAATTAAATAGAGACACGTGTCACTTTAGTCTTACTTGGAACCTAATTGGAGGGACTATTCCAAGGTCAAAATATCTCAACTTGTGAAGATATTAGTGTCATGGTGGGCCTGCTTTTGTGTCCAATAAAGCTAATTCAACTTCTCTTAACCATCTGAAGTGCTGCTTTGACTTGGGCCTGAGCCCATATAATTGAATCATGGATCAAAAGTTTTTCTTTATTGGATGGGCCCTGGATGATGTTCGGCTTCAAGCAGTGGATGCTAAAATTTCAGGATAAATTAGGAGAAATAGCTAAGAATAAAAGGGAGCAACTAGACAATGACTTAAAGTAAAAAGACAATTAAAAAATAGCTATCATATTTTTTTCTTAGAAAAATAGCAAATGATACCAAGTGTTGAGTGAAAGTAAAGGGGCACATGCATATGGAGCTTTTAACCCATTCTTTGGGTATCACATATTTGAATATTAAAAAAATATTTATCTCATAATGGAAAAATAAAGAGCATAAATGATAAAGAGGAGAAGATTAGTTCACATTAATGTAGAATAGAAAAAATACAGTAAGTGTTTCAAGATGAAAGAAAGTAAAATAATAGTTAAAAACATAAAAAACTCCTATGAAAAGAAAAATACAAGAAAGATGAAAAGCATAAACAAGTAAAAACTCTCCAAGTTTCTCACTAATCAACCTAGATCAATCCCTTTCGAGATAGATAAAGCCTTTACACTTATTCTTTCAAAGCAAGTATTCGAAAAAGGGTATGAAAACTATGAGATGATCGAAGTAGGCTGTCTTCTAGAAGTCTCAGACAGAATGGTAAAAGAAAAGAGCTGAAATTTTCGAGAGTTTTTCTAATGGAATGAGGCTTTGATCATTTGAGAAAGAGTTTGTCGCCTTTTATAGACCTCGACTAATTAGGGTTTCCTTAAAGTTAGCTCGCAGATCTTTCCAACCTTGGTGAGAATAATGAAGATTTTATCTGAATTGATTTGATTTTGGAGAAGAAACTACAAACCTCGAAATATTTGGAAAATTTCCATGAGACTAAGTTGAGACCGCATCTTAGGTACATCCTAGGAATAAGGTTGACTCTTCTGAGTTGTTGTGCATTATGTCATCTAATGGGTTGTGGTTGCATCTTGGGCGCAATTTCAACAGTTTTCTGCAAATGACACAAAAACAAAAATTTCTCCTTTTGCACATATTTTGGTTTATTTCACGCATGTTTGCCTTATTTTTACATAAAATCACTCTCAATGTTGTCAAATATGACATTAAGCACATGCTTTCTACTCAAGAATAACTAGAGTATTATTATCAATGATTGATTTATAAAAAATGTACGTTGTACTTTTCATGTCTATACAATAATTGATATACTAAATTAAATGTAAACTAATTACTTGATATTGAAGTATAAGGATATCAATTATATAATTGATATACCATTCAAAATCATATGAAAAACCATAACATAAAAACATTATGTCAAATTATACATTAAAAAACTACATATCAAACGAAAAAAATCTCAAAATGAAAACAATAAAAAAACGAACAAAAACGTATTAGAAGAGAACCACCAAAAGAAAGCTGACATAGAAAACATGCCAGCATAAATAAATCGTCATTAAATTGAACAAAAATAAAAATAAAAAAAAGAAGAGAAAAACAATCGAATTTAAACCAAAAGAAATCGAAAAAGGAAAATGATGAGGAGAAGAAAAACGACGATGTCAACAATTGCATTTCGTGGCCTTTTTGAATTCATCAATTGACATTATTTATTTTATAAGCCTTTTCACTAGATGGCAGGCAATACATTATCATCAACATTTAAAATACTTCAATCAAAATAGTTACTGATAGAGACTATTATATATTGATAACAATGTACTAACGAAATAATATAATACATTATTGGTATACCTGTTGATGCATCATTGAGGGTAAATTTTGAATGATAGTAAAAAATTAAAAATCATATTTACTTTTTTTTGTTATGTATGCCAACCTAAAAACTCATGGCTATATTTGGAACTAACCTAATTTTTTTTCTACCATTGCAATTCTCTTAAATTTTAAGTCGTAATAACCATAAATATATATTTTTATAAAATAACCACTTTAAATAATCACTTTAACTTTTTTTTCCTAAAAAAGATCTTTTCTTTTTAGGTATTTTAGTAATAGTTTTTTTTTTTTAAATTATTTTTTACTTAATTGAAATAAAGGTTAACAAATAGATAAGGAGAAAAAAAATTATAAAAATAATAAAAAAAGGATGGTTGGATAAATGGCAGGAAAATTGTTTCTCTTCATTTAGTTAAAATGTAAACATATATACAACCTTATTTGGAAGACCTAAATACAGAACAAACTAATATATAATATTAATATATATATATATATTAGATATACAAATAATATTTGAAAATATTTCATAATGAATATATGGAAATATTTTCCATATATGAAAATATTTCCCAGTTGGGACATGTAGATAACTTGTAAAGAAGGTAGAGAAATCGTTGTTTTCTTAAAGCCTTTGCAAAGATATATATATCTGCAAATTGCTCATTGGTAGATACGTGATGTGTGGCAATGTTACCATCTTGACTAGCATTGCGAACATAATGACAATTCACCTGAATATGTTTTATGCGTTCATGTAAAATTGGTTGAGCAATATGTAATGCTGACTGATTGTCACAAACTAAATTTCTTGCACAGGTATGATCCATCCCAAGACTCCTAAGTAATGCTTTAAGCCACTTGAGTTCAGACGTAACAGATGCCATTGAATGATACTCGACTTCTGCAGATGAGCGAGACACTGTTTGTTGCTTCTTGGTTTTCCAAGAGATAGGGGAGCCACCAAGAAACACAAGTCATCCAGTGAGAGAGCAATGTGTTAAAGGACAACTTGCTCAATCCAAGTTGCACCAGCCTATTAAAGAGAGATCACAATTGGAGTGAAGAAGAATTCCTTGACCCAAACAACTTTTCTAGTAATGAACAATATGTACTACAGCCATCCAATGATCTTGTCATGGTGCTTGCATAAATTTGACCAAAATGTGTACTACATAGGCCAAATCAGGTTGCTCAAATGAAAAGCATATTAGACATCCTACTAAACGTCGATATCATTCAGGATCTTCCAATAAAGCTCCACTAGCAAGCGCTATGGTGATTTTGCTCGATGGGAGACCCTATTGGCTTCGCTCCTAATCAGGTTATGTATTTTCGTTGACAAAGGTAAATATCCTCTGTTTTACGAGTAACCTCAATGCCAAGAAAATACTTCAAAGTAACTAGATCTTTCATGTAAAAACATGCACCTAAATTCCATCACCTTGCCTCCTACCTTGTCTCGCGCTGACACCAACCTCTTTAGCAATACTTGGTGCCTCTCCAAGGCAAGCCACTTGCCCATGCCATCGCTTAAGTTTTGGTCAGCCCCCTCTCTTCTTGGTCAATGCCCATCTCATGCCTTGGCACCCATAAGTGCTCACCATGGGCACTTGGTGGCTTTGCATCCTGGCCATCTTAGGCCACGCTAACCTCCTTTGAGGCCATCGCCTACTTCTCCTCATCCAACACCATGTTCACGCCTTGGTAGCCATCTAGCCATTCACATAGCCTTCACTCCCATGCCTCTTTGCTACACTTAGCCTATTTCCCTTCTTGGCTCCTTTGGTGCTTGGCATGGCATGACTCTAACCTCTCCAATTCTCTCAATCTTTTTTCTAAGTGCCAATACTTCCTATGGTACCCGAGAACCTCAAATCTCACTCTTAAAACGTTTACTCTTGGCCTAGCTCCACGTCTAGTTTCTTTGGTTCACATCTCTCAACATTTCACTAAGTGTTGGTTGTTCTATTTTCTACCTAAGAGCCCTTTTTCCTAACATTTAGAATATTTTCCTCTTCTTAACACTTCTTCACATGCACATAACATACTATGCAACTAGATTGACAATGTAAATATCGTACATTAATATACTTAAGCATAATTACTTAGTAAAACAAGTTTTATGCATTTTATTTCTTTTAATTAATTAAATTAATATAATTTTTATATCAATCAAATTAATTCTTAAGAGTGCCAATTTTTTTATCGAATTTTGTTGTGTACTTAATTTTTACATGTGATATATGCTTAATTTTATATATTACATATGTGTGCCATATAGTTTAAGATCCCACCATAGGATAAACATTTTATCATGCATCATATTTATTATGATTTTTATAATATATAGTTGCATGATATAATAAACACACTTATACATCATATTGAATATAATTGTTATATTATATGATTGCATGCATAATTAACATGTCCATGTATCATATTATAGTATAAAAGTTATATTATATGGTTTGTATGATGGATGTGTTTATTTTCATTAGTTTATAATATAAGTGTAATATTAAATAATGAAAACAAAATTGCATTGAGCATGACATGACTTAGCAAATATAAGTGTAATATTTCATAAATGTCATTAGATGCATGTTTATAGGTTGTGATTATTTCATTATTTTATAAGGGTTATAAGTTTAATGATTAGGACTAAAATCTATAATCAAGAGTTCCATGCAAACACAGGTTTCAATTAATTCTAAATGGTTGAAAATTAATTCACCTATACCTATGTTAAAGATATTTATAATATGATTAGAAATAGGTTAATCTTTTATTTTTCCTTTTATTAAGATTAATTTGACTAATAAAAGATTAAATCTATAAAATAATTGTCTATAAAGGGTCTTTGTCTAAGGCTAGGGTATTTAAGCTGACAGAAATAGAATACTCCTACCTGGGAACCGATCTGGAAGGTGAATTAGATAAATTTTATACAAGCATGCAATAAATGATTTAATTTATTGAAATGTATAATAAATAAAATCATATATTATTAAACTATTCAATATAAATGTTATATTGAGCAAATTTACAATTACTTAATTAAATTATTTTGCCGGATTTATCTAAGTTAATAAACCTTAGGTTTTAAAACACTTAGTGGGAGGAAAAGCTATATATGATTTGTCATTTTTTCACTCACGTTCTCCCCAAAAATTCACGCCGTGAGATCCATGCTCGGCCTCATGGTACTCTGGGTGCACCCTCCTTTAGAAAGATATTTTCATGGGTCAATACCAAGGTAAATAGAGAAAGTGTTTATAGTAAGTGAAAGAAAGACGTGTGTTAATAAATCTTATAGTCTCCTTCATTAGTTTGTAATGTTTTTTCATGGTCAACCTTGTGGTGCCCTAAAAGCATCCTCTTAGGAAGTTATTTGCATGAAAAGGGATAGAACAAACTCCAGAAATGGATAAGATCACTATAGTCAATTGCATCAATTATGTTCTTTTTTGAGGTAAACTAATTAGGACAAGACTATAGGGTTGAAATTGAAGGGTTACACTCACAAGACATTATGGTAGTTAATGATTTCTTGACCAAATCAATGGTAGTTAATTATTATAGATATAAGAGTTGTTTTGGTATAATATTTAATTGAGAATGTCTCAATTTAGTGAAGGAATAACTGTACTCCCCGAGATGGCATGTATTCTAAATCATTGAAGTATCATTACAAAATCAAATGATTATAGGGTTCATTAAGTGTTTTGCTAAATTGATTGAATGAAATAAATTTTTCCATACATATCTAATGTAAGTAATTTGTTTTGTATCAGCACCTTATAAACATGACTAACATCGTACTGTCCTTACTCTAAACTGATAAGTTAACCGATAAAATTTACACTAGTTGAAAAAATACAATAAACATAGTCTTGATAATCGACAACCTCAAATTTATTCTAACGGAGGAATGTCCTTCAGCCCCTAGATTCAATGCACTATGAAATGTTCGTGATGCTCATGACAGATGGATGAAAGCCAATGATAAGGCTCGAGTCTACATTTTGGCAAGCTTAACAGAAGTCTTGGCCAAAAAGCACGAGACCATGGTCACAGCCCATGAAACCATGGAGTCCTTGGGTGAGATGTTCGGGCAATTGTCCATTCATCTCAAGAATGACGCTATCAAGTTCATCTTTAATGCTAGGATAAACGGGGGATCATATTTTAGAGAGCATGTCTTTAACATGATGGTCCACTTCAACATGGTCGAGATGAACGGGACTGTCATAGACTAGTCCAACCAGGTAAATTTTATTCTAGATACTCTTCCAAAGAGTTTTCTTCAGTTCTGCAGCAATGCTGTCATGAACAAAATTAAATACAACCTTACCACCTTTCTCAACAAGCTGCAGACTTATAAGTCCTTGATGAAAGTCAAAGAACGCCATGAGGAGGCAAATGATGCTAGTTCCTCAAAAAAAAAAAAAAAAAAAAAAAAATTCACTAGAGTTCTATCTTTGGGACTAAATCCATGCCTTCTTCCTCAAGCTTCAAGAAATGGAAGAAGAAGAAAGGTGGTAAGGGGAATAAAGCTACCCACCAACTATTGTCTAAAAGAGCAAAAAGATCAAGGTTACAAAGGAAACCTATTTTCATTGCAACCAGGATGGGCACTGGAAAAGAAACTACCCAAAGTACCTGGTCGAGAAAAAGACCGCAAAAGAAGGTAAATATGATTTATTAGTTTTAGAAATTTGTTTAGTGGAAAATGACGATTCTGCCTGGATACTTGATTTAGGAATCACTAACCATGTTTGTTCTCATTACATGAAACTAGTTCTTGACAGCAGCTGAAATCTAGAGACACGACTCTGTGGGTTGGGATAGGGTAGGTCGTCTTGGCGGTTGCAGTTGGGAGGTTAAAGTTGTTTTTTTTAACTCAAAGTATATATTGTTAGAAAATGTTCATTTTGTTCCTTATTTTAAGAGGAATTTAATATCATTATCATGTTTATTGGAACAAAGTTATAATATATTTGTTGCTTGTGATAAAGCGCTTACCTAAAATAATTATATTAATATTTGTTTAGCAATAAACGAAAACAACTTGTATGTGTTAAGACCGTTAGCATTTAAAATACTCTATAACGTTGAAATCTCCAACACTACAATCACACAAAATAAAAGACTAAAAGTTTCTCCAAAAGAAAATGCCCATCTTTGGCATCTACTGAGTCACATAAATCTCAATAGGATTGAGAGATTGGTCAAAAATGGATTTTTAAAAGAGTTATAAGAAAATGCTTTGCCTATGTGTTTATCTTGTCTAGAAGGTAAAAATGACGAAATGACCTTTTACTAGAAAAGGTTATAGAACCAAAGAACCCTTGGAACTTATACATTCAGACCTTTGTGGTCCGATGAATGTTAAGACAAGATAAGGGTATGAATACTTTATCACTTTTACATATGATAATTCTAGATATGCGTATGTTTACCTAATGCAACATAAGTCTGATACATTTGAAAAGTTCATGGAGTACAAGGTTGAAGAAGACAAAAACACTTCGATCTGATCGAGATGGAGAGTATATGAATATGGAATTTCAGAACTATTTGATAGAACATAGAATCACATCTCAACTTTTAGCACTGGATACACCTCAACAAAATGGTATATCAGAAAGGAGAAACATAACCTTGTTATACATGTTTCGATCGATGATGAGTTATACTTCTCTAGAAAACTCATTCTAGGGTTATGAAATGGAGAATGCGATGGAGTTAGCATGCCCCTAATGGAAGTAATCATGATCGTTAAATACTCTAATTCAATCAATTTTAACATCTAAGCAAGCATGTTCAAGAATAAGAAATAAGGTTTATGAAATTACCTTTGAAGAATACTTCAATCTTTAAATCTAGCTTGCATCTTCCCTCCAAATACTTGTAGACAACACTTAATCTTCCCTACTATTCTCTTGGACCTTAGATTGGATGGTGGTATCCAAAATGAGTTAGAATTGAGGGAAACTGGAGAACAAAAGACTGGTTTTTTTGTTCAAGAGGTTAAAGGTGCCAAAATTCAAAATAATTTCAAATTGCATGTGTTCCTCAATTGAGGTACTTCTGATCTTTTATCCAACCATGAATTCCTATTCATGTAATTTAATATTTAAACTATATTTAAATATTATCAAATTCTCCAATTTTGTTTAATTCGATAATTAAACGTATAATTATATCATATATAATTACTAGTTCCCTTAATTCGAATTTGAACGTTTCAGATTCATTAATCACTCTATTCTAAGGTTTAATTGGTTTGTGAGCTAGTAGGGGAACCTAATGGACTTATAGATCATGGGCTCTAATGATCCGAGATTAATTGGCTAAACTCTTTAAATCTGAATTAATCAACATTCGTTAACCATTAGGTCACTCCACTAAAGCTCAGTAGTTGTACTTCTCTCATTGTAGATATATTTCTGTCCGCTCGATATAACCATAATCGGTTGGTTAACCCTTCGCAGATTGTTCGTAATAATGGTTGGGTCAAAAGCTGTTTTACCCCCTGAGATTACATCTTGTTCCTTAAATCCCATTGATCCTCTAATGAACAATTGGTTTGTGATCCAATCACCAAAACGAGTCCCTGTCAGGCCAATGAAAGGGTAGGGCCCTATTGTTCAAGACCTGGAGTCAGCACTTAAGGTAACAACCTATCAACTATCCCTAAAAACGAGTAGGAGTGAATTTCGTCTTGCACTCTATGCACCCTACTATCTATCCTCAGCCATGCAAATCTAAGGATAATCCCGAATAAACATAAGTTCATAGTTAGCTCAGGATTAAGGTCAAGTTATCTAGGTCATCGCTTTGAAATAGTTAGTCTTAAACAGTAAACAATGTTTTAAAGTAAGAGTGACTTATTTCTTGGTCCGATCTTATACAAACTCTTTTAACAGGATGCTCCCACTCGCGTGTCTCCACATAAACGATTCAGGATCACATCGTTTGTACTAAATACAAAGTGGGTCGCATTTAATAATGTTTCTAAAATAAGGTACCCAGCCTTATCCATATACTTATAGATCGTTTTAGCTATCTACTCAAACTTGATCCACTCTTATGTCTCTAAATAAAGTCCAAGTCCTTATGTAATAGCCATGGATCTTAGTTTATTGGATTTAATGCAATTTACATTTTCAATAATAGTTTTATCGAATAAACCTCAATAACATCTTTATTACACATAGAATATGTTTAATCTTATAAACTGCGAGTTTTAGGATATACAACCCAACAGATTGCAGCCTATCTCTTAAACTAAGTTCCCTCAAAGAGTGTTCTTGAACACCATTTGAGCTTTGGAGGGGTCGTAAAAGTAGATTACGACTTCTTAGGGTTTGAGGATGCCTGGCCCATGTGCTATGGCTAACTTAAAGAAATTGGAACCACATTCAAAGTTATGCCTCTTTGTTGGCTACTCAAAGGAAACAAGAGGTGGTCTCTTTTATGATCCGAAAGAGAATAAAATGTTTGTATCTATAAATGCAACATTCTTGGAGGAAGACCACATTAGAGCATAAACCAAGAAGTAAGTCGTATTAAATGAGCTTTCCAACAAAACTACTAAATCTTCAACAAGGGTTTTCGAAGAAGCAAGTGTTGGGTTTTATGCCCTAAAACTCGTAGATAGTAAATATTATTAGTAGTAAATGTTATTAATTAACCATCATTAATAAAGAATTACAGATGTTAATTCAATAAATGTTATTGTTTGTGTTGTTTGTCTATTTTTCTTAATAACCTTAAATCCAATAAACTAACATCCAAGGCTGCCTTATGAGTCTTGAACTGTATGTGGAGACATACAGGGATTAGTGTTCAAGATACATCCTAAAAGCTCTATAGTATAAGGATAAGACTGGGTACCTTATTCTAGTAACACTATGGATATGACCCACCTTGTATTTGATACAAACACAATGATCCAACGCATTTGTGTAGTTGACATGTGAGTGGGGGTATCTTATGCAATGAGTTTGCATAAGACTGGACCCAGAAATAGTGACAACTAGATGTAACACCGTTAACTAGTTAGACTCCTATTTCAATAGGTTGAACTAGGCAACTTAGTCTTAATCCTGAGTATATTATGAACTCCTCTTCACGCGGGATTGTCCTTTGATTTGTATGGGTGAAGGTGGCCAGTTTGCCAACCCAATATGCCTACCATTTTAGGGACAAGACCGAATGGGGAGCTAGGAACTTACAAGATGAAATTCACTCCTTCCCGTCTTTGTTAGGGTTGGTGCCCTAAATCTTGTAGGTCTTGTAGTTTGTAATTGTATTGTACAAATATTTTATTTATTTAATAAAATATGAGATATTTTATTTTACATTTAGTAGTATTAAACCCACAAACCAATAAACTAACATCCAACGTTATCTTCTATAGCTTAAACATATATGTAAAGACATACAGATGGATCATGTGTAAGTGATGACCTAAATGGTCTGTAGTAGATGGATAAGGCTGGATACCTTATCCTTGTGACATTACGAGTACGACCCGCTTTGTAGATGTTACAATTGTTGTATAGTACTACAATGATCTGATCCTGATCATTGATGTGGAGACATGTGAGCATGGGTATTCTATACAAAGAAGTTTGTATAAGACCAGACCACGAAATGATTCGTCTCATTATATAACACTGTTCATAATAGAGACTTACATTTCACCAGGATGACCATAGGTGACATGACCTGAATCTTGAGTGACTTACGAACTCCTAATTATGAGGGCGGTCCTATTATTTGTATGGGTGAAAGTGGCCAAATCTTCGACTCAACAAGCCTACCATTTTAGGGATTTGTCTGATTGGGGAGAAGGGAACACAACTACATAAAATGGAATTCACTCCTTCCTCGTGGTCAGGGTAAGCAAATAAATTACTCTCTTAAGAGCTGATTCTAGGGCTTGAAAAATGTGGCACCACACCCTCTCTTAGCTCGATAGGGGTTTGGTCATAGTTGGATTATGATTTATTATTCATTAAAGGGATCAATGATACTTAAGGAGTTAGATGTAACTACAGAGGCAAAACGGTAGTTTTAGTCTAGTTGTATTTATGAGCAATTTGCGAAGGATCATTGCATTATTGACTGGTTTTATCCAATGGCCAAAGAAATATATCTATAGTGCAAAAAGTGCAACTGTTGGTCTTTAGTGGAGTTCCCGACAGTTAATGAATATTAAATATTATAATCATATGAGTTTAATTAATTATTCAAGTACCATTGGAGCTTCAAGCTACAGGTCCATGAGGTCCTCTCTATAGTTCAATAAGGATTAAATGAGAATCAATTTTGGATTAATTTGAATTGTTCAAATTAATTGAGAGAATTAATTGTATGTGATATAATTAATTAAACCAAATTATATATAATATAATTACTATAATGTATTTGATACATTATAATATAAAATTTATTTGAAAGGAGATAAATATTTGAATATGATTCAAATATTAGTTATGTGAATTGGATTCATATAATTAAATATGAGATTTATTAAATACTGTGCATTAATGTGAGAATTAAACTATAGGTTATATTGTATTGGATACAATATTAATCATAAGATATATGTTATATTTGATATAACATATAGTTTAATACATATTATATGATAAAATGTTTATTATATATATATATATATATATATATATATATATTAATTTTTTTTATTAAAATTATTCTTTTTAATTATTTTATTTTTTTGAAAAATATTTTTGGGAGGGAGTTGTAACTTCCTCTCCCTTTTTTCTCTCTACTACGTGAAAATGAGGGAGAGGGTTACAATCTTCTTCTTCGTTTTGGATTTTTACAGAAAGTCACTCTCTGTAAGTTTTGCTCTGAGAAAAGTTCTCAGCCTCCCAATCTTTTTTTGTTCTCTTTCAATTCCCTTATTCTTCTAAAACCCAAGAGCCCACAAACTCCTTGGATTATCATCTCAGAGAATACAGAGGACTCATTTGTGGTGGTGTTCTTTTGGATTTTTGTTCGCAATTGTTCGTGGCCATTTTGCACGAGAGAAACCTTACGTGAAGAAAAGTTCTTCAAAGCTAAGAAACCTTAATTTCTCTCATTCTCTTAATTTTGTTTTAAGCATGTTGTATTTTTATTTTAAACGCATAACATTATGTATATTTTTTTCTTTTGTAAAATTAGGAATTCTGTAAAATTTATTCGGGTTCAATCCCCATTTTCATTCAAGGACCTTCACCGAGTTCTTCAATGTTAAGAGTAAGTAGATGAGTGTTCCTTTAAGTGTTGTCTCTAGGACTTGAACAAAGGGTTTTACCCTCTCATTGGCCCGAGAGAGGTTTCTGTTTATTGGTTGGACCATAAACAGGTTGTTCATTAGAAAAGCATTGGTACTTAAGGAATCAGAGGTAACCCAAGGGTAAAATGGTAATTTGACCCAGTTGGAGTTACAAACACTCGTGAAGGACTAAATTGTTGTTATTGGTGTATATTCATAGGCACATAAATATATATGTAGCAAGAAGAGTGCAGCTGTGGATCTTTAGTGGAGTGTACCCACAATTAATGAATATTGATTAACTTGGTTAATGAGTTTAGCTAATTAATCTCATATCATCGGAGCTTCTGATCTATATGTCCATAGGTCCCCTTGTTAACACACTAGAGGATATTTAAGAGGGATGATTTGAATTATTCAAATTAATTTGAGGAAACCATATATTAATGTGATCAATATATAATTGATTATGAATATGATCTATAATTTAAATTAAATTGGAAAGTAATATTTTAATAAAATTCAATTAATTAAATCAAGTGAATTAGATTCACAAAGAATTAATTAATAGAGGAGTATTGCACGTATACATATGATGTTTATGATTATTAAATATATATACATTAAATTAGATTTAATAGTTATTTAATTAATGTGCAAATTAAATAAAATCAGTATTATTTAATTGTGATAATTAACTAAATAATTATTAATTAATTAATTAATTGTGGAAAAGGGAAATAGGAAAAGGATTAGGAAAATAGCTTGACCCTTCTCTATATAAAGACCTCCCTAAGGCCCCTTTGAGAGATATGTCACTGAGATTGACAATACACAACACACAAGTGTTATTGTACAAAATCTTTCCTAAGCCACAAAGAGAATCCTCTCTACTCTCCCAAAACCGTTTTCTCTTCTCTCTCTCCCAATAGTTGGATACTACCTATCCCTCTATTGGAATCCTAGAGAATAACGAGGTTACTCTCGTGGTTGTGTTCGAGATTGGTCAGAAATCATTCGTGATCAAAATCATTGGAGGAGTCGTTCGTTGAAACTTCGAAAGGATTTTTCATGAATCTTAGAATCTACAAGGTAAAAATGCTTCTAATCTTTTCCCAAAGCATGCTAATTTACATGTTTATATTCTGTTTTAGTATAATGAATTTGTTTATATAAAAATCGAATTGCAGAATGCAAGGTGTTCGTTCACAACGCTTCCGCTGCGAGATTTGATCCCTTAAGCAAGCACTTCAATAAGAGTTATTGATGTTGCTTCATCTAGTCACACACATCCTTCTCAAAAGTTAAGGAAGCCTTCACATAGTGGGAGGGTTATAATCCAACCTGCTCGTTATTTGGGTTTAAAAAAACTAAAGTTGTCATACCAGATGATAACGTCAATGATCCATTGTCCACAAACATGAAATGGTTGATATGGACAAAGATGAATGGATTAAAGTCATGAATAAAAAAATGGAGTCCATGTATTCAATTATGTCTTGTCACTTGTAGACCAACCTGCTGGAGTAAAACCCATAGGTTGTAAAAGGATCTACAAGAGAAAGAGAAGTGTAGATGATAAGGTGCAAACTTTTGAGGCTAGATTAGTGGCAAAGGGTTATACCCAGGTCGAGACAATGGACTATCAAAACACTATCTCACTTGTTACCATGATTAAATCTATCCGGATTCTCTTGTCTATTTCCACATATTATGACTATAAAATATGACAAATAGACGTCAAAATTGCCTTTTTGAATGATAATCTTGATGACATTATTTACATGAATCAAATAGAAGGATTCGTTGAACAAGATGAAGGGCAAAAAATTTGCAAGCTTTATTGGTCCATTTATGGGTTGAACAAATATCTCGAT
Organism: Benincasa hispida; assembly: GCF_009727055.1. Classification (NCBI taxonomy): domain Eukaryota; kingdom Viridiplantae; phylum Streptophyta; class Magnoliopsida; order Cucurbitales; family Cucurbitaceae; genus Benincasa; species Benincasa hispida. Next base: position 42,482,560 of record NC_052359.1, read on the forward strand.
CTTGGAATATAAGATTTGACATTGCGGTTAAATCTTATGGCTTTGATCAGGATGTTGATGAACCTTGTGTCTACAAGAAGATCATCAACAATTTAGTAGCTTTCTTAGTATTATATGTGGACGATATTCTTCTTATCGGGAAGATGTAGGTTTACTGACTAATATAAAAAAATGTTTAACTACTCAATTCCAAATGAAAGATTTTGGTGAAGCACAATTTTGTTGGGATTGGTGTCCTAATTCTCTCGGAGTCTCGTTGTTTGTAATTATACACATTGTTTTATGAATAAAATAAGAGTTATTTCATTCTGACATTTACTCATATTAATAAACAAAGCTCCATGGTTATTGTATGTAAACTTAAGCATGTATATGAGATATACAAGTGAATCATGTCTTAAATGATAACCTAAATAGGTTTATAGTATAAGAATTAAGGTGGGATACCTGATCCTGGTGACACTACGGATACGACCCGCTTTGTACAGGTTTGCAAGTGTTGTGAACTACTACAGATGGTAGATCCTGACCATTCATGTGGAGACATGCGAGCGGGGGTGTCCTATACAAAGAGTTTGTATAAGACCGGACCATGAGATAATTAGTCTCTGTATATAACGCCGTTGATACTGGAGACTTACATCTCATCTAAACGACCATAGGTGACATGACCTCAATCCTGAGTGTTTTGGGAACTCCTGCTTTTAAGGATGGTCCTTTGATTAGTATGGGCGAGACTGGACAGATTGCTAACTCAACATGCCTACCTTTTTGGGGACTTGTCTGATTTAGGTGTTGGGAACTCAGTTACACAAGATGAAATTCACTTCTTCTTCGAAGTAAGGGTAAGTAGAGAGACTTTTAAGGGCTGATTCCAGGACTTGAACATAGTGACCACAGCTTCTCTTTGGAAGAGAGAACTCAGTCATAGTAGGACTATAACTTATGTTCATTAGAGGATTCAGTGGTACTTAAGGAGTTAGATGTAACTATAGGGGAATAACGGTTATTGGCCGATCTGTACTTACGAGCGATATGTGAAGGGTTGTCGCATTACTGATTGGTTAAGATGGACATATAATATATCTGTGGTAAAGAGAGTTTAGCTGTCGGTCTTTAGTAGAGTGTCTGACAGTTAACAGATGGCGGATCTAGTGACTAAAGAGTTTAGTCAGTTATTCACATACCGTTAGAGCTTCGAGCTACAGGTCCATAAGGTTCCCTTGGTAGCTCAATGGATTAAAGTTGAGGATTAATTCTTGGTGTTGATTTGAAATGTTCAAATTGACAAGAGGTAATTCGATTATATATGATATGATCGGTATGGTGTATGAGATACATCAAGTGGAGGATTAATGTAAATGAGATTTACATTAAGTACCATGGAATAGAAAAAGAGCTATGGTTTATATGTTTCATGAGATGAAATATTAAAACTATAAGTTATAAATATATTATGATAAGTTAGTTATCATTAATATTTATAATATTAATTATTGGATAATTATCTTTTTTTTCTCTAATAACCAATTGAGTTGGAGGTTATTGATGGTTTCATGGTAATCGTGAGATAAAAGGAAAAATATTTCCTAATTTTAGTAATGAAGAAATTTGTGAATTTGAGATTTCCAATCTCGAAAATATCTCACGGATAGTTGTCAAGTAAACGAGATTTACAAAGCGACAACTTGAAGTTAGCTAAACGATCGTGGAGTGTTCTTAGGTGATAGACACTTAGCTAAGTGATGAGCTAAACGATCACATAGCTTTTCCTAAACGATTGGGCATCGACCTATACAATAGGTTCTTCCATCTCCCACTTGCTCAATCGTTTACACAATTGTGGTTCCTCCAGTTTTCTGCCTTAAACAAAGTCCACACAGAGCCCACCCTCTAGATTCTCACAGCAAGAATACCAAGGTAGCCTTCTTGGTGGTATCATACTCAACTCGACACTGTCGAGGTTCTGTGGAGGCCGTTCGGGATGTTCGTGACCTTGGCGATCGCTTAGTTCGAGTGCGCGGTGTTCGTGTTAAACGATCGTTCATGTTGTGTTGCTATGATCGAGCGTTTCTGATCAAGGAGCTTGAAGATGACTCGACAAAAGTGTGTTGCTCTTGTCATTGATCTTTTGTATAACATGCTGTAATTTCTGTATTTTGCATAACCGTATGTTTCTTTTTGTGATTGTAATTGTAAAGTTCATATGCAATTGTAATTTGGAATGATCCTTCCGCTGCTCATAGAAATCCTCGTATTCGATTTCCTTCAAGTTTATTCTAGGGATCCAAATCATTAGAGATCGTAAGAATAAAACACTAGCCTTGTCTCAAGCATTTTATATTGACAAAATGCTTGTCAGGAATTCGATGCATAATTCTAAGAAAGGTTTATTACCTTTCAAGCATGAGATTATTTTGTCTAAGGAACAATTTCCTAAGATACCTCAAGAAGTTGAGGAGATGAGATGGATTCCTTATGCATCTGCAGTATGTAGCCTCATGTATGCGATGTTGTAGATCCCTAATGGACCTATTAAGCTTGAAAACTCTTTGCTCTTGATCTGGAACTATGAACCCCTCTGGTTTAGCCATGTAGATGGTCTTCTCAAGATTACCATTAAGAAAGGCAGTTTTGACGTCCATTTTTCATATTTCATAATCATAAAATGTGGCTATGGACAGGAGTATCTTGATAGACTTCAACATGACAACAGGTGAGAAAGTTTCCTCATAGTCCATTCCCTCAACCTGGGTATAACCCTTTGCCACGAGTCTAGCCTTAAAGGTTTGCACCTTTCTATCTACACCTCGGTTTTGCTTGTAGATCCACTTGCACCCGATTGGTTTTACCCTATCAGGTTGATCCACAAGTTCCCAGACGTTATTGAAGTACATAGACTCCATTTCCTGGTTCATGGCCTTAATCCACTCATCTTTGTCAACATCCTCCATTGCTTGCTTAAAAGACAACGGATCCTCGATCCCATCATTAGAAATGACATTTTGGGCTTCAGTCAAACCCATGTAGCGTTCCGGTGGGTTCATAACCCTCCCACTACATCGAAGTAGTCTCAACTCTTGAGATGGTTGACTAGATGAATCGACCTCAACAACGCTTGTTGTTCTGTCAGTTTGTTCAACAACTCTTGTTGAACCCGCATTAGTCTCACGAGAAATCTCATGTAAAACAAGATTACTTCGTGGCTTATGATCCCTGATGTAGTCTTTGTCCAAGAAGATGACATTTGTAGAAACAAACACTTTATTCTACTCGGATCATAGAAGTATCCACCCCTTATTTCCCTGGGATAGCCTACAAAGAGGTAAACTTTCGAATGCGTTTCCAATTTCTTCGGTTAGTCACTAGCACGTGGGCCGAACACCCCTAAATCCTGAAGTGGCACAAATTACCTTTACAACCTCTCCACAACTCAAAAGGTGTTTCAAAAACACTTTTCGAGGGAACGTTGTTCAAAATATAACATGTCGTCTCCATTGCATAACCCCAAAACGAGTCTGAAAGATGAGCATAACTTCTCATAGACTGAACCATGTCCAATAGGGTTCTATTTCTCCTTTCTAATACACCATTCTTCGAGGTGTACCTGGGGCTGAGAGTTGGGACGTAATTCCATGTTCTATCATATAGTTCTGGAATTGAAGGTCCATATACTCTCCACCATGATCAGATCGTAGTGTTTTTATCTTCTTACCTAATAAGTTTTCAACATCAGCCTTATACTTCTTGAACTTGTCAAAAGCTTTAGACTTACGTTGCATTAGGTAGAGATACCCGTACCTTGAATAATCATCTATAAAAGAGATGAAATATTGAGACCCACCTCGAGCTCTAACACTCATCGAACTACAGAGGTCTGAATATATAAGCTCCAATATTTCTTTGGCTCTATAACCTTTTCCAGTAAAAGGTCGATTGGTCATCTTGCCTTCAAGGCATGATTCATACACCGGCAAGGAGTTTTATTCTGAACTCTTTCACCAACTTCTCAATCCTATTGAGGTTGATGTGACCTAAACTTAGATGCCAAAGATGTGTGCTTTCCTTAGGAGAAACCTTTGGTCTTTTTGCTGTTGTCGCCGTACTGAACATTTCAGTATTAAGCAAGGATTTTACTAACGGCCTTAGTACATACAAGTTATTTTCCATTGAACCAAAATCAATCTCCATTATATTCTTGAAAATAAACACTTTACTCTAAAAAAAGGAGATGGTATAGCCTTGTTCAATGAGATAAGAAACCGAGATTAAGTTCCTCTTGATATGAAGAACTACAAACATATTATCCAGTAACAGATAACGTTTCTTGTCCAAAAATAACTTCAGCCTGCCTATAGCAATAGCTAAAATAACCTCACCAGTACCAACTCGAAGAGTCAACTCTCCCTATGGCAACGTTTATCAGGAATTAAATCCTTGGTAAGAAGGACTGACATGATTTTTAGCACCTGAATCAAGGATCTAGACAGAATCATCATTCTTTACCAAACACGTCTCCAAGACCAATAAATCACATTTACTGTCTTTAGACTTCCTCCTCTTTTGGAGAGTAGTGGGATCAGTATCAAAACCTAAATAAGCTCCAAGTTCCATTTCTGAGAACACTTCTCATTGATGAACTTTAACAGAGTTAGCAACACTTGTTTTCTCTTCCTGGAGGTTATCTTAGGAATGACACTACTGGTTTCTTTGTCATTCATCCCTGTGTGTTCGAAAGTAAGAACTGACGTTCAAACAATTTTTGCAACGAGTTCATGATCTCACGTGCAATGACCATGTTCTGAACTCTTTTGACCATAGCATCAGGTATGCTAGCCTCAATATGAAGTCAAGCCAATGAATTAGCGTTCATCCACACCTCATATACATTACAAACACTTCGCGGTGCATCAAGGGTTGGGACTTGAGGACACTCCTCAACCATGAAAAACTGGAGGTCGTTTACTACGAAATATGTTTTACAAGACTTTTTCCACTGTATGTAATCAATCAAACTAGAGGCATTTAACGGAAAATCAAACATGTTGCTGAAAAAGAAACACATTGACCTACATTTGGTTTTACGCAAATACTCGTTGAAAAACATACAACATCCAATATGATTTAGCAAAACTCAAATGAACCCCGTGTGACATCTAGTTTCACAATGACGCTTCAAAGATTTAGGACAAAAGTCGTCGAAGGGTGATCAATTTATCCCTCCTCTGAATTGAGACATTCTCAACCAACATTAATACCAGAACAACTTTTGCTCCTATAACGACTAGCCATCATTGATTTGGTTAAGAAATCATTAACTTACTTAATAATTTCCTGTAAGTGTGACCCGTCATTTTAGGCCCTAGAGTTCTGCCCCAAGCAACCAATGCGAAGGGAAAAAATCCAATTGGGGCAAAAACTAAAGTGATCCTATCCATTTCTAGAGTTCACCTTGATATTGACCAACTGCACAAAACCCATTTGAAGGGGGACGCTCTCAGGGTGCCATGAGGGAGTGCAAGAATGATCTCATGGTGCGAACCAATAAAGGAGATTACAGGACGTGTTGACACACACCCTTCACCCACTTACTATAAACACTTTTTCCACCCACCTTGATATTGACTCATGCAAACACCATTCGAAGGGGGATGCTCCCAGGGTACCACGAGGTCAAGCATGAATCTCACGGCGTGAACATTCAGGGAGAAATATGAGTGAAATCATAAACATATCATATATATCTCTTTCTCTCACTGAGTATTTTATAACCTAGGGTTCAGTTTACTTAGAAAAAAAGATGACTAAGGATTTTAACTAAGTGACTTTTTAGGTTTGTCCAAGAGTAACTTTTACCATGGAAAGTTGAACAACTTTTGATTATCATCCATTAAACTATTTAACAGAGTCTTTGATCAACTGTCGCATGCTTGCAGAAAATCTATCTAATTCACTTTTTTAGGTAGGGGTGTTCCGTTTTTGTCAGCTTAAGTACCCAGCCTAGACAGAACCCGCCATAGAGCAAAGGTCCCTTATAAATAGGTTTAATACAATTTTAATCTTTTATGCCAATCAATTCAATCCTATTAAACTGATTTAAAACATTAAAACTTAGGTATCTAATCTCATTAGAATCTTGAACTTATCTCTATCTCAATCCAATTTTAAAACCCTTTAAAACATGAGTTCGCCTAAGTCCGCATGCAACTCTTTCTTATCAATTTTAGTTCTAATTTCCATTATAACGCTTATAACAGAAACAACCAAAACCATCCACAACACGAAGAAAACACATACAAGGCATTCATAACGCTTATAAACAAGCCTTTAAAACATGTTTGCTTAGTTCATGCTCCATACATTGTTCATTCATTTCTACTTTTATATAACACTTATACAACCACACAATGAACTAAGCAAACATGTTTCCATTCAACCTTATACTATAACGCTTATAATATACAGATGAGGCATGCATAAATATAACTCTTATATTTCATGATGCATGTGCATGCTCTTTTGTAATTTCATCATGCCATATTATAACACTTATAATATATGTGTTGGGATTGGTGTCCTAATTCTCTCGGAGTCTCGTAGTTTGTAATTTATACACATTGTTATGAATAAAATAAGAGTTATTTCATTCTGACATTTACTTATATTAAATAAACAAAGCTCTATAGTTATTGTATGTAAACTTAAGCATGTATATGAGATATACAAGTGCATCATGTCTTAAGTGATAACCTAAATAGGTTTGTAGTATAAGGATTAAGGTGGGATACCCGATCCTGGTGACACTACGGATACGACCCGCTTTGTAGAGGTTTGCAAGTGTTGTAAACTACTACAGATGGTAGATCCTGACCATTCATGTGGAGACATGCGAGCGGGGGTGTCCTATACAAAGAGTTTATATAAGACCGAACCATGAGATGATTAGTTTCTGTATATAACGTCGTTGATACTGGAGACTTACATCTCACCTAAATGAAAATAGGCGACATGACCTCAATTTTGAGTGTTTTGGGAACTCCTGCCTTTGAGGGCGGTCCTTTGATTAGTATGGGTGAGAGTGGCCAGATTGCTGACTCAACATGCCTACCTTTTAGAGGACTTGTCTGATTTAGGAGCTAGAAACTCAGTTAGACAAGATGAAATTCACTCCTTCCTGATGACATGCAGAAATGCACGTCATCTTAGGCCTTTTATTTAGAATTATGAAGGTTGTTAAGTATAATATGCGGTGAATATGTTAGGAATTCATGAGAAAACGAATTTGCATCAATCGACATTAAGAATCTCAGCTAATCCACTATTATGCATTTAATTGTTTATTTTTGTAGCAACCGCAGAAAGTGATCGCATGCGCGGAAGCCAGGCTATCGCAAAGACAACCGTATGCGGGGATCTCTCCATCGCAGAGGCGAATGCATACGTTCGATGCATGGATGTTGCGGCCATTAACTCATACGTCATCCATCACATTGAAGTTGCGGCTATCGAGTGAATGCGATCATCGCCTGACTTAAGCAATGTAAGCAAGTGTTCACTAGAGATAGGAATTGAAGGTATGCGTTGCGTGAGTGTTGTAAGAATACCTTACTTGCTTAATGTGAAGCTATAGCAACGCTTGTCTATAAGTGGACACAATGCTTGTCTATGAGTAAAATTAGCAACAACTAACTACCCGGGAGGGTAAGTGGTTTGTTGCATTAAGCAATATAAGCAAGTGTTCATTAGAGATAGGAATAATCTTACGTCAGCCAGGTTTATGCGATTACCTTGCCTTATGAGCGTATCATTCATCATTTAGGCATACTTGGGAGAGTAGTTTAAAAACTAAATCTAAGACTCGAGAAAGCGGATTGGAACGCATAAACAAGAATGGAGAACTTAGAGATAAACTCCATTTGCTATTACACAACATATGCACCCTACGGATAGGATATTGCATGCGTCTATAAGTAGGATACGGTGGTATGCGGTCATCTTGTTTATGTGTGGAAACACATGAGCATGAATAGAGACTTAGAAATAAGGCCTCTCGATATCGTATATACATCGCATGTGCCCTAGAAATAGGCATAGGTATGTGTAGCATGATCGCATAGCTTTGCGCTGGCTAAGGTTGCCCTTGCGGTCAAGTTCAGTGTTGCAGTGAAGGCATCCTCACATTTTATCTATTTTTTCATGCATTTTACTATGCGTCAATAGTTTTCGTGTCTCTACCTCTCATTCATACTTCCAATGCTTTGTCTGTTAGTTAGGAGTAGGAGTAGTGTTTAGCTTACAACCCCCATCATTCTTTTATTCATCCGCCGCAAACACATCACCGCATATTCTTTAGCCACAAGTCCCTCAGTTCGACCTCGGATCACCCAAGAAACTTGCGTTCGCATTATACTTGGCATGAGCGCAAGAAAACTTGTGACAAGAATGCATGGTCATTGCATATGAGATCAACGCAAACATTTCATTCCAACGTATGACCACGACGCATGAGTATAAATGCATAACTTAAGACATGCATCACAGCATTTGCGTTCTCACTAATTTACGTCATCACTTCCCCGAAGTAGGGTAAGTAGATAGATTTCTCCCTTAGAGCAGATTCTGGGGCTTGAATATAGTGTCCACAACTTCTCTTTGGAAGAGAGGACTCAGTCATAGTAGGACTACGACTTATGTTCATTAGAGGGATCAATGGTACTTATGAAGTTAGGTGTAACTATAGGCGCATAACGATTATTGGCTCAACTATACTTACGGGCGGTCTGTGAAGGGTTATCTCACTATTGATTGGTTAAGATGGACACATAATATATCTGTGGTAAAGAGAGTTCAGTTGTCGGTCTTTAGTAGAGTGCCTGGCAGTTAACGGATGGTGGATCCCGTGACTAAAGAGTTTAGTAAGTTATTCACGTACCGTTGGAGCTTCGAGCTACGAGCCCATAAGGTCCCCTTGGTAGCTCAATGGATTTTAGTTGAGGATCAATTCTTGGTGTTGATTTAAAATATTCAAATTGACAAGAGGTAATTCGATTATATATGATATGATCGGTGTGGTGTATGAGATACATTAAGAGGAAGGTTAATGGAAATGGGATTTACATTAAGGATCATGGAATAGAAAAATAGCTATGATTTATATGTTTCATGAGATGAAATATTAAAACTATAGATTATAAGTATACTATGGTAAATTGGTTATCATGTATACTTATAATAATATTAATTATTGGATAATTATCCATTTTTCTCTAATAACCAATTGAGTGGGAGGTTATTGGTAGTTTCATAGTAACCATGAGATAAAAGAAAAAATGTTTTCCGAAATTTAGAAGTTGTTGAATTGAGAATTTCCATTCTCGGAAAATTACTCACGGCAACTGTCAAGTAAATTAGATTTGCTAAATGACAACTGAAGAGAGACTAGATGATCGTGGAGTGTTACTATACGATAGACACTCAGCTGGCCGATTAGCTAAATGATCGTGTAGCTTTTGCTAAAGGATCGCATAGCGTTTGTTAAATGATTGAGCATCGTCTATACGATAGACTTTGACATCTCCAACTTGCTTAATTATTTACACGATTGTTCTCCTCCGGTCTCTTTCTCTAACCAAGTCCACACAGAGCCCATACTTCTAGATTCTCACACGAGAATACCAAGGTAGCCATTGTGCTGGTGTCGTACTCAACTCAATATAGTCGAGGTTCTATGGAGGCCGTTCGTTGCGTTCGCTGTGTTCATGATCTAGGTGATCATTGTGGATGGCGTTGATGAATGTTTATGGGTTAATTTCTTCTATTTTTAAAGCTTTCTTTAAATTAGAAAGTGTTAATTTGTAAAGGTCCCTATGTTTTTGGGCATAATTAACATGCTATCGAGTATGTAATTAAAAGTGTTTTGAGTTGTCAAGTCGTTCGTGATGAAGTTTCGAAGCATGAAGATGTGGTTCTCAGTGAGGAAGAATACCAAGGGTTGGTCGTGTCATGTAGCCTCACATAAACGATCGTTGGGATTTAACTAAACAATCGTGTAGATTTTTCTATATGATCGTCTAATATTTACTAAACGATCATTTAGCTAATGTTAAACGATAAGGTAAATTGTTTACTCTATCGCATAGGGTTGGTTGCCCGATCGCGTAGACGCTGGGGGTAGACAATCGTAGTGGGAGCATATGATGCTCACCGTTTAGAAAAGGCGCACTTTAAACGATCGTGTAGTTAACTTGCTCATCGCATAGTTACTGACTACACGATCACGCAGTATACGATACGAAGGCGCTCACTCAACGATCGTTTAGACGATATTGCTTCACCACATTGTAGTCGTTTAGACGATCGTATAAGGCTTGTGTTGCGGAGTGCACTGCATGATCGCATACCTCATGCTTTATCTCATAGTAAAAGGTACATGATTGTTTCTAAATGATAGTTTAGCTCTAAAAGCGTAGGTAAACAATTGAGCAAAGTGTTTGTTCTTTCATGTAGACAATCGCGGGAATTTTTGGTGCACTATTAGTAGAGATGTGTTGCTTCGCTCGGACGGTTCAAGATCCAGTGCGCCTGTTTGAACCGGAGACTCCTTGATTTGTAATAGTTAGTTTTAGGTTTTGAGGATTTGAGGCAATTATTCCCGATTCATCAACATTTGTTTATAATACATGAGATGTATGTGATTATACAAAAAAATGTTTAACTTATAGTTTTGAAACCCACCTTAAGTTGTGCAATTATTCATGCATCATATATTATAAGTGTCATAATCTAGCATGAAGAAATTACAAGAGAGCATGCACATGCATCATGAAAATATAAGAGTTATATTTGTGCATGCAATAAACATTATCATGCATCATCTTTGTATTATAAGCGTTATAGCATAAGGGTGAATGGAAGCATGTTTTGCTTGATTTGTTGCTTGTTTGTGTAAGAGTTATATAAAAAAGTAGCAATGAATGAACAAGGCAAGGTAGCAATTTTTTGATTTGTTGCTTGTTTGTAAACGTTATGAATTCTTCGTATGTGTCTACTTTGCATTGTAATTGATTTTGGTTGTTTCCATTATAAGTTTTATAAAGGAAATTAGAACTAAAATCGATAAAAAAAGAGTTGCATGCGGACTTAGGGTGAACTCATCGTTTAAAATGGTTTTAAAATTGGATTGAGATAGACCTAAGTTCAAAGGTTCTAATGAGACCTAGGTTTTATCTTTTTTAAATCAGTTTAATAAGATTAAATTGATTGGCATAAAAGATTAAAATTGTATTAAATCTATCTATAAGGGACCTTTTGTCTAAGGGGGATTCTGTCTAAGCTGGGGTACTCAAGCTGAAGGAAACATAACACCCCTACCTAGGAACCTACCTGGAAAGATGAATTAGATAGATTTTTTGCAAGCATGCGACAATTGGTCAAACACTCCTTTAAAGAGTTTAATGGATGATGATCAAAAGTTATTTAACTATCCAAGGTAAAAGTTAGTCTTGGGCAAACCTAAAAAGTCACTTAGTTAAAATCCATAGCCATGTTTTTTATAAGACCTTGATTTCTGACTTGAATATAGACCTTTGTCCTATAGGTTATAAAATACTCAGTGGGAGGAAAAGATGTATTTGATATGTTAATTATTCCACTCATGTTTCTCCCTGAATGTTCACACCGTGAGATTCATGCTTGGCCTCGTGGTGCCTTGGGAACATCCCCCTTCGGATGGTGTTTGCATGAGTCAATATCAAGGTGGACGAAGAGAGTGTTTATAATAAGTGGGTGAAGGGTGTGTGTCAACACGTCCTATAGTCTCTATCATTGGTTCGCATCGTGAGATCATTCTGTACTCCCTCGTGGTTCCCTGGGAGCATCCTCTTTCGGATGGGTTTTGTGTAGTTAGTCAAAATCTTATTGGATGTTGTATGTTTTTTCAACGAGTATTTGTTTAGAACCTAACGTAGGTCAATGTGTTTTTGTTTTCAGCAACTTGTTTGTATTTCAATTGAATGTCTTTAATTTGACCGATTACATACAATGGAAAGAGTCTTGTAAAACGTATTTCGTGGTAAACGAACTCAAATTTTTCATGGTTGAGAAGTGTCCTCAAGTCTTGACCTTTGATGCACCGCGAAGTGTTCGTAGTGAATATGAGGTGTGGATGAAGGCTAACTCATTGGACAAACTTCACATATTGGCTAGCATACCTAATTTTTTGGCCAAAAGAGTTGAGAACATGGCCATTGCACGCGAGATCATGGACTCGTTGCAAGATTTGTTTGAACGTCAGTTCTTACTTTTCGAGCACAATGGGATAGATGACAAAACCAGTAGTTTCAGTTCCAAAGTTAAACTCCAGGAAGAGAAAGCAATTGTTGCCGACTCTATTGAGGTTCATGGAAAAGAAGTGTTCTCTGAAATGGAACTTGGAGATTATTTAGGTTCCGCTCTAGATCCTACTACTCTTCAAAAGAGGAGGATGTCTAAAGACAGTAAATCTGAATTATTGATCTTAGAGACGTGTTGATAGAGAATGATGATTTTGCCTGGATCCTTGATTCGGATGCTACTAATCACGTCAGTTCCTTTTACCAAGGATTCAGTTCCTAGCAAACATTGCCACAGGGAGAGATGACTCTTCGCGTTGGCACTGGTAAGGTTGTTTCAACTATTGCTGTAGGAAGGCTGAAGTTATTTTTGGACAAGAAACATTATATGTTATTGGATAATGTTTTTGTAGTTCCTCATATCAAGAGGAACTTATTCTTGGTTTCCTGTCTCATTGAACAAGGCTATACCGTCTCTTTTTCTGAGAATAAAGTGTTTATTTTCAAGAATGGAATGGGGATTGGTTTTGGTTTAATGGAAAGTAACTTATATGTACTAAGGTCGTTAGTCATAAAAGTCTTGTTTAATACTGAAATGTTTAATACGGCAACAACAGCTAAAAGACCAAAGGTTTCTCCTAAGGAAAATGCCTATCTTTGTCATCTAAGATTAGGTCACATCAACCTCAATAGGATTGAGCAGTTGGTGAAAAGTGGACTTCTAAAGAGTTTAGAAGAAAACTCCTTGTCGGTGTGTGAATTTTTCCTCAAAGGCAAGATGAACAAATGATCTTTTACTGGAAAAGGTTACAGAGCCAAGGAAGTCTTGTAGCTTGTACATTCAGACCTCTGTGGTCCGTTGAGTGTCAGGGCTCGAGGTGGGCATGAATATTTCATCTCTTTCATAGATGATTATTCATGTTATGGGTATCTTTACCTAATCAACATAAGTCTGAAGCCCTTGATAAGTTCAAGAAGTATAAGGCTGAAGTTGAAAACTTGTTAGGTAAGAAGATAAAAACACTATGATTTGATTGTGGTGGAGAGTATATGGACCTCAAATTCCAGAACTATATGATAGAACATAATATTGCATCTCAAATCTCCACCTCAGGTACACCTCAGTAGAATGGTGCATCAGAAAGGAGAATCAGAACCTTGTTGGACATGGTTCGGTCTATGATGAGTTATGCTCATCTTCCAGATTCGTTTTGGGGTTTTGCAGTGGAGACTGCATGCTATATTCTGAACTAAGCTCCCTAAAAAAGTGTTTCTGAAACACCTTTTGAGTTGTGGAGAAGACGTAAAGGTAGTTTACGTCACTTCAGGATTTTGGGATGTCCAACACATGTGCTAGTGACTAATCCAAAGAAGTTGGAACCACGTTCTAAAGTTTGCTTCTTTGTAGGCTACCCTAAAGAAATGAGGGGTGGATACTTTTATGATCCGAGTGAGAACAAAGTGTTTGTTTCTACAAATACTATCTTTTTGGAAGAAGACCACATAAGGTATCATAAGCCACGAAGTAAGCTGGTTTTATGTGAGATTTCTAGTAAGACTGACAGATTAACAAGAGTTGTTGACGTCGGTGCATCTAGTCAACCATCTCAAGAGTTGAGACTGCCTCAACGTAGTGGGAGGGTTATGAACCCACCGGATCGCTACATGGGTTTGATTGAAGCCCAGAACGTCATTTCTAATGATGATGTCGAGGATCCATTGTCTTTTAAGAAAGCAATGAAGGATGTTGACAAGGATGAATGGATTAAAGCCATGAACCAGGAGATGGAGTCTATGTACTTCAATAATGTCTGAGAGCTTGTGGATCTGCCTGATGGGGTAAGACCTATAGGGTGTAAGTGTATCTATAAGCAAAAGAGAGGTATAGATGGAAAGGTACAAACCTTTAAGGCTAGACTCGTGACAAAGAGTTATACCCAGGTTGAGGGAGTTAACTATGAGGAAACTTTCTCACCTGTTGTCATGCTCAAGTCTATCAGGATATTCCTGTCCATAGCCACATTTTATGACTATGAGATATGACAAATGGACGTCAAGACTGCCTTTCTTAATGGTAATCTTGAGTAGACCATCTACATGACTCTACCAGAGGGGTTTGTAGTTCCAGATTAAGAGTAAAGAATTTGCAAGCTTATTAACTCCATTTATGGGCTGAAACAAGCATTTATATCATGGAACATTAGATTTGACACTACGGTCAAGTCGTTTGGTTTTGATCAGAACGTTGATGAGCCTTATATTTACAAGAAGATCATCAACAACTCAGTAGCTTTCCTGGGAAGATTTGGCTGATATTAGATCATCAACAAATCAGTAACCAAGGAAGATCATGGAACAAAGTGTTTGTTTCTACAAATACTATCTTTTTGGCAAGATTTGGGAATGATGTAGGGTTTGAACTGACATTAAGAAATGACTAGCTGCCCAGTTCCAAATGAAAGATTTGGGTGAGACACAGTATGTTCTAGGGATCCAGATCATTTGAGATCGTAAGAAAAAGAGGTTAGCCGCGTCTCAGGCATCATACTCCAATCAAATGTTGATCAGATACATGATGCAGGATTCTAAGAGGGGTTTTTTACCCTTCAGGCATGGAATCGTTTTTTCTAAGGATCAATGTCCTAAGACACCTCAAGAAGTTGAGGAGATGAGATGGATTCCCTATTATTCAGTTGTAAGAAGCTCAATGTATGCAATATTGTGTACCAGACCCAACATTTGCTACGCAGTAGGGATTGTCAGTTGGTATCATTCAAATCCAGGATTTGATCACTAGACGGTGGTCAAGCGGTCCTCAATTATCTTCGGAGAACGAGGGACTACATGCTCATGTATGGAGATAAGGATTTGATCCTTATAGGATACAAGAACTCTGACTTTTAGATCGATAGAGATTCTTGTAAATCAACATCGGGATCAGTGTTCACTCTAAATGGAAGGGTTGTAGTATGGCGAAGCATCAAGTAAGGATGCATCACGGACTCCATAATGGAATTTGAATATGTAGCCGCTTGTGAAGCAGCTAAAGAGGCTGTTTGGCTGAGGAAATTCCTTACAAATTTGGAAGTTGTTTCAAATATGGATTTGCCAATCACTATTTATTGTGATAACAGTGAGGCTGTGGAAAATTCGAAGGAACCTCGGAGTCATCATCGTGGCAATCATATAGAGCGAAAATACACTTGATTAAGGAGATTTTGTATCGCAATGATGTGATCGTCACGAAGATCGCATCGGACCACAACGCTGCTGATCCATTTACAAAGGCCTTCACGGTTAAAGTGTTCGAAGGTCACTTAGAGAGTATGGGTCTGCGAGGCATGCGACATCTTGTCTAGGGCAAGTGGGAGATGATACTTGGGTATGCCCTAGTTTATTGTATATTGTACATCTATTTATCTTAAATTGTACATTAGTCTCCCGAGGCATTAGGACAAATGGGAGATTTTTAGGATTGGTGTTCTAATTCTCCCGGAGTCTCGTAGTTTGTAATTTATACACATTGTTAAGAATAAAATAAGAGTTATTTCATTCTGTCATTTACTCACATCCAATAAACAAAGCTTCATGGTTATTGTATGTAAACTTAAGCATGTATATGAGATATTCAAGTGGATCACGCCTTAAGTGATAACCTAAATAGGTCTGTAGTATAAAAATTAAGGTGGGATACCTAATCCTGGTGACACTACGGATACGGCTCGCTTTGTAGAGGTTTGTAAGTGTTGTGAACTACTACAGATGGTAGATCATGACCATTCATGTTGAGACATACGAGCAGGGGTGTCCTATACAAAGAGTCTGTATAAGACCAGACCACGAGATGATTAGTCTCTGTATATAACGTTGTTGATACTGGAGACTTACATCTCACCTAAATGACCATAGGTGACATGCTCTCAATCTTGAGTGTTTTGGGAACTTCTGCATTTGAGGGCGGTTCTTTGATTAGTATGGGTGAGAGTGGTCAGATTGTCAACTCAACATGCCTACCTTTAAGGGGAGTTGTCTTATTTGAGAGCTGTGAATTCAGTTACACAAGATGGAATTCACTCCTCCCCCGAAGCAAGAGTAAGTAGATAGATTACTCCCTTAAAGGCTGATTCCGGGGCTTGAACATAGTGGCCAAAACTTCTCTTTGGAAGAGAGGACGCAGTCATAATAGAACTATAACTTATGTTCATTAGAGGGATCAATGGTACTTAAGGAGTTAGGTGTAACTACAGGGGCATAATAGTTATTGGCCTAGTTGTACTTACGGACAATCTGTAACGGCTTATCGCACTGTTGATTGGTTAAGATGAACACATAATACATCTGTGGTAAGGAGAGTTCAGCTGTCGGTCTTTAGTGGAGTGCTTATTAGTTAACGGATGGTGGATCCCATGATTAAAGAGTTTAGTCAATTATTCACGTACCGTTGGAGCTTCGAGCTACAAATCCGTAAGGTCCCTTTGGTAGTTCAATGGATTCAAGTTGAGGATCAATTTTTGGTGTTGATTTGAAATGTTCAAATTGACAAGAGGTAATTCGATTATATATGATATGATCGGTGTGGTGTATGAGATACTTCAAGTAAAGGATTAATATAAATGAGATTTACATTAAGGACTATGGAATAGAAAAAGAGCTATGGTTTATATGTTTCATGAGTTGAAATATTAAAACTATATGTTATAAGTATACTATAATAAGTTGGTTATCATGTATATTTATAATAATATTAATTATTGGATAATTATCTCTTTTTCTCCAATAATCAATTGAGTGGGAGGTTATTGGTGGTTTCATTGTAACCGTGAGATAAAAGAAAAACATATTTAGAAGTTGTTGAATTAGGAATTTTCATTCTCGGAAAATTACTCACGGCAGTTGTCAAGTAAATTAGATTTGCTAAACGACAGCTGAAGAGAGACTAGACGATCGTGGAGTTTTTCTATACGATAGACACTCAGCTGGCCAATTAGCTGAACGGTCGTGTAGCTTTTGCTAAACGATCGCATAATGTTTGTTACACGATTGGACATCATCTATACAATAGACTTTGACATCTCTCACTTGTTCAATCGTTTACACGATTGTTCTCCTTTGGTCTCTTCCTCTAACCAAGTCCATATACAGCCCATACTTCTAGATTCTCACACCAAGAATACCAAGGTAGCCATTGTGGTGGTGTCGTACTCAACTCGACATAGTCGAGGTTCTGTGAAGGTCGTTCGTTGCGTTCGCTGTGTTCGTGATCCGAGTGATTATTGTGTTTGAGATCCCTGTGATCGTACAGTGTAGCGTCGAAGTGTTCGAGCTTTCGTGGTTGTCGTCTTGCTATGAACAAGCGTTCATGATCAAGGGTATTGAAAATGAGTCTTCAAAGGTATATTAATTCTATCCCTTGATCGTTAGAAAAGTATATAATAATTTTAGTTTTGTGCCTAGCTTGTTGTTTCCGTTTGTGATTGTAATTGTTAATATTCATATACGATCAAAATTTGGAGCGATCCTTCCGCTGCTCATGGAAATCCTCATGTCCGATTTTCTTCAATATGATGCATGAACAATTGCATAACCTAAGGTGGGTTTTAAATCTATATGTCATGCACTATGCCATATAAACCACAAACATCTCATGTACATTAAGCAAAAGTTGATGAACCGAGATAATTAGCCTTAAAATCCTCAAAAAACAAAGCTAACTATTACAAATAGCAAAGAGTCTCCGGATCAAAAGGCGAACCGGGTCTTGAACCGTCCGGATGAAGAAACGTGTCTCCTTTGATCGTGTACCAAACTCCTTGTGATCGACTACGCGAAAGAGTAAATGCTTTACTCAATCGTTTACCAATGCTTCCTGAGCTAAACGATCATTGAGCAACGATCATGTACCTTGACTATGCGATGAAGCATCAGGTACGCGATCGTGCAGCATGCAACGTACAACGCAAGCCTTAAAGGATCATCTAAACGACAACAATGCAGTGAAGCACAATCGTCTAAATAATTAAATATTAAATTAATCACACACTTAATTTAAAACATGAATCCTATTCATATAATTAATATTTAAATCAATATTTAAATATTATAAATTCTCAAATTCTATTTAATTTCGATAAATTAAACATTTAATTATATCAAATTTAATTATATAAACCCTAATTTGAATTTAAACTATTCAAATTCAAACCCTAATTTTAATTTGAACATTTTAAATTGAAATTCAATTTGAACAATTCAAATTGATATCATTCTAAATTCACTCAATTTATTAATTCAAGGTGTTCATGTTTTATGAGCTAGTAGAGGGATCTTATGGACCTACAGATCAGAAGCTCCAACGATTTAAGATTAATTGGCTAAAACTCTTTAGACCAAATTAATCAGTATTAGTTAACTATCAAGTCACACCACTATAGCTCGTTAGTTGCACTCTCCTCACTTTAGTATATTTGTGTCCACTTGATTTAACCATAATCAGTAAGTCAACTCTTTACAGGTTGTTCATAATAATGGTTGGGTCAATATGCTGTTTTACCCCTAATATTACATCTTGCTCTTTAAGTTCCACTTATCCTCTAATGAACAATTGGTTTATGATCCAATCACTAAACCGGATCCTTCTCGGGCCAATGAGAGGGTAGGGCCCCTTGTTCAAGACCTAGATTCATTACTTAAGAGAACAATCTTTCTTCTATCCCTAAATCGGGTAGGCGTAAATTTCTTATTGCACCTTATCTCCCCAGCTATCTATTTGATCTTACCTCTAAAATGGGAGGCCTATTGAACTGACGCTGTTGAGCCAACCCACACCAATGCAAATCTAGGATAATCTCGAATAAACAGGAGTTCATAGTTAGCTTAGAATTAAGATCGAGTTACCTAGGTTATCTAAGTGAAATAGTCAGTTGATAGCTTGTAGAAATACATGCTATTGCAACCTTTTATTTAGAATTATGTGGGTTAACAAGAAAAAAAAATGTTAATATGACTAAGAATTCATGTGGAAAAATGAGCTTGCATTTTCAACACTAAAAATCCTCGCTAACCCTATATCATGCGTTATTCTGCGTCAAAATATCTATTTTTGTAGTTGTTATAGGAATCGAAAGCATGCGTTGATTTTCATGAAGACAAGTTCATCGCATGAAATGCCACAACTACAGAGTGATAACCATGATAGAAGTATGATCGCAAATAGTGAGTAGCATGCGTTGATCCTTCATGAGGAACAAATATGAATGCGTGCCTCGGGATTTATGAAATTGTACAATAGATATTATGACGTGCTTCCTGATAGTTGACCATGATGCAGTGCTGACATTCTCACTTACCGCATCAGTGTTGGTGGCTAATCATAACGGGATTACCAATATTGTCGGCATTTAAGCTCTATAAATAGAGATTTGGAGCCCAAATTCAGTGTATCCGAGACTTCTACCTTGGGCTGATTCTTGTGATCATAAACAAGAGCATGAGTAAGACACTCTTTGAGAGTTCTTCACTTCTACACCTTCCTCTGATTGACGATCGGTTCTTCATCGAAGATAGGTCTCAAGAGAGACTACTCCACCACTCATCCATTGCACCACCGATAGCCTTGACATACATCTGATGGAAGCAAGAGATTGCCCACATCTAGCCTTCCACCTCTCCGCTTACCTCTATATTGTATTACATTTTAGTTTAAGACATTAATTCATTTTGTAATCAATGCATCTCTTTAATTTCTTCACATTTATTTTCATCATCTTCTTTTACTTTCACCGCAATGAGTTAAGTGCAGATTGCAAGAGTTATTGCATACTCAATTATGTAACATAGAGATATGACGCATGTAGCAAACCACCGAGAGGTGTGCATTGCGCGAGTATAGTGAGTCAATTGTCTTTGCTTAGTATGAGGCTATCACAATGCTTGTCTATGAGTTGAGTAGCTATAATCAATTGCCTAAGAGGGTGAGTAGTGGAACTTGCTAGGCAAAGTAAGCAATGTTCCTAGAGATAGGAATAATCTTATGCTCAACGCAACCATTTGTTATAGAGATATAAACATGTGGCTGACCACCGAGAGGTGTGCGATGTATTAGTGTGGTGAGCTGGGATTACCCTTGCAAATAAACTTAAGGACTCGGTGAATTTTCTTTTCTCCACAACTCTACTTCTCCATGCATCTTATTACGCGTTAACAGTTGTTGCATCTCTACTGATTCTCATAGTCAAACTTCAATTGTTCAGTCTGTTTAGCTAGGAGTAGGAGTAGTGCATAGCTATTGAACTTCTTTCTTTTTATTTTTATTCACCGCCTCAAACATATGACTTTACAAGCATAATTTAGTTGCAAGTCCCCATCTTCAACCTCGGATCATCCCGAGAAAATTGTGATCTCGTTATACTTGGCGAGAGAGCAAGAAAACATGTGACAGGGATACATGATCATTGTATACACGATTAACGCATTTTGCATGTTCTTTAGAAAAATGCATGATCATTGCATGACCATCAACACATTACAAATAAAGATAACTTATCCCCACCAAGTTTTTAGCGTCGTTGTCGGGGACTTGGTAGCTAATAGTTTAAGTGTTGTGTTTTTGCAGGTACCCTTTTGGTCTTAGGCGTATTGTGGCTTGTGCAACCAAGTTGCAAACGATATTTGACTGAAGATGTTATGCCCGACCCTGAGATTGAAAGGTCATTTGTCGCATGAGCTGGAAGCAATCTTAGAAGCATGGCTACTGCCATACGGCCAATGAATGCTAGAAGCTCTCATGGTCGAGATAATGAGTTCCTTGACCTAAGCAGGTGAGTTCGATCCCCTACATGGAAGAGTCCTTGCGGTGACTTCACTCCAATTTCCCATGGGACATCTTCTACTCTATCTTTACTTTGCTTTCTTAGTTAGCTTCTTTAGTTTATTTATTTGATTACCGTCATTTTGGATTTACAGCTGCTTTTCTTGGATGTGGTGTTGCATTCGCTCCTTTTGGGTGCAATAATAATTTCCTCTCAGTGTGTTGTTTCGAAAGAAGAATCCTCTCCATCATTCAATGCATGGCTATTTCCTCTGCATGAACTCTAAGTTGTTAACGCAATCGATATTCTGCTCACATCTTTCTTTTCTTGTTATCTTTCATGCGTTATCCTTTTGAAATTCTCTTTTGCCTTCTTGCTTTCTTTTGTGTTGATAAATTAGTACCCATGATGATACTTATGTAAGTTCACTAAATTCACTCACCAGATGTCGCATGGCTCACCTCGCTTTAGTAGCTTCTTCAAAGTTTGACAGTCTTACATTTTATGTTCTTCTACTTTATCATCTTTTACTTTCACCGCAATGAGTTAAGTGCAGATTGCAAGAGTTATCACATACTCAATCATGCGACATAGAGATATGATGCATGTAGCAAACCACTGAGAGGTGTGCATTGCGTGAGTATAGTGAGTCAATCAATGCTTGTCTATGAGCTGAGTAGGTATAACCAACTGCCTGAGAGGGTAAGTAGTGGAACTTGCATTATAAAGATATAAGTATGTGGCTGACCACAGAGAGTTGTGCGATGCATTAGTGTGGCGAGCTGGGATTACCCTTGCGAATAAACTTAAGGACTCGGTAAATTTTTTTTTCTCCACAACTCTACTTCTCCATGCATCCTATTACGCGTTAACAATTGTCGCGTCTCTACCGATTCTAATAGTCAAGCTTCAATTGCTCAGTCTATTTAGTAGGAGTAGAAGTAGCATATAGCTAGTCGACTTCTTTCTTTTTATTTTTATTCACCGCCTCAAACACATGACTTTACAAACATCATTTAGTTGCAAGTCCCTGTGTTCGACCATTGATCATCCCGAGAAACTTGTGATCTCATTATACTTGGCGAGAGAGCAAGAAAGCTTGTAATAGGGATGTATGATCATCGCATACATGATTAACTCATTTTGCATGTTCTTCAGACAAATGCATGATCATCGCATGACCATCAACACATAAAAAACAGAGACAATTTATCCCCACCATCAGTGTTAAGCAATAAACAACATTATAAAATAATGGTGACTTATTTCTTGGTCCAATCTTATGCAAACTCATTGCATAGGACGCCCTCACTCTTCATGTCAATACATTAACGAATCAGAGTGAACTGCATCCGATAGTGTTACCAGAATAAGGCACCCAACCTTATTCATATACTATAAATCATTTTGACTATTTACTCGAACCTGATCCACTTTTATATCTCTACATAAACTTTAAGTATACATATAATATATATGGATTTTAGTTTATTGGATTTAGACTTTATAAGTGTAATTTATAGATTCAATAACAACTTTATTGAAGTAATGTCGAATAACATCTTTATTGATAATAGAATAGTAGAATATGTTTAACTTTACAAAGTGAGAGTTTTAGAACATACAACCCAACACATCAAACATAAACATAAGATGTGAATTCGAAGGCTAAAAAATATGTGATGTACACAATTCGATAAGGATGTTAACAGTCACCATTAGTCCAACATAGTCATAAACATGTAATTATAATCTTAGAACATATCCAAGAGTTTCCAAAATAGCTTCAACAGTTTATCCATCAATCAAATTTAGCAAAACTCACATAATATCATATTTTTCGTAAAATAAACACAAGTTTCCAAAATGCCCTCAATAGTTCAACCATAGCAAGTCATAACAATTCAACCCAAAAAAAAATAGAATCATGCTTTTGGTTCAATCACAATCTTAATATCAACTGGGTTTGAGGGCGAACTGGAAGTAAATCACTTACCTCAGAATTATACATAAAAAATTAATCCAAGCAAACAAGCTTTACCTCCTAAGTGAAACCAAGAACCTAAATATAAAACATATCAGTATTTATCTTAACAATCACTTACTTAATCTAAAATTCCATTACAATACTCCCAACTGCTTACCAAATGTCACCGAAAACAATTAGAACCCACTTAACAACCCACTCCCTTTTCTTGAACTTAAATCTATGAACCAAATGTTAGGGATAACTTAAATCAAACACCACTTAATAGGTATTAGGCAAAACTCAACAAAACCCACAAAATATCAAGCCTTACCACAAACAAAACTCAAACCTTGAGCAGCGGCGGTAGAGGACTTTGAGCAATGAATATCGGTGACGAACAGAGGTTAGAGAGAGAAAATAGGTAGAGAGAGAGAGGAAGCAGGTAGAGACAGATTACCAGTGGTAGAACGTCTAGGTCAACGGACAGGCTGAGGCAGACGAGCAGCGAATGAGCGGTGTCTAGTGGCTGGTGGCTATGGTTGGAGAAAGAGAGAGATAGAGAGACGACGAGGGGTGGGTGGAGGGGGTTCACGAAGAAGAAGACCTTATCTTTTTTTCTTCTCAAGGCAGTCCTATATATATATGTATATATATATATATACACCATCAATTTTCCTTTTTTTCCCTTAAATATATATTTTCCTTTTTATATCCCATTAATTTCCCTTTTTCCCCCAAAATATATATTTTCGTTCTTACCTCTCAAATTCCAAATTCAAATTAAACCCCAATTTTTTTTTATTAAATAAGAAAGTCTTCCAAATCTTCTCCAAATAATTTCAGTTTCCACCAATAGAATTAAACATTACTTGAATTAAACTCAATCTTTTTAAAATAAAACAATTAAGCCTTAAAGATTCAACGTACATCCCAAATAATTAGCGATAATTAAATTATTTACCTCAAAAGTTTGAGATGTTACATTGTTCCCTCCTTAAGAAACTTTCATCCTCGAAAGTTCTAATTCTGAAAGGGCTTTGGATACTGTGTCCTTATCTTGTCCTTATGTTCTCATGTTGCCTCTTCAAACTAATAATTCTACCATAAGACTTCCACTGGTGCTATCTCACTGCTACGCAAAACTTTTACTTCCCTTGCAAGGATTCAAATTGGCCTCTCTTCATAAGTTAGGTTCTCATTCAGTTGTAAGAGCTCGAAGTTTACCACATATATATTGTTTTTCTTAATTTCTTTTCTATCCCACCATTTTCCCTTTTTTTTCCTAAATTTATATTTCCCTTTTTCTTAATTTCTTTTCTATCCTATCAATTTTCCTTTTTTTCCCTAAATATATATTTCCCTTTTACCTTTCAAATTCCAAATTCAAATTAAACCCCAAAAATATTTTATTAAACAAGGAAATCTTTTCCAAACTTTTTCTAAATAAATTTGAATTTCCACCAATTGAATTAAACATTACTTGAATAAAACTCAATCTTTTCAAAGTAAAACAATTGAGGCTTAAAGATTCAACATACATCCCAAATAATTAGAGATAGTTAAATTAAAATTTACCTAAAAATTTTGGGACATTACAAAGGTTGTATCCGTGGTGAAACTATTACAGACAATATGATCCATATTGCTCATTTGAATACATGTGAGTGGAGGTATCCTGTATAAATAGTCTATCTTGTACCAGACCACAAAATGATTAGTTTTTCAGTATAACACCATTGCTTGTAGAAACTAACTTTCACTAGGATAACCATAGGTGACTTGACCTTAATCGTAAATGAGTTGTGAATTCCTGTCTATGAGGGAAATCCTTTGATGTGTATGGGTGAGAGTGGTTTATTTTTCCGACTCAATATACCTACCATTTTGGGGATTTATTCGAGTAAGGAGCTAGGAACATAACTACACAAGATGGAATTCACTCATTCTTGTAGAGAGGGAAAGTAGATAAATTGTTCCATTGTTAGCTGATTTCGGGTCTTGAACAATGATACCCCACCCTCTCATTGGCTCGAGAGGGGTTAGTTTTTAGTTGGACTATAAACTATTTTTTTATTAGAGGAATCAGTGGCATTTAAGGAGTTAGATGTAAATATAGGGGTAAAATGGTAAATTGGACTCAACTGTAGTTATGAGCAATTTGTAAAGGGTCAACTTAATGTTGATTGGTTATATCAATGGACAAAGAATATATCTACAGTGTGAAAAGTACAATTGTCGGTCTTTAGTAAAGTGGTCGACATTTTATTAATGTTGATTAATCCAATTAAAGAGTTTAGTTAATTAATTTCGTATCATTTTAGCTTCTAATCTATAGGTCCATAAGGTTTCCTTTTAGGTCACTAAGGATAAAAACAAGGAGTAACTATTTTTGGAATAATTTGAATTGTTTAGATTATTTATAGGAATTTAAGTAATTAATCATATTAATATGTTGAATATAATGTATAATGTATATCGATACATTATAATATATAGTTAATTATAAATATGATCTATAATTAAATTATACAATAAGTGAGAGAAAAATATTTGAATGAGATTCAAATCTTATTTATATAAATAAGATATGTATAAAAATTATTGGTTAAAATTTAATATGAATATGATTCATATTAAAACTGTAGATTATAAGAGAGAGTTATATTATAATATGATTATAATAAATATTATATGATTTGTTATTTAATAACTAACCATATAATATACATCTTATATTATTTTAATAATATAATGATAACTCCCCACTTCATGGGAGTCACAATGGTAGATCGTGAGAGGGAGTTACTGTAACTCTCTTTCCTTTCCTCTTCTCTTATCTATGGTTTTTTGAAAATCACTGAAAGAGAGCAGTTTAGCAAGAAAATTCACAGATCTCTTACTCTCTCAACATCCCTAGAAAAATATCCTTTGCCAAAACGCTTGGAGCCCACATATCCAAATTCCCTATTCCTTTGAGAATAACAAGTTTACTGCTTGGTGGTATCCTTCTTGGAGGAAGAGTTCTAGTGGTTTTTCAGAAAGTTTGCTCGTGATCTCGGAGGGGAATTTTGTGAAGAATTCATGTTCGTCAAGGGTAAGTTTCCTCTTATCCAAGTCCTATGTATAATGTATGCTTAGGCTTCTTATATGTTTATCCTGTTATTTAAAGCACGTTTGCATTCTTCTCAATTTCTTCACTGTACATAAATTGTTCAAATTGTGCAGCATTCACATGCTTATGCAAGGAACTTGATGTGCGTCTCTTAGATGTTGAAAATGAGTCCTTTGCTCTTAGTGAAGAGATTTCAGAGAAGAAGCTTATCAGGAAAGATCTGCATTTTTTACCCAAAAGATTTGACATGAAGGTGACAGCCACCAAAGAGGCCCATGATATTGCAACTATGAAAATTGATAAATCGTTTGGATATCTCAGAACGTTTGAAATGATTATTAATGATAATTCTAAAAAGAAATCTAAAGGCATTGCTTTACAGTCTTTGGTCAATGATGTGATTCAGAATAAGAACAAAGAAACTAATGCAAATCTAGTTGAGTCTATTTTTCTTTTATCTAAGCAGTTTGACAGGGCTCTTAGACGATGGGACAAACGATTAAGTTTCCGAGGAGGTCATGTTACTCTTCATGTCAAGGACATGAATAATGTTGGCAAAAATTCCATTTCAGAATCATCAAGATTGTCTGGAAAGAAACCTTAAGGTGACAAAGGTTCCAACAGTAGTCAAAATGTCAAAGATAAAACTTTCAAATGCTAAGAATGCGAGGGTTGAGTGTCTTAATTTTCTGAAAAGATAGACAAAGAGGTACTCTGCTACTATCTCAGATGAGAAAAATGAGTTAAGCAGTGACTCTGATGAGGAAGTGCGAGCACTAATAGGAAGTTTTTCTCTTGAATGTTCAAATATGATTGACCTTTCTAATGAATGTACTATTCTGGCACGAAAGTTAACAAAAAAAAAATATAGTAAACTTGGAAAACTTATCTATTGTTGAAATCTATCAACAACGGATTGATGATTCCCATGCCATGACGATACAAAATGAGAGAATTGAGAAACTTATCGAAGACAATCATCGTCTTCTAAGCACTATCTCTGAGTTGAAGAAAGAGTTGAAGACATCAAGAGTTGCACTTGAATCAATGTCAAGATATGTTCGCATGCTGAATTGAAGCATTGATGATCTTAACATGATCCTATCCTTTTGGGAAGAAGCTTCCAAATAAGCGTGGAATTAGGCACAATCAACATGAGAAGTGGATCTATAAAGGTGAATCATCTTTTTTTAACCATTTTGTACTAGCCCAGGACTTTTCATTGTTAGTTCCTTTGTCAAAAAAAAAAAAAGTGTCAATATCCACTCGAAGATGCAATGTGAAACAAAGTTGGATTCGTCATTACTATGGTAAGGCAGGACCCATTCGTCCTTACTATTTTCATCTGTTGAGAAGAATGACACATTTACCTTCCTGGAATCTCCCTCGAAAGACCTAGGTTGTCACGAATCCTATCAAATGATTTAATAGAACTAAAATTAAATTGAGTGTTAAGGAGTTTGTGTAACACTCCACGTTTTTTTTAGTAATAATGTAATTTCAGTAATTTTTATTATTGAAGGGCATTTTTGGATTTTAGTAATAATGTAATTTCAGTAATTTTTATTATTGAAGGGCATTTTTTGGAATTTTGGACTTCAAGTGTAATTGTGGGAATTTAATTGTTGGCATGAAATTATTCAATTTGAAAATAAATGGCAGGAATTAATTTCATTTTGGGAAGGAAAGAAAATTTAGTAGTATAAAGTGGAATAAGGAAAAGAAATAAAATATAGTTTATTTTTCTTTCCTTTTTAATTTATTATTATTATTATTATTATATAACCCCAACCCTCCCCCCCCCCCCTCCGATTTTTATTTCTATCGCTTGTCGCCGTCACTCAATCGCATCTTAGCACTTTGGCGACGCTCAGAACCGAGCCGCGACCAATTTTTCGCCGAAGCCGTATGCATCTCAACACTCCAGTGCCGCTCAGATCTGAGCTTCGACCCAATCATGCCGAACGCGCCCCAGTCCACTTCCGCCGACTGCCTCTGATCACGCTGATCCAGTGCTGCCCAGCCCTGCTAATTGCTGAAATCTGCCTGCATCACTGGCCTTTTGTTTTGAGTAAAAGATTGATTAATTTTGGGTAAGACTTTGGTTTGTCTTTGAGGGTTTGATTACCCATTTGGTTTTGGGTTAAAATTTGTTCTCTCTTTATATTTGGAATTTAGATCCAAGATTGGAGTGCTTCGGAGTGTGCAACGGGCTGTTCAACGGATTCGAGTTCATTTGGCAAGTATTTTGGTAAGCGTTGTGATTCTTGATGTTGGTTAATGAGCACCTATTCGTTATTGGACTAATTGAGGGTTTGGTTTTAGTACTTTGAAGGTTCTAAGTCGTCATCCTTTGGGTTCAAAAATCTACTAAGAGAAAATTTAGAGTCGAAATCTTGCGAGTGTTTATTGATCAAGTTTTGTTGGGTAAGTTCATTGATGATCGTTGAATTAAATTTGTATGTTTGGATATTGGTTCCAAGGATTGAAATTTAGTATTATATTCTATATTAGGGGACTTAATTCAGGAATTATTTGGTTGGAGACCATTAGCTTGGATTAATATCTAAATTTTACTTTAAGGTAAGTAATCTTACTAATGGAACTACCTACGAGCCAGACACTAGATGTATGCTAGTATGATAGATGAATATTATGATAGAACGATGGTATGATAGGCTGATAGTATAGTATAACCAATGCATGTTCTTGTATGAGGAACTGAAAGATTTATTTGTGCACGTAGATACTTGAATGCTAGCACGAGATGATATTTGATTCCATGAGGTTGTATTTGATCTGTGGATATTGAGGCATATATGTACGTTGTAGAGCCATGATGTTGAGGCGTATATGCATGTCATAGGACCATATTGTGATAATTAAGATGTTGAGACTATGATAGTGATTTTACTGATTAGTTAGATGCCCACTAGATATTGTTTCCTTCGAGATTCACCAGATTTTGTTTCCTTCGGGATTCACCAGATTGTGTTTCCTTCAAGATTCACCAGATTGTGTTTCCTTCGAAATTCACCAGATATTGTGTTTCTTTCGGAATTCACTAGAGGTAGTGGGCATATTTAGCTATAGTAGGATAGAAATCAGTTTTTTTCATGTATGTGTCCCATAAGGACTAGGGCGGTTTATATGTTCCACCAGAGGTAGGCATCTAGAGGACATATATGCCTAACCTGACTCCAGTAGTAGAGTTACTTACTGAGTATTTTATACTCATTATTTCTCATGTTGTTGTTTCAGGTAAAGGTAGAGATGCACTGGCGATGGACAAGTGGAATTCATGATCGAGCCACTGAGACCAGTTTTATGCTTCCACTCATGAGACTTAGATTTTTTTTCATGTTTTGCTTAA
The DNA here is from genome assembly GCF_009727055.1 of Benincasa hispida. Classification (NCBI taxonomy): domain Eukaryota; kingdom Viridiplantae; phylum Streptophyta; class Magnoliopsida; order Cucurbitales; family Cucurbitaceae; genus Benincasa; species Benincasa hispida. The sequence continues at coordinate 42,512,150 of NC_052359.1, forward strand.
CTTTCAGTTTTGATATTTGAAACCTACTATTAGGAATTGTTTTCAGACTTATTTATTAACAATTATGGTACCCTATTGTTGTTTTTAATATTTGCATTTAATAAAGGACTTTTGAACTTACCTTATTTATTTAGCATTTATGTCACCATAAAAGGATGTCGTTTTAAGTTTTATGCATGCATGTATTTAGTAATGGCCTAAATTAAGTCCTAGGAGGTCAGGTCGTTACAGTTTGGATCTCTTCTGAGACTCTATGTCAAATGCATTTACCTCTTGTCGTTCTTCAGTAAAAAAAGACTGGTATTTTGATAGTAGCTGTTCTCGTCATATGACTAGGGAAAGATCCTATGTTACTAATGTGCAAACGTGTGGTTTAGGTCATGTAACCTTTGGAGATGGAGCAAATGGGAAAGTTTTTGGCAAAGGTCAACTGGTATATCTTGGTATTTTAGCCCTTAAGGATTTCGTTCTTATGGAAAGGTTGACACTGAATCTAATCAGCATTAGTCAACTGTGTGATCAAGGTCTTCTTGTAAGCTTCTTAAAAGACAAGTTCTTAGTGACTGATAAAGATAATGTCAATGTTATATTAGATACTCGCTCATCTAACAATTGTTACCTATGGGCCCCGAATGCTACATCTAATGTTTGTCATACAGCTACGGACACGAGTGCTTTTATATGGCTCGAAAGGCATGGTCATGTAAGTCTTCGATCAATTGGAAAAGCCGTGTGAAAAAAATTCATACTAGGAATACCAACTATGCTTAGAGATGTTGATAATGTGTGCAGTGACTGCCAGGCAGGGAAGAAAGTCAAGGTTTCTCACAAGAAAGTGTCAGTTTGTACAACCAACCTTGTGTTGGATTTGCTTCATTTAGATCTAATGGGTCTTATGCAGGTAGAGAGTTTAGGTGGTAAATCGTATGCTCTTGTTTGTGTTGATGACTTCTCACGATATACATGGGTGCGTTTTATTCAAGAAAAATATTATATCTTTCACATTTGTCAGACTCTATGTCTTCAACTTCAACACAAACAAGGTAGACAGGTAGTTTGAATTCGAAGTGACCATGGAAAGGAATTTGAGAACTCACTCTTCGATGACTTATATAATGTACAAGGTATTTAACACAAATTTTCTTCCCCTATTACTCCTCAGCAAAATGGAGTAGTTGAAAGGAAGAATCACATTCTATAAGAAATGGCTTGAGCAATTGTACATTCCAAGAATCTCCTCTACATTTCTGGGCAGAGGCACTAAATACTGTTTGCCACATCCATAACAGAATTGCCTTGTGAACTGGTACTACAAGTGCCAACTATGAATTGTGGAGGGGTCATAAACCAAACGTAAAATATTTTCACATCTTCAGCAGTGCTTTTACATTCTTGCTGACAAGGAACCTAGGAAAAATTGGGATTCCAAATCGATGAAGGAATCTTTTTAGGGTATTCCTCAAATAGTCGTGCATATAGAGTCTTCAATAAATATACTCGTACTGTAATGGAGTCTATTAATATTGTTGTTAATGATTCCCAACCGAAGCATGTTCATGTTGAAGAAGACAAAGATGAATATGTGTGTTAGAGCTATAAAAGTACTATTTCCCTGGGCTTAATTTAAGCTCGTTAATGGATTTTACATGTTAATTATGCTATTTTGTAGGTATTAAGCATGAAAAAGGTAGAATCGAACTTAAGATGTCAAATAGGATTAATTTGAAGCTATTTGGAGGTAATTTGAGTATCAAGGCTTCAAAAGAAAAGAAATGACCAAAATACCCCTGATCGGAGCATTTCAATCCTCACTCGATGATATAATGCAACGTTGTAAGGCAGTAGACTCGTATACAAGGCAACGTCGCAACGCTACCCTTAGCATTGTAATACTGCAAAGATTAACAGAATGCCAACGCATCCCACGCGCGCGCTCGTCACATGCAGGGTCGTGCTTCTACCCTAACGCTTAAGGACTAGATCAAGCACTTATTAGAATTGCAATTTGCGACAATAATATAAATTGTTTCTTTCCAAATTAGGTAAGGGGGGAGGAGAGAGGCCGTCTTAGAGAGCATGTTGCTCGATTTTGGCCATTTCAAGCCAAAACTCATGAGATTTTCTTTAATTTTGAGTTGTATTGTTAAATCTTGGCATCATGAATTAGATTTGATGAACAATTGAAGCCACAATGTTGGTTTTTTTAGGTTTGTAGGGATTTTCTTAAATTTTATGAGATTTGTTATGAATTTTTTTATTGGATCTTTCTTTTTCTTTATGATTTCCATTCTTTGATTCAATTTCTGGTACAAGCATATAGGATTGATGAATTGACGACTCAAATTTCTTTTATGTTTATCTTTGCTATGTGTGTTTTCTATGTCCATAACTACATTGAAAGCATGCTCAATTTAGTAACAATAAGTTTTAGTTTGAATTATGGCATGATTACTAGGCTATCTAGAATCATCTAATTGATAACAAAACCTAAAGATTGAAAATGCATTAGGATAGAATTGATCATTCTTGCTTAATAATGTCTTAATCAATCCAAGAATGTAATGCAATTAACTAAATAAATTGCCTTTATAACGAACTTGGTTAATTTAGGGATCAGATTGTTTTCATAATTAATCAATGATTATGTAGAAATATTTAGGCCTTAATTTACGTATTACGCATATATTAAGGCTATAATTAGAAAATTTGATTATCGTCCTTTTTATAAATTTCCTATGTAAATCTCAAGTTAATATAGAAAATATTCATTCAAATTTTATTTTCATATAGTCTCAAAGCTCTAGGTTTTTCTTATTGTCTTATTCAACTGTTGCCACCTCTTTGTCTCCATCGACGGCATGTCGGCGGAGATGGACTAGATTCACACTAACCAACTCGATCAGCCCATTCCCTTGCTCAGTTTCGAACAGTTCGTTCACAGATCTATCTACGCCAACCTTCTCATGGCCAAACTAACAGATTTTTTAGACCACTTCTCCTATCCAGTCACATGCCTAGTCGCTGTCGTGCCTTTGTCCTTAGATCCGGTACCAACTCGATGTCCAGATCCAACCCTTCACAATCAGATCCACCACGCTTACGCCGGCGTCCATACCTACTCTCGCACATAGATCCGTGGTTTCAAATCCATCTGTCAAGTTCCACCTCAGTACCGTCGTCGATCAGTTTCACCTTCAACGTCAGTCACACCATCGATCTACTCCGCCTGTTCGTACCAATTCATTCAAATCTACACGTAAAACACCAAACTGTCAACCATCCATTCAGTTCCATGCACTACTCACCACTGCTCCGACCAAGATCTGTACAAGTCTGTACACTACTCACCATCGTTCTTCACCGTACAGATCATTCGCGCTCCCAGTTTCGTGCTCGAATTCACATCGCTTGCCGTGGGTTTCATTCAAGTGTCAGAATCCTTCCGTTTCACGCCGCTTGTTGCCTGCCCATCGTAACCTTATTGATTTCCCATTGTGGTTTGAGGGATTAAAAAAAAAACCCTCTTGATTCGGTTCTATCACTCTGGTTTGGTTAGACTGGTCCGGTTTGACTAGTCCAATTTAGTCATTTCGATCCAGTTCAATCAGATCAGACCGATTTTGTTCTCTTGGTTTGAGTCAGTTCTTACTTTAATTTATTCAGTCAAGTTTAGTTCACTTTAGTTCTTAATTGGTTCTTTTATCGATTTCTATCTCGGTTCAGTTTGGTTCTCTGTTTCGTTTTATCTTTAGATATTTTCATAGACTTCAACTCAGAAGTTCGTGGGTTTTATTTTAGATCTCTATGTAAATATCTGTTTCCAACCTAGAAGTTTGTGAGTTCATGTTTTCAGCCCAAAAGTTCTTTGTGTTTTCTACTTTTTCATGAGTTTCCGTTTCCTGCCCAGATCTACTGTGTTTTGATTCAAAATTGTACTTCAGATTCAGGCATCTAATTGCTTCAGTTTATGAGCTCATGAACTCAAGTTGTCTCTTTGGTTTTCTGTCTTTCTATAAATTCCCTATGTAAATCTCAAATTAATATAGAAAATATTCATTCAAATTTTATTTCCACAAATTAGATTCACAGAAAATCCTACTATCTCTAAACTAGCGAAGGTAATCTTATGTGCGACCTCTCTCTTTCTCAATCTATCTTACATTTCTGCATTTTCATTTTCGCATTTAGTTTTCTTGTCAATCAACGACAAAACCCCTGTTTTTACCGCCTTGTATAGTCAACTTTAGCTTATGAGAGATTTAATTCTTGGTTTCTTTGTGGTTCGACCCTGAACCTGCCACTTATACTACTAGTTGGTATAAGGAGTAGATTTGGTGATTACAAATTTATTTATTTAGATTTGGTTTTATTAACGACGTAAATATCCGATCTAACCGATTGGCGTCGTTGCCGAGGAAGCAAACCAATTAATCTCTTTTAGTTGAATTGGTCTTGTAAACTTTAAAAACCCCTAAAAATATTTTTCTTTTCCTTGTGTCTACTTGTTTTATCATGGCAGACAACTTGAACATCTATTATGTGCTTCTTGTGAGGCAAGCGGATTAGTGAAGAGAAGAAGGGGTAAGAGAATTTAGTGAACATAGAAATATGTTGAAAAAGTTTGGGCTCGAAAAGGCAAGCCCAAAATGAACACCAGTTTCTACCTATGCCAAGCTGACTCGTGATACAAATGGTGAGGATGTTGATGAAAGCTTGTACAGAAGTATGAAGGGAGTTTATTATATCTAACTACCAGTCGTCCTGATATAGATTATGTTGTTGGCACTTGGGCTTGATATCAATCAAATCCCAAGACAAGTCATATGTCTAGTGTTAAACGCATTCTCAAATACATTAATAGTGGTTTGCACTTTTCCTTTGACATAAATAAAGCTTTGGTGGGGCGCTATGATGTAGATTGGGCGGGTAATTCAAAAGACAGGAAAGTACATTTAATGGGTGTTTCTTTCTTGGGAATAACTTGATATCTTGGTTAAGCAAAAAACATAATTGTGTGTCACACAGTTGTTGATGGTAGTAGTTGCACATAGTTGTTATGGATGAAACAGATGCTTCATGAATATGATGATATACAGGATGTCATGACCTTGTATTGTGATAGCATGAGTGCAATTAACATCTCCAAAAATCCTATCCAACATAGTCAAACTAAGCACATTGATATATAATACCATTTTATTAGATAACTGGTTGAATCAAAATTGATTTCTCTTGAACATATCCTGAGAATAAACAAATAGCTGATATTTTTACCAACCAGAGATGTGCAATTTGAGTCTCTTTGAACTACCCTTGAGTTGTGGAAAATCGATTTATAGCAATTATCGATGGTTTAGGCAATGAGAGGTTTTTTAGCTGTAAAAATGAAAATCAACCCATTTTCATTTTAAATTGTTAGGTATTTAATACTGCGTTATTTCCCTCATCTTTCTCACTTTGCATTGGAAATTCTAAGATGGTTGAGGTGTTTTTTCAGTTGCCGATTTTCTTTTTCGCCCTATTTCATTGTGCACTTTCTGTTCAACTGCTTTCACTCTCCTATCAGCTTGAAGTGGTTGGTCCTTCAAATGTTGAACACTCGTAGTGCACCTATACTTCAGGATGCAAAACGGTGCGCACTGAACAAAAGGAAAATCAGAAACGCAATGTTAGCCCTGATGTTCCGCCACTTAGGGTTAACATTCACGATGATCAGATGCGAGGGCCCTTTTCTCCCTCTGTCAAACGCTCACATATTTCCTCTGTGCCTGCTCCTGATAGTTCTCCTAATGTGAGCTCTGATTCTGATAGGGAGGATATGAAATCCTCCATGCATGCCTCTGATCAGCCTTCTAGCTCTATTCTTGAAACGGAGACTGTGAAGCCCTCTCTACATGATCCTCATATTCTGTCTAGCTTCTCTCTGCCGTGTTCTCCACCCCTCAAGGTAATTCCCCTTGCTATGATTCCCTGGGTTGCTGATAGTGGTAAAGGTGTGGTTCCTGATTCTACCATTGAGAACATAAACCCGTCCTTTGAGTCTATTGTTGTTGGTGATGCTTCCATTTAGCATGTTGTTGATGTTTCTGCCGTTGGTATTACTGGTGACTCTGATATTAATTCTTCTGGTATTGGTCTTGATGAAAATACTGAAAATATTGTTGTTCATACTTCTGAGTCTACTGGTTTACCAACTACTGTAGTTAACCCTGTTGTTAGTGTCCCTGCTACTTCTGATACTGATTGTATTCTTGCTGCTCTTGAAGTTCGTCCTGTTGTTTTGCCTGTTGATTCTAAGACTGTTGAGCTTACTAAGCTTGATTTGAGCAATAATTATTGGCGTTAACAATCAACAAGTGGAAGCAATTTGGATCTTAAGTACTCTAATTCTATTAATTTTAACAGTCAAGTAAGCATATTCATATTAAAGAAATAGGGTTTTTGAAATTCATATCTTTGAAGAATCCTTCCCAAATCAGCAATTTTCTACTTGAATTTCCTCTCCAATGGTTAGTAGACCATCACTTGATCTTTTCTACTATTATCTAGGACCTTATATTGGATGGTGGGATCCAAAATGAGAAGTTTTTTTAAAAAAAATCAGTAGAATTTTCTAGTTTGGTGTCTAGGAGATGAGAAACAATTTTTTCATCGAAATTCAACTTTGCATGAACCCAATCTTAGCTGAATCAACTTCTATTTAATGAAGTTTAACATGCTCACTAAAAAAATGCATAACAAATTGATACCAAAACTACTTAAAAATGAGTGGGGAAATAGGTGTTAAAAAAGTGGAATCTGTGGGACTTTTCCATTAATTCCATTTTCTAATTGAAATAAATTTCACAAATTCATTTTATGTAATTCCAAAAATCAATTTTAATTTGAAATCTTAATTTCAAATTTTAAAAATGAAATAAAATAGTAATTCAATATTTAATATTTAATTAATTTTAGACAAAATTAATAATAATAATAATTAATTTTAGACAAAATTAATAATATTAATTAATTTTAAATAAAATTAATTCTAAATAATTAATTAAAAAATTTAATTAATTAATTTAATTAATCCAACATCTATTCTAAACATGAATCCCTATTCATGTAATTAATATTGAAATCATATTTAAATATTTTCCAACTCTCCAATTACGTTTAATTCGATAATTAAACGTTTAATTATATCGCATATAATTAATAGTTCCTGTAATTCAAATTTAAACGTTTCAAATTCTTTCATCACAACGATCCGAGATTAACTGACTAAACTCTTTAACCTAATTAACCAACATTCATTAACTATCGGGTCACTCCACTAAAGCCAGTTGCACTCCTCTCACTATAGATATATTTCTCTCCACTTGATATAACCATAATCAGTAAGTCAACCCTTCACAGGTCGTTCGTAATAATAGTTGGGTCAAAAGTTGTTTTACCCCTGAGATTACATCTTGCTCCTTATGTTTCACTAATCCTCTAATGAGCAATTGGTTTGCGATCCAATCACCAAACCGAGTCCCTCTCAGGCCAATGAGAAGTGGGGCCCCTTATTCAAGACTCGGAGTCAACACTTATGGAACAACCTATCTACTATCCCTAAAAGCGGGTAGGAGTGAATTCCGTTTTGCTTCCTATGTCACCAGCTATCTACTTGATCTTACCCCTGAAATAAGGGGCTTATCGAGCTGGCGCTGTTGAGTCAACCCTCACTCATGCAAATCTTAGGATAATCCCAAATAAATAGGATTTCATAGTTAGCTCAGGATTAAGGTGAAGTTACCTAAGACATCGCTTTGAAATAGTCAGTCTTAAATAATAAATAGCGTTATAAAGTAAGGGCTTATTTCTTGGTTCGATCTTATACAAATTTTTTGCACAGGATACCTCTACTCGCATGTCTCCACATGAACAATTCAGGATCACATCGTTTGTACTAAATAGAAAGTGGGTCGCATCCGATAGTGTCCCTAGAATAAGGTACCCAGCCTTATCCGTGTATTATAGACCGTTTTGGCTATCTAGTCGAACTTGATCCACTCTTATGTCTTCATATAAAGTCCAAGTACTCATGTAATAGGCATGAATCTTAGTTTGTTGGATTTAGGTTCTTTCTAAAACGAAATGAGTAAATCATACATTCAGCAACTTTATTGAATAAACTTCAATAACATCTTTATTGATAACAGAATAAGTTTATTGTTTATAAACCATGAGTTTTAGACATAAAATCCAATGATAATAATACTATTGCTATTGAAAATATTGCTTATGCGGATACTGTGAAAGAATCTTATGTGCTTTCTGATGTTCCTAACATTCTGCTGAACATGGAAGATTTTGTGGATTTTAATGAGAGTTGTCTGAATGTCAATCCTTCTGGTGCTTTTGAGAAAACTTCAGATGTTTCTACTGATTTTCCATCTACTTCTGCCGGTTCAAATGTTATTAAGTTCAGGTCTGATACTAGTTCCTTTGAAGACACTATCTTAGATTTGTCAGATGATAATATTCCTCTTGCTCATTCGTGTGAGTATAAGAAGAAGGTTTCTAGTGGTGTTTTTTACTAGAGTGGTCCCTTCACTCAGATCCGTTCGAAAGGGGCTTAGTCCAAGAAGAAATTCTCTGATCGTGACTCTAATCCAGATTCTGATCCCTCTGAGCATTTTTTAGTTCAAGCTTTGAAGATGACATTGCAATTGTTAAAGACAAATAGTGCATCAGAGTTGGTCATCGCAAGTAGGGGTATTAAAAAAACCCGATGACCCAAAAAATCGATTAACCCAACCCAACCCGTGCGATTTTGGTCGGATTATCAATTCATTTGATTTGAGTTGGGTTCAAATAAGTGAAAATTTTATGGGGTTGGGTTAGTTCATGGGTTCACCTAAACAACCCAAACCAACCCAAACTTATCACTAACTTTAAAATGTATATTTTTTTTGTACTTATGGTTAAATTATATACACATATGTTTATTTTATAGTTTCATTTTTAATTCCTTTATGTTCTGGATAATTTATTCCCCAACAACTCTTAAAAATAGTTTTTTAGCACTTTGTAAAGAAAATTTTCATTATATAAATTGAAATTGAGTTTTTAATTTTAGTTCAATATACAAAAATAATTAAATCAAATTTTTACATATTAACATTTTACTTCTTTTTAGAATAAACATTTAAATAAATAACCCGAATAACTCGAACCAACCCAACCCAAATATTTCATGGTTGGGTTGGGTTGGGTTCATTTTTTAAAAAGGATTTTTCGGGTTGAAGAAATTTACATCCCGAACAATTGGGTTGGGTCTAAAAAGTTCTTAAACCCAATCCAACCCAACCCACGAACACTCCTAATCGCAAGATTCTTCCAATTTTCTTGTTGTTCCTTTTGATGGTGTGTGTTTCCAAAGTGGAAGTATGTGGTTCAGCGTCGCATTGCTGATGAAAAGGTCTTATTTGAACAAACTATGTCTTACTTAGAAATCATGGATCTTATTCAACGAGTTGGTTTACTCAAAACTGTTGTGGGGCTTGGACCTTTCTATCTTCAATGAATTGGCTATGCAAATTTTCCATATTTTGTCTACTGAATCTTGCATTCTGAGTATTGTTATTCGTGAATTAACTGATCATCAGTTTGAAATAGATGCTCTTATTCATCTCTTGAGCTTATCACTTCCTCATTCTTATGGTGCATCTACTTCTCAGCCTTTTACTTTGACCCCTAACTGATTTTCATTCTGGCAAAAGGGGGAGAGATTGTTCAGTTTGGTTTTGTTGTTATGTTGGTGGTTTGGTGGTTGTCTTCTTGGTTTTTTGGTTATTTGTTTTGTTGTTGGTCTTTGGTGTTTACCGATAAAAAAAAATGTGAAAGGGGGAGTTTGTAATTGTTGTTGGCCTTATCTCTTCTTTTATCTCTTTTGTTGGAATTTTTGTCTTTGTCTTATGTACCGTCAGTGACAAAATATATTTTCCTTATGTGTGCAAGATTTGGTTGAGCACGTTTTTCCTTATTGACTGCTTGTATTTTTTCTTAAGTGGTGGTGGATCCTTTTCTTTTTGGTATCTATCTCGTTTTGGTGGTTAGGGTTGGCTGCTTTTGAATAGAACTTGAGAGGATTTTCTAATTGTAAGGCGTAGTATTGCATCGATGCTTTATGTGAAGACATTGGTTTTGCAGTGACTATTCCTTGGGTAAGATTTGAACTGATTTTACTCGGTCTCCAAAGAATAAATAGTTGAATGATGGTTCAACTAGACAATGAAATGAGTGGTGAAGTTTATGTAGATGATGTCAGATTAGGGAGAGCCTGAATCTATAGACTCATCTATAAGAAGCAGTACAGTTAGGGGAAGTCTAACTTGCTCAATAGTTATAACTGTGTGTAACTCTTGATAGTGTATCTATCGATTATTTTGTTACTCTGTAAACGCTTATCATTACTAGTGATATTCTTTTCATTCAGGCTAAAGCCTCCCAGACGTAGGTGTGGTTACACCAAACTGAGTTACCAATTCTACTGTGTTCTTTCTATTTATTTTGTAAAGTTATATTTTCTGAGATTATAAGCTTTGTTATTATTGTCAGCAATATTATTACTATCACCAGGGTTAATACATGGAAAATTTCACAAAATGACCCGAAACCCAAAAATTTTTCTACCAATGACCTCTTCTTAAAAACTTTTCTACCACTGACCTTTTCCCCATGCAAAATTCCAAAATTACCCTCAGTTTTTAAAAAGCCTTTAGACGGTTTGGTGAACGCACGTCTCTATGAATACCTTATAACAATAGGGTTTCCCTCCATTTCGTTCATTTCTTGATCGTTGAGAGAATACTAAGCAGCATTTAGAGAATATTAAGTGAGCATTTAGATATTACTAAGCGATTGGATAGAGATTACTAAGCGATCGTATAGAGAATACTAAGTGATCATTTAGCTAACTGTTATGCGATCGTTTAGATATCCATTATACGATCGTTTGGCTAACTGTTATGAGATCGTTTAGTTGTTGTTATACGATCGTTTAGATATCTATTATGCGATCATTTACATATCTATTATGTGATCGTTTAGTTTTTGTTATACGATCATTTAGGTTTTGTTATACGATCGTTTGGCTGACTATTACGCGATCGTGTAGATATAAGTTTATGACATCGCTTAGTTTTTGTTACGCGATCGTTTAGATATCTATTATGCGATCGTTTAGATATCAGCTATGCGATCGTTTAGTTTTTGTTATACGATCGTTTAGGTTTTGTTATGCGATCGTTTAGATTTTGTTATGCGATTATTTAGATTTTGTTATGCGATCGTTTAGATAAATTTGTGCTAAATTTGTAGAATACAATTGGTGTTGTACATTTAACTAAACAAATAAATAACTAAGCAATCGTTTAAATAAATTTATGCTAAAATTACATATTGTACAGTATAATTGGTACTAAAATTAAAAATTTTATAGTATAAATTTATACAGTATAATTGGTGCTAAAATTACATATCGTATAGTATAATTGGTGTTGTATAGCAAAAAAAAAAGTGAAAATTACATATTGTTTAGTCTAGATGGGCTAATGTCAGGTGTTATCAATGTTTTTTTGCACGTTTTCTTGTTATGTCCTCTTTGATCACATCATGTACACCTGTGTATTTGTCGTGGCTCCTCTCCAATTGAAGATATCCCGACAGTTTGACGTCGACCTATACTTACTACCTTTTGCGATGGTAGAATTGGTTCAGAAGCTCCAACATCTCAACCCATTCTTGACTATGTCCAACTGGGAAGATTGGTCAGCGTAAGAGCCTTCGAAATAGGGGTTGTGCCTGGCTCCAACTCAATAGCAAAATCTATCTTCCGCTGCGGGGCCAGTCCGAGAAGATCCTCTGGAAAAACATCTAGAAAATCCCTCACTACTGGCTCCGAAGTCAAAGTGACTACAGTTTCTCTAGTGTCCACCACATTGGCCATAAAGCCTCAGGCTCCTTGACCAAACAATCTACAGGCCTTCATTACTGAAATCGGGTAGGACTACAATCCCAACCTCTTTAAACTTAAAACTGGCTCCTGTAGGAGGCTTAAAGATGACCTTCTTACGGGAGCAATCTATGCTGGCATGATTAACAGCTAACCAATCCATGCCCAATATCACATCAAAATCACGCATATCTAAAATTATCAAGGTTACATCTAATGCACGATTTGTTACCTCTACCTGACATGCTCTTATCTTTTCTATAGTTAATATGATCTCTCCTAATAAAGTGGAAATGGACAATGAAAAAGGCAAAGGTTCTGAGTCTAACATGGCATGCCTCACAAATACAGAAGATATAAACGAATGCGAAGAACCAGAGTCAAACAAAACTAAAGCATGGTGCCCCAAAATAGGAAGTGTATCTGTCACCACTGTGCCTGACTTCTTGGCCTCACGCTGAGTGGCAAAAATCACCCTACCCTGTTGTTGCTGACGACTCGGGCCTCCCTGAAACGAACTTACGTGTTGGCCCCTGTGGTATGGCACGTTCCTCCTCGGGCATCTATCTGACATATGCCCCCTCTGGCCACATCGAAAACAGATCTCAGAGCCGGCTAGACAACATCCCAGTGTCGCTTACCACAAGTAGTACATATCAGCCTAACCCTGTTGTCCCCACTGACGTGGAGCATTCACTGTGTTCTGGTTCCTTTGCTAATGCTCAGGAGCCCTGGGCTCAACTTTCCTTTTCTAACCTGTGGAGGTCTCAATCCTGAGTGACCTCCCGTATTTCTCTCCCATCTAGGAGTCAGCATCAATCCTCACGGTGGCTCGTAGTGTCGTAGCATACATCTTGAGGTCCAAGGCATGCACCATCCCTCGCAGTCCGCTCCTCATGCCCTGGATGAATCTCTTTGTCCTTGCTGCCTCGATGGCTACTAGTTCAGGAGCAAAGCGAGACAGCTTATCAAATTCCTACTCATACTCCTCCACTGACATAATTCCCTACCTCAAGTTCAAGAATTCTGCCTGTTTGTTGTATCGGGTATTGGCCGAAAAGTACTTTTCATAAAACGCTCTTTGAACTGCTCCCAAGTTGCAAGCTCTCTACCAGTATCAATCATCTTCTCTGCTAAACGCCACCAGATTTTTGCGTTACCAATCAACATGAAAACTGCGCATTGAAGCTTGTGCTCTTCTAGGACCTCATAAAACGGAATATTGTCTCAATAGATGACAACCATCTCTACTTTGGTGGGGTCCCCCAACGATCCATCAAAGAGCCGAGGGTTATACTTCTGGAAATCCCAAAGTTGTTTAGCCTCAACCACATGTCTCTATCCTGCGGTCAGGTCTATTGTAACTGCTCAGGTGGCACCGGTTCCTCTTGAGCTTGGGTCTGGGCAGTCTGTCCTGCCATCGTGCTACAAATCAACTCCTGCAGATTTCCCATTAGAGAGGATGCAACAGCTTCACTAATTCTAGCTTCCATTGCCTTTTCATCAATTTGGATCACAGGCGGATTTGGAGCTGCCGGAATAGTCTGGCTACTCTCATCTCTCTCTACTTGCACTTCTTCTCTAACTGTCTTTCTTATTTTAGGTTTAGGTGCCATGTCCTGTCATGAATACGTTAACTAGCTATTTCTGGGTCTTTCTCAGAAATCATGTATTTAAAACACTACATCACTGTTCTCATATATGTATTGAAACTTTAATTAGTAGGACGTACCTGGCGATGATGAGGGATCCATTACTAGGCCATAGGGACTACCTATACTTTCGTAGTAAGTTCATCTACAGAACCAAAAACATGGGCCCTGATACCAACTATAACGACCCGATCCCCTAGGACTTAAGTTATGTCGTTACTAAATACATGCATGCATGGAACTCAAAACGACACTCGGTTATGGCGAAATAAATGCTAATTAAATAAGGTAAGTTCAAAAGACTTTCATTAATTTCAAATATTAAAACAACAGTAGGGTACCCATAAATCATAAAGGATAATAAATAAGTCTGAAAAACGATTCTTAAAAGTAAGATTTAAACATCAAAACTAAAAGTTAAGAAAAACATGAAAAGAACTTTAAATCTCATGAATGAAAGCATAAAAACTAGTCCCAGTGGCTCGATCACGAATTCCGCTTGTCCATCGCCGATGTATCTCTACCCTTACCTGAAACAACAATATGAGAAAGAATGAGTATAAAATACTTAGTAAGTAACCCCGCTACTAGGGTCAGGCTAGGCATCTATGTCCTCTAGATACCTACCTCTAGTGAAACATATAAATTGCTCTAGTCCTCATGGGACACATATACACATGAAAAAAAACGGAGAATGAGTTCTATCCTACTATAGTTAAGTATGCCCACTACCTCTGGTGATTTCTGAAGGAAACACAAATTGATGAATCCCGAAGCAAACACCAAATCTAATGGGCATCTAACTAATCATTAAAGACATTTGCACAGTCTCAACATCATAATCATCATTGTGCGAATCTATGACATACATATAAACCTCAACATCATGGCTCTACAACATACACATATACCTCAACATCATCAGATCAAATACAACCATATGAAATCACATACCATCTCATACTAGTATTTAAATGTCTATGTGCACAACTAAATATTTCAGATCTCGTACCAGAACATACTTTAGTCATATTATACTATCAGTCTATCATGCTGTCATTCTGCCATAACATTCATTTATCATGCTAGCATACATCTAATGTCTGACCCGTGAGTAGTTCCAGTAGTAAGATTACATACCTCGAAATCAAATTCCAATTTTAATTCAAGCTTAATGATCTCCAACCAAAAACCCCTGAACTAAGTCCCTTAATACAGAACATAACACAAATTTTAAATTCTTGGAACCAAGATCCATACATACAAATTAAATTTAGGGATCACCAATGAACTTACTCAACAAAACTTGATCAACCAACACTCGCGAGATTTCAACTCCAAATTTTCACTTAGCAGATTTTTGAACCCAAAGGACAACGACTTGGAACCTTCGAGTTACTAAAACCAAACTCTCTATTAGTCCAACAACCAAAAGGTGTCCAACAATCAACAACAAGGGTCACAACACTTACCAAAAATACTTGTCGAACGAACTCGAATCCGCTAAACAGCACACTGCGTACTCCGAAGTACTCCAATCTTGGATCTAGATTCCAAATATAGAGATAACAAATGTTTAACCAAAAATCCAAATGGGTAATCAAACAAGATAAACAAAAATCTTGCCCAAAAAAATAATCGATCGCTTACTCAAAACACAAGTCCAGTGGTGTAGGCGGGTCCCAGCGACGAACAGGGGTGGCAGCGCTGGAAGCAGCCGACAACGATGTGGTGAGCAGCGGAGGCAAGACTCGAGCTCGGATCTGGGCAGAGGAGGACATCGGTGGTTCGAATCTGGTTCGGTTGAGAGCAGCGGACATGCGACGAAAGAGTCGGCTAGGGCATAAGCTTCCACGGCAAGTGGTAATGGAGACCGACTTGGGCTCAGGCAGTGGCATTCTGGACGAGCGCTCGGCTAGATGGAGGCTCTCGATGTACGATCCAGGTGTGATCGACTTCAGCGCTCGAGTGGCTCGCGACGGTGGTTGGAATCAGATCTGGGCGGCGTGAACGGTCAACGGTGAGGAGATCAAAACTGCTGGTCAAGGTCGACGGTGGAAGTGAGCGAGTGTTAAGTCTGTGTGAGGAAAAAGAGGGAAGGGTTAAGAAAAGAAGAAAAAGAAAAAGAAAAGAAAAAGAAAAGGAATAAAATAAAATATATTTTATTTTATTTCCTTCCTATTCCCCTTTATTATTATTATTATTATTATTATTATTATTATTCCATTCTCTTTCTTTCAATTTTAAAACAACAATTCTTGCCCTTGATTTCCAACACTAAACTCCGGAATTAATTTTTTATATTAATTTCCACTTAAATGATTTAAACTCCAACAATTGCACTTAAATATCCAAAAATTCCAAAAATGTTCTCAATTAGTAAAAAAAATTACTGAAATTACATTAATACTACAAAAAAAATACGAGGTGTTACTTGGTAGATCCTAACCATTCATGTAGAGACGTGGAACGGGGGTGTTCTATACAAACTGTTTTGTATAAGACCTGGACCACGAGATGACTAGACTCTATATATAACGCCATTGATACTAGAGACTTGCATCTCACCTAAACGACCATAGGTGACACGACCTCAATCCTGAGTGATTTGTGAACTCCTGTCTTTGAGGGCGGTCCTTTGATTAGTATGGGTGAGAGTGGCCAGATTGCTCACTCAACATGCCTACCTTTTTGGGGACTTGTCTAATCTGGGAGCTGGGAACTCAATCCACAATATGAAATTCACTCCTTTCCTAAAGCAGGGATAAGTAGAGAGATTGCTCCTTTAAGGGTTGATTCTGATGCTTGAACATAGTGGCCACAGCTTCTCTTTGGAAGAGAAGACTCAGTCATAGTAGGACTATGATTTATGTTCATTAGAGAGATCAGTGGTACTTAAGGAGAAAGATATAACTACAAGGGCATATCAGTTAGTGGCCCGGCTATACTTACGAGTGATCTGTGAAGGGTTGTCGCACTACTGATTGGTTTAGATGGACACATAATATATCTGTAGTAAGGAAAGTTTAGCTGTCGGTCTTTAGTGGAGTGCCTGGCAGTTAACGGATGCTGGATCCCATGACTAAAGAGTTCAGTCAGTTATTCACGTACCGTTGGAGCTTCGGATCTACAGGTCCATAAGGTCCCCTTGGTAGCTTGGATTCATATTGAAGGATCAGTTCTTGTTGTTGATTTGAAATGTTCAAATTGACAAGAGGTATTTTGATTATATATGAAATATATCGTATGATGTATAAGATACATCTAATGGAGGTTGATGTAAATGAGATTTACATTAAGTACCATGGAATAGAAAAATAACTATGGTTTATATGTTTCATGAGATGAAATATTAAAATTATAGGTTATAAAATATAGTATGATAACTTGGTTATCATTTATATTTATAATAATATTATTTATTATATAATTAATACTTTTTTTTTAATTACCAAATGTAGTAGGTGGTTATTAATCATGGTAACTGTGAGTTTAAAAGGAAATGGTTTCCTATTGAAAAGAAGTTTTTTTTTTTTTTTTTCATAAAATGTTGGAAAAGAATTTGAGTTTTCTCTCCGGCGAAAAGAAACTCACGGAAGTCGTCAAGTAAATATAGATTCACTAAACAACGGTTGGGCTTGGTAAACGATCGTGCAGGTGCTAGCTAAACGATCGTGTAGTGTTTACTAAACGATCGCATACCTTTGCTAGACGATCGCTGGCCCAAGGTAAACGATCGTGTAGAGTCTGTACGCGACAGACCGAGCTAAACGATCGCATAGCTATATCTAAACGATTGGCCATCGACCTATACGATAGGTCTCCGACTTCTCCCACTTGCACAGTCGTGTACACGATCGTTCATCTGCCTTACACCAAGTCCAAACAGATCCCACCCTTTAGATTCTCGCACCAAGAATACCAAGGTTGCCTTGTTGGTGGTGTCAGACTCAACTCAACATCGTTGAGGTTTTCTGGAGGCCGTTCGTGGTGCTGTGGAGGCCATTCGTGTTGCTGAGGACAAGCGCGGTGTTCGTTCGTATTGTGGAGGAGTTCGTGACCGAGGAGATCATTGAGGATGAGCGCGAAGTGTTCCTGCGATGTTCGTTGCGTTGTTGTGATCGTGTAGATCAAGCACTCGTGATTGTTGTTGTTCTATCAGAGTGCGCATCGGAGCGTGGAGACGCTTCTGCCATTATTAGTACAGTTTTTCCCTCTTTACATTTGATGTTGTAATTTCTCTATATATTTGCATAACCGTTTGTGTTCAAGTCGATTGTAAATGTATTGTTGATTCATGATTGTAATTTGGAATAGTCTCTCTTCCGCTGCTCACGAAAATTGTGATTCCGATTTCCTTCAATTGGTATCAGAGCCAGATTCTCTAATATTCCAAATTACAGATCTGAATCGAATGTTTTTTACAACCACGGTGGGTCTCTGCATTTGTAGTTAACTATTTTCTGCATTTATGGATGATGAACGTTTCGGGTTTGATTTCCTTTTTTGTTAAAGCTTTCTGTATTACCAAGTGTTAATTATAAAGGCCCTTGCGTTTTTAGGCAAAATTAACTTTGCAATCGAGTCTGTAATTCAAAAATTTCGAGTTCATCGAGTCGTTCGTGATGAAGCTTCGGCGCATGGTGATGCAGTTCTCAACAAAGAAGAAGACCAAGCGTTGGTCGGATCATGTAGCCTCAGGTAAACGATCGTAGGGATTTTACTAAGCGATCGTTTAGATTTTTCATTCTAGACAATCGTATAGTATTTTCTAATCGATCGTCTAGCTAATGCTAAGTGATGGAGTAAATCGTTTACCATATCGTGTAGCGTTGGTTGTGCGATCGCGTAGGTGCTGGAGGTAGGTGATCGTAGTGGGAGCATGCGATGCTCATCGTTTAGTAGAAGGCACGCGCTAGACGATCGCGTAGTTAGCAAGCTTCATCGCTTAATTACTAACTATGCGATTGTGCGTATGCGATACGGAGGCGCTGGCTAAGCGATCGCTTAGGCGATGGTGCTTCACGGCATCGTAGTTGTTTAGACGATCGCAGAAGGCGGGCGTCGTGCAGAGTGCGCTAAACGATCGTTTACTTTAGGCTTCATCACCTAGTAAAGGTACACAATCGTGTAGTAATAACTAAACGATCATTTGGATTTTTCTAGACGATCATATAGTAATGCTAAACAATCGTTTAACTCTAGGAGCGTTAATAAGCGATAGAGCAAAGAGTTTATTTTATTGTGTAGACGATCACGAGGTGCTTAGTACACGATGGTTGGTTAGAGAAGCAATGCTTTGTCGAGCGGTTCAAGACCCGGTTTGCCTGTTTGAACCGAAGACTCCTTGTCTTTGTAATAGTTAGCTTTTCTTTTGTGTTTTAAGACAATTTTACCTGGTTCATCAACTCTTATTGCTTATACATGTGATGTATAGTACTTATATGCCAAAGTGTTTGTCATATAGTTCAAAACCCACCTTAGGTTGTGCAATTACTCATGCATCATGTATTATAATTGTTATAATCGAGCATGAAGAAATTACTTGAAAGCATGCGCATGCATCATGAAATATAAGAGGTATATTTTGCATGCATTGAGCATTATCATGCATCATCCTTTTATTATAATTGTTATAGTCTAAGGGTGAATGGAAGCATGTTTTGCTTATTTCATTGTTGTTGTGTGTAAGTGTTATATAAAAGAAGTAGCAATGACAGGACAATGCATTGAGCATGACACTTAGGTCGTTTATAATCGTTATGAATGCCTTGCATGTGTTAGGTTCATATTGTTGTGGTTGTTTCCGTTTATAAATGTTATAAAGGAAATTAAACCTAAAATCAATAATTCAAAGTTGCATGCGACCTTAGGGTGAACTCAAGTTGTTTAAAAGGGTTTTAAACTTGGATTGAGATAAACCTAAGTTCAGTGGTTCTAAAG
This sequence comes from Benincasa hispida, assembly GCF_009727055.1. Taxonomy (NCBI): domain Eukaryota; kingdom Viridiplantae; phylum Streptophyta; class Magnoliopsida; order Cucurbitales; family Cucurbitaceae; genus Benincasa; species Benincasa hispida. The sequence continues at coordinate 42,531,731 of NC_052359.1, forward strand.
AGTTTAATAATCTAGATTAATCTTTTAAAATCGGTTTAATATGACTAAATTGGTTGGAATAAAAGATTAAATTTATTGTAAACCTATCTATAAGGAAACTTTTATCTAAGGTGGATTCTGGTTAGGTTGGGGTTCTTAAGTTGACGGAAACATAACACCCCTATCTGGGAACCTACCTAGAAAGGTGAATTAGATAGATTTTTAACAAGCATGCAACGTTTTGGTCAAAGTCTCCGTTAAAGAGTTTAATGGATGATGATCAAAAGTTGTTCAACTATCCAAGGTAAAAGTTACTCTTGGGAAAACCTAAAAGTCACTTAGTTAAAATCTTTAGCCGTGTTTTTTCTAAGTAAACTAAACCCTAGGTTATAAAATACTCAGTGGGAGGAGGAGGCATATCAGATATGTCTATGATTCCACTCACGTTTCTCCCTGTTTGTTCACACCGTGAGATTCATGCTTAGCCTCGAGATGCCCCAAGATGCATCCCCCTTCGGATGGTGTTTGCGTGAGTCAATATCAAGGTGGACGGAGAGAGTATTTATAGTAAGTGGGTGAAGAGTGTGTGCCAACACGTCCTATGGTCTCTGTCATTGGTTCACACCGTGAGATCAATCTGTAGCCCTCAAGTCGCCTTCGATACGGCCCCCTTAGGAAGGGTTTTTTGTGCAGTTCGTCAATATCAAGGTGAACTTCAGAAATGGATAGGGTCGCTTTAGGTTTTGCCCCAATCGAATTTTTTCCCTTCAAATTGGCCTTTTGGGACGGACTTCTAGGGCTTAAAATGACGAGTCACACTTACAGGAGATTGTTAAGTAAGTTAATGATCTCTTGGCCAAATCAATGATGGCTAGTTGTTATAGGAACAAGAGTTGTTCTGGTATTAATGACTGGTTGAGATCTTCTCAATTCAGAGGAGGGATAACTGACCTCCCTTCGGCGGCTTTTGTCCTAAATCTTTGAAGTGTCATTGCGAAATTAGATGTTACACAGAGTTCATGTTAGTTTTGCTAAAACCTTATTGGATGTTGTTTTGTTTTACAACAGGTATTTGCTTAAAACCTAACGTAGGTCAATGTGTTTTTCTTTTCAGCAACTCGTTAGTATTTCTGTTTAAAGCTTTTAAAAATGACCGATTATTTACAGTGGAAAGAATCGTGTGAAACGAATTTTGTGGCAAGCGACCTCCATCCCACTACTTTCCAAAAGAAGAGACAAGACGGTAAATATGATTTATTGGTCTTGGAAACATGCTGGTAGAGAATGATGATTTTTCCTGGATCCTTGATTCAGGTGCTACCAATCATGTCAGTTCTTCTTACCAAAGATTTAGTTCCTAGAAAACATAACCACAGGGAGAGATCAATCTTCGAGTCGGTAATGGTGAGGTTTTTTCAGCTGTTACTATAGACAGGCTGAAGTTATTTGTTGATAAGAAACGTTATCTGTTACTGGATAATATTTTTGTAGTTCATTATATTAAGAGGAACTTAATCTCAGTTTCTTGTCTCATTGAACAAGGCTATACCGTCTCCTTTTCTGAGAATAAAGTGTTTATTTTCAAGAATGGAATGGAGATTGGTTATGGTTCAATGAAAAATAACTTATATGTACTAAGGTCGTTAGTCATCAAAGCCTTGTTTAACACTGAAATGTTCAGTACGGCAACAACAGCTAAAAGACCAAAGGTTTCTCAAAAGGAAAATGCCCATCTTTGGCATTTAAGGTTAGGTCACATCAACCTCAATAGGATTGATAAGTTGGTGAAAAGTAGACTTCTAAAGAGTTTAGAAGACAACTTCTTACCGGTATGTGAATCATGCCTCGAAGGCAAGATGACCAAACGACCTTTTACTGAAAAAGGTTACAGAGCCAAGGAAGCCTTGACGCTTGTACATTCAGACCTCTATGGTTCGATGAATGTTAGAGCTCGGGGTGGGTATGAATATTTCATCTCTTTCATAGATGATTATTCAAGGTTTGGGTATCTCTTCCTAATGCAACGTAAGTCTGAAGCTCTTGACAAGTTCGAGGAGTATAAGGCTGAAGTTGAAAACTTGTTAGGTAAGAAGATAAAAACACTACGATCTGATCATGGTGGAGAGTATATGAACCTCCAATTCCAGAACTATATGATAGAACATGGGATTGCATCCCAACTCTCGGTCCCTGGTACACCTCAGCAGAATGGTGTATCAGAAAGGAGAAATAGGACATTGTTAGACATGGTTCGGTCTATGATGAGTTATGCTCATGTTCCAGACTCGTTTTGGGGTTATGCAGTGCAGACTGCATATTATATCCTGAACAACATTCCCTCGAAAAGTGTTTCTGAAACACCTTTTGAGTTATGGAGAGGCTGTAAAGGTAGTTTACGCCAATTTAGGTTTTGGGGCTGTCCGGCACATGTGCTAGTGACTAACCCAAAGAAGTTGGAACCGTATTCAAAGGTTTGCCTCTTTGTGGGCTACCCTAAGGAAACGAGAGGAGGATACTTCTATGATTCAAGTGAGAACAAAGTGTTTGTTTCCACTAATGTTATCTTCTTGGAAGAAGATCACATGAGGGATCATAAGCCACGAAGTAAGCTCGTTTTACGTGAGATCTCAAGTGAGACTGAAACTGCTGAGGGTTCAACAAGAGTTGTTGAACAGGCTGACAGATCAACAAGAGTTGTTGAGATCGAGACATCTATTCAACCAGCTCAAGAGTTGAGACTGCCTCGACGTAGTGGGAGGATTATGAACCCACCGGATCGCTACAAGGGTTTAATTGAAGCCCAAAACATCATTATGAATGATGGAGTCAAGGATCCGTTGTCTTTTAAGAAAGCAATGGAGGATGTTGACAAAGCTCAAGTATCTTCGGAGAACGAGGGACTACATGCTTGTGTTTAAAGCTAAGGATCTAATCCTTACGGGATACAACGTTGTTGATCCTTTTATAAAGGCCCTCACGGCTAACGTGTTTGAGGGTCACCTGAAAAGTCTGGGTATGCGGGACATGCGGCATCTTGTCTAGGGCAAGTGGAAGATGATATTGGGGTATGCCCTAGTTTATTGTCTATTGTACATTTTTATAATGTATTGTACATTAGTCTCCCGAGTCATTAGGACAAGTGGGAGATTGTTGAGATTGGTGTCCTAATTCTCTTGGAGTCTCGTTGTTTTATAAAGATACACATTGTTCAATGAATAAAATAAGTGTTATTTAATTCTGGCATTTACTCATATCCAATAAACAAAGCTCCTTGGTTATCTTATGTGAACTTAAGCATGTATATGTGATATACAAGTGGATCATGCTTTAAGTGATAACCTAAATTGGTCTGTAGTATAAAGATTAAGGTGGGATACCTGATCCTGGTGACATTACGGATATGACCCGCTTTGTAGAAGTTTGCAAGTGTTGTAAACTACTACAGATGGTAGATCCTAACAATTCATGTAGAGATGTGGAGCGGGAGTGTCCTATACAAAGAGTTTGTATAAGACCTGGACCACGAGATGACTAGACTCTATATATAACGCCATTGATACTAGAGACTTGCATCTCACCTAAACGACCATAGGTGACACGACCTCAATCCTGAGTGNCTAATGCAACGTAAGTCTGAAGCTCTTGACAAGTTCGAGGAGTATAAGGCTGAAGTTGAAAACTTGTTAGGTAAGAAGATAAAAACACTACGATCTGATCATGGTGGAGAGTATATGAACCTCCAATTCCAGAACTATATGATAGAACATGGGATTGCATCCCAACTCTCGGTCCCTGGTACACCTCAGCAGAATGGTGTATCAGAAAGGAGAAATAGGACATTGTTAGACATGGTTCGGTCTATGATGAGTTATGCTCATGTTCCAGACTCGTTTTGGGGTTATGCAGTGCAGACTGCATATTATATCCTGAACAACATTCCCTCGAAAAGTGTTTCTGAAACACCTTTTGAGTTATGGAGAGGCTGTAAAGGTAGTTTACGCCAATTTAGGTTTTGGGGCTGTCCGGCACATGTGCTAGTGACTAACCCAAAGAAGTTGGAACCGTATTCAAAGGTTTGCCTCTTTGTGGGCTACCCTAAGGAAACGAGAGGAGGATACTTCTATGATTCAAGTGAGAACAAAGTGTTTGTTTCCACTAATGTTATCTTCTTGGAAGAAGATCACATGAGGGATCATAAGCCACGAAGTAAGCTCGTTTTACGTGAGATCTCAAGTGAGACTGAAACTGCTGAGGGTTCAACAAGAGTTGTTGAACAGGCTGACAGATCAACAAGAGTTGTTGAGATCGAGACATCTATTCAACCAGCTCAAGAGTTGAGACTGCCTCGACGTAGTGGGAGGATTATGAACCCACCGGATCGCTACAAGGGTTTAATTGAAGCCCAAAACATCATTATGAATGATGGAGTCAAGGATCCGTTGTCTTTTAAGAAAGCAATGGAGGATGTTGACAAAGCTCAAGTATCTTCGGAGAACGAGGGACTACATGCTTGTGTTTAAAGCTAAGGATCTAATCCTTACGGGATACAACGTTGTTGATCCTTTTATAAAGGCCCTCACGGCTAACGTGTTTGAGGGTCACCTGAAAAGTCTGGGTATGCGGGACATGCGGCATCTTGTCTAGGGCAAGTGGAAGATGATATTGGGGTATGCCCTAGTTTATTGTCTATTGTACATTTTTATAATGTATTGTACATTAGTCTCCCGAGTCATTAGGACAAGTGGGAGATTGTTGAGATTGGTGTCCTAATTCTCTTGGAGTCTCGTTGTTTTATAAAGATACACATTGTTCAATGAATAAAATAAGTGTTATTTAATTCTGGCATTTACTCATATCCAATAAACAAAGCTCCTTGGTTATCTTATGTGAACTTAAGCATGTATATGTGATATACAAGTGGATCATGCTTTAAGTGATAACCTAAATTGGTCTGTAGTATAAAGATTAAGGTGGGATACCTGATCCTGGTGACATTACGGATATGACCCGCTTTGTAGAAGTTTGCAAGTGTTGTAAACTACTACAGATGGTAGATCCTAACAATTCATGTAGAGATGTGGAGCGGGAGTGTCCTATACAAAGAGTTTGTATAAGACCTGGACCACGAGATGACTAGACTCTATATATAACGCCATTGATACTAGAGACTTGCATCTCACCTAAACGACCATAGGTGACACGACCTCAATCCTGAGTGTTTTGTGAACTCCTACCTTTGAGGGTGGTCCTTTGATTAGTATGGGTGAGAATGGTCAGATTGCCAACTCAACATGCCTATCTTTTTGGGGACTTGTCTGATCTGGGAGCTAGGAACTCAATCCACAATATGAAAGTCACTCCTTTCCTGAAGCAGGGATAAGTAGAGAGATTGCTTCTTTAAGGGCTGATTCCGGGGCTTGAACATAGTGGCCACAGCTTTTCTTTGGAAAAGAAGACTCAATCATAGTAGGACTATGATTTATGTTCATTAGAGGGATCAGTGGTTTTAAGAAGACAGATGTAACTACAGGGGCATAACGGTTATTGGCCCAGCTGTACTTACAAGCGATCTGTGAAAGGTTGTCGCACTGCTGATTGGTTAAAATGGACACATAATATATCTGTAGTGAGGAGAGTTCAGCTGTCAGTTTTTAGTGGAGTGTCTGACAGTTAACGGATGGTAGATCCCGTGACTAAAGAGTTTAGTTAGTTATTCACGTACTGTTGGAGCTTCGGATCTACAAGTCCATAAGGTCCCCTTGGTAGCTTGGATTCATGTTGAAGGATCAGTTCTTGGTGTTGATTTGAAATGTTCAAATTGACAAAAGGTATTTTGATTATATATGATATAATCGGTATGATGTCTAAGATATATCTAGTGAAGGATTGATGTAAATGAGATTTAGATTAAGTACCATGGAATAGAAAAAGAACTATGGTTTATATGTTTCATGAGATGAAATATTAAAACTATAGGTTATAAATATAGTATGATAAGTTGGTTATCATTTATATTTATAATAATATTAATTATTAGATAATTAATACTTTTTTTAGATAACCAAATGTAGTGAGTGGTTATTGATCATGGTAACCGTGAATTTAAAAGAAAATTGGTTTCCTATTTGAAAAGAAGTTTTTTTTTTTCACAAAAAGTTGGAAAAGAATTTCAGTTTTCTCTCCGGCGAAAAGAAACTCACGAAAGTCGTCAAGTAAATATAGATTCACTAAACGACGGTTGGGCTTGGTAAACGATCGTGTAGGTGCTTGCTAAACGATCGTACAGTATTTACTAAACGATCGCACAGCTTTGCTAGACGATGCTAGCCCAAGGTAAACAATCGTATAGAGTCTGTACGCGACAGACTGAGCTAAACGATCGCATAGCTTTAACTAAACGATTGGGCATCGATCTATAAGATAGGTCTCCGACTTCTCCCACTTGCCCAGTCTTGTACACGATCGTTCTTTCTTCCGTTCGTCTGCCTCATACCATGTCCGAACAGAGCCTACCCTCTAGATTCTCGTACCAAGAATACCAAGGTCGCCTTATTGGTGGTATCAGATTCAACTCGACATCGTCGAGGTGTTTTGGAGGCCATTCGTGGTGCTGTAGAGGTCGTTCATGTCGCTGAGGACAAGCGCGGTGTTCGTTCGTGTTGCAGAGGAGTTCGTGACCAAGGAGATCATTAAGGACGAGCGCGAAGTGTTCGTTGCGGTGTTGTGGTCATGTAGATCGAGCGCTCGTGGTTGCTGTTGTTTGATCAGAGTGCGCATCGGAGCGTGGAGACGCTTCTGCCATTGTTAGTACAGTTTTTCCCTCTGTACATTTAATGTTCATGCAGTAATTTCTCTATATATTTGCATAAACGTTTGTGTTCAAGTTGACTGTAAATGTATTGTTGATTCATGATTGTAATTTGGAATAGTCTTGCTTCCGCTGCTCACGAAAATTGTGATTCTGATTTCCTTCATGTGGTGTATTGAATGCACATTGAATGAATGACTGAAGAAATCGTTGAAGGAAGAAGAAATGTGGTGTTGTCTGAAGGTTGAAGAAAACTGGGGGTAATTTTGAAATTTCGCATGGACAAAAGGTCAGTGGTAGAAAAGCTTTTAGGAAGAAGTCATTGGTAGAAAAAATTTTGGATTTTGAATCATTTTGTGAAATTTTCCTTAATACATGATCCATTCATTATTTCACTATCAAGGTAGAAAAAAAGAATGCATAGTACGCCTAGCCATAAAATTGTTAGAGATTTGGGTTGATATCCGAATATTATCAAATATCCTTCTCATTCAATATTTCAAATAATAATTTTAAATCAAGGTAGAAAACATCGTTTTTATAATCCAATAGAGGAAATGATATATAAACACACATGCTTTTTTTTTCTGAGAAAAATTCTAATAAAACAAATCCAAACAACCAAATAATGTCATCGTAAAATTATGAGTTTTAAAATTTTGTGTTGTTTATCAGATTACCCAATCGCTATCTTTACCTAATGTGTAAAAAAATGAATCCAGGGTATAATAAGTCAATTTATAAGCTTTAATACCAACTTTGAATCCAGCACTTGCTTTAGTCTCTGTTTGTGGTGACATAAGTCCCTCCCTACAACTCATGAATTAAGAATTTTTGCAACAACAAAGTCTACTCAACATGAATTAGGGAGTTAATGAAACCTTTTATAGAAATCCTTTCACAAAATTTTCAATTGAGTAATGATTAGGTGCAGCTTCTCCCCACTTCTCTACCATACAAAAAAAAAATTAGAAAAAAAATTTATGTTTTTACAAAATAAAAATATATGACAACATTTCATTGGACCATACTATCAAAATAGGTGCATCCAAGGGAACACCCAAATTTTCCCATAAAAGAATATGACTGGGAACTAATTTAACTGTTTTTCTCCATGTAGGTAATATTAAATAATATAAGAACAAGAAAGGGAAAAAAAAACAAGTAATTATTTTGATTTTCAAAAAACAAAAGAAACAAGTAACTATTTTTTGGCACCTATCCACGAGAAATTTCAACTTAGTAGACATTAATAATAGCATTATTATATTAATTTTAAAGAACTTTCTAATGATGAATATTATCTAAAATGTTAGATGAATTTCAATATTCGATTCATTTCAATTTGACTTCTGAGAATGGATCGATTTAAAAACATTGTTTTTAGAGACTCAATAAATGTGAAAAGACTTATATTGCTCTTCTTTGCATAAAGTAGATGATCTCAAATTTCAAACGCTCCATTTTTTCTTTTTACTATTTCCATTCTCTCAGTTAAATCAATTGATTTGAAGCTCCATTTTTCATGTTTTTTTTCCTAAAATGATTCAACTTCCGACTTTGAATCAACAAGTCAAAATCAATTGGGTATATTTGATTTTTACCCTTAACACCCGTTGCAAGTAAAAGTTTGCATTGTTCTTTCCTCTTAAATGAGTTTCAACTTCTATTAGCACAAGATGAATGCAATTCAAAAACTCTCTAATGGAAGCACCTAAGGCCAAAAAAGAGTGTTTAAAGTATTTATCATGATCAAGTTTGAAGTCGAACATTATACAAAGATCCTTAATCTTAATACTTCACCAAATTTCGACAATAATATGTACAACTCTTCTCGCAACCCCTAATAAGATTTAAATGTTTTTTTTTTTTTTTGGGTCATCCTTTTCATAACTCAAGTCGACAATAAGATCCTCATGTATATCCTTTATAATTTCCTTTGGTCTATAAGTACAACCAACATCTTTAAACTTCTACTCTAAAAGATGGCCAACAAGTACCCATGTTTTAACTATTAGTGGTCATGATTTAACAATTCATGCTTACATGTATGAATTCTAGAATAGTTCAAAATCATAAATATATCACAACTCTGGAACTTTTTAGCTCAAATCTCTATTTACATTCATTCATGCACAACACGTAACAACGTAACGATACTTTTTAGACTTGTTAACCATAAATTTGAAGTGTTTTCATCTCATAAATATAACATATCATCTCATAGATAGATCTTTTTTTAACAAAATTATTTCAACCACTTTTATATCATCAAAATGATAAGATTGACCAGACATGATAATTGAGTTATTTGAGGCGCACTTGCCACGCCCTTGAGGCGAGAGGCTTACCGACCTAGTGGGAGAATGCCTCTTTGTAGTGGTTGGATGAGTTTCTTCAAATAGATGCTTATTCAACATTGTCTTTCAATGCCTCTACAAATTTTTTAGTAGACAAGATTTTACGAAAAAGTTCTTCATATTCATAGGGAGAACAACGATTTTTTTATGTGAATTTGACATAACAAGTGAGAAACCGCTAGTTTCCTTTTTTAGTCCCCATGTCGCCACATTAGTGAAGGCGCACAATATTTGTTTTAAAAAAAGAAAGAAATTAGTTGGGTTTCTTCATCCTCCTCTCCTAAAATCTTGCTAATTATTTTTGTAGACTCATTATTAGTTTAGTTATTTTTCATTACTGTGTTTTTTTAGCTACATATCTCACATTTTCAAATTAAAATGGACCAATTTTGGAATTTTCCTAAATTGTTCGTGCACCACACAAATCAATTTTAAAATTACAACATGTCTTTCTTTCTCGTTCTTTTCTTTAGGAAACAAGAGAAATTACAACCTAACCTCCTCATCAAGAATGATGGGGAGAATGCTATCTAGAAAAGAAACATTTTAGATCAAAGAGTGACCTTGAGAGAATGCCAAAATCGTTGAAGCATGAGTGACTTTGTTCCCCTCACAAGGAACATAAAAATAGTGAAGTGCATTAACAAAGACTTGTCCATAAAAATGATGCATCAGAAAAGATTTGAATATCGGTGGGGTAAGAATCCACCACAATTAATGAGATTAGTGATCGACCACCAGCGAATCAGACTTTTTTCATATCATAGAGTCGCAAAGAAAGATAAGAAGATAAGAAGATCCTTCCGATTCTGCAATTTTTGTGGACACATTTGAAAGGGGATGAAAGTTCAATTATATCACAACATTATTAATTATTGAGGAAGTGATAAAAGATAAGGTTACTAACTTGAAACATCTCAATCATAAATGTTTGGGCATCTTTCTTATAGCATGTCTCGATATGATCATATATTTGTGATCAAACCATAATGACCAATATCAAGTCACTTGATTAATTACTACATGATATGATCGTATATATGCCATATTTTGTTAATTGTCAAGCACACTAGACAATGTTAAGTAAAAGGTAGGCCCATATATTCTCTCAAGTCTAAATCAAAAAACAATATAGCTCGGATTAATTACTGCACATTTGTTCGTCTTTGTCATCTTTATTTCACACTATGCTAAAGGGCTTGTGCTATTTATTTTTTTTTTTTTTTTTTTTTTTTTTTGTCATCTCTAATCTTGATTTAGCCATCAAAATGACTTTAATGAAGAAAATTTGGGAAAAATGTTTTTTTCCCTAAATTTTTGGTCTAGTTTTTATTTGATCTTTAGATTTTAAAATATTGCACATTTAGGCCTCGTTTGCTAATAATTTGGTTTTTTATTTTTGTTTTTGAAAATGAAGCTAATTTCATCGACATTTCTTACAATGATTTGCATCTGTTTTAAGTACAATAGTTGAATTCTTAGCCAAATTCCAAAAAAAAAAAAAAAAATTTTGAAAGCTACTTTTTTAACTGATTTTTTGCTTGGTTTTTGAAACCGTTGTGAAGGTGGATAACAAAAGAAGAAATTTGGATATGGAAGTACTATCCATAGGTTTAATTTTTTTTAAAAAAAAAAACAAAATGGTTGCCAAACGAGACCTTATTTCTTAAGTTTTGAGTTTGGTTTCAATTTAAATAAGATTCAAGATTTACACTTCTTAACCTTGGTTTTTCGTTAAATACTCATTTTTAAGTACAATTGGGATAGTGGATTTGAACCATAAACATCATGGTTACTAACACATTCATATGCCAATGCCAATTAAATTATGCTCTGTTTGGCATTATATACTCACTTTCGGTCATTGTTTATTAGTTAATTTAAAATAATTATGAAGTAAAAATTTAATTTTAATTTTAATAATGATGAAAAATAGTAAAACTTAATTATCGTAATTGTTTTAATTCTTTTAAATTAATTAATAGATATTAACACTAAAGAGCGAAAGTGGATGTTTATTGAAAATTTGATGTTAAGAAATGCAAATCTTAAAACTTAGAAACCAAATTGAAACAAAACTCAAATCTCACACTTAAAATTATAACATTTTGAAACATGAGGAGTAAATTAAAACGAAAATAAACTCTTAAAGACTAAAACTTAAAAGATTAAATCGAAATAAATAACAAAGTATTTAAGTGGGTTTTAATAAATTTTTTTTTGGTAAATTTAAAAGTCCAATGACATCGACAAAACGACAATTTTGTAATTATTCCATCTTCTCCAAAATTAGGGCCACTTACATTTTGTCTTGTTTTGCTGAAGAAAATAGTAGCAGCTGCCTAAAACCAAAAACGTGAGGAACAGCCGCCTGGGAGAGAGGGAGAAAGTCGGCAGCCGTCTGAGGAAGCGCCGCAGCCGTCTGGTCCGAAGTTGAGGAGCCGTGAGCGTGGGTTTGCCGGTTCGGGTGCCGCGGCATGAGCGTGGTGTTTGCAGATCAGCAGGCGGCGTGGGTTTTCCGTCCGGCGAGATCGACAGGTATGGTCTGGTCCAGGAAAGTCCGGTCTGAGCAGCCTTTTTGTTCCGAGTGGGTTCTGGTTCCGCTGGTTTGCACGTAGTTCGCCAGTCAGAGACGGTAGCACACTTGATTTGGACTGTTTTGTAGTGGGTTGTTCACGGGTTTTAAAAACGACTTTGATTTCATTGATCATTGTAATTTGTAAATTTTGTATTGCTCACTAATAAAATTAATTCAAGCTGGTTCTCAAAGTAGAGGTAAGTCAAACTGATCGAACCACTATATATATATTGGTGTTCTTTACTACTTTTGATTTATTTATACATAATTTTTTTTCTAATAAAGAAAAAAATATATATGCTAATATAAGTTGGAGGCTAACAATTACTATGGTTACTTTAATTGTAATTCTTTGAACTTAGACAGCACAAAACAAATTATCTCTCTTTTATGCTAGATATGGCATTCTTTATAAATAGGTCCATCTTCAATTCAAGTCATGCAATCTTACCAATGTTTTTTTTTTTGTAATTTTTATTTTACTTTTTTTTTAATTTCTAAAAAGGTAGATTGTGGATTTTTTTTTTTTTTTAAGGATGGCGTATCAAATTTCTAAATTTAAAAAGAGTGAATGCATGCTAAGTTTCTGGTGAACAGTTTAATTTTAACTATAGATTGTAGTATTTATATCGTATATATTTGGCACCTACACTAAAAAATTGTGTTAAATTATCAAAAAATAATATTCCTATATTATGAAATTGGTTTAAGTTATACCCATAAATTTTTTAACTTTCATTTTTAAATTTTGAAGTTTGAAATTTGTTTCAAACCAACTCTTGTATAATTAGCTTCTATCGCTAGAGTCATAAGCGAAAAGTTTATTTCTACTTATATGAACAAATCTAAACACATACATAAAAAAAAAAAAGATACATGAACCCACACCGTAATTTTTTGTTCTTTTGTTGATGATTTTCTAATCTTTAACTTCTTGCCTATCTTAAATTTGTTCACATAATCAATCGATAATGAGACTGTTTTTTGTCCATAAATTGAACAACAAATAACTTTTTTGAAACAAACTTCAACCTTTAAAGAACTAAAATGAAACTTTTAAAGTTATTTAAGGGTTTGACTAAAACTAACGTCCTAATTTAGGTGTATTTTTTTTTAATAATTTAATAAAAAAAATTATCAAAATTTGTATAATAAATTAGGAAAAATATCAATTTATGCCTATAAACTTTAAAGGTTGTATCAATTTAAACTAACTAATAGTTGTATCAATTTAAATTCTAAACTTTTATAAGTGTGTCAGTTTATGCTTTCTATTATATTTTGTTTGGAAAAACTTCGAGTAAAACCTATAATTATATCAATTAAATCCCTAAACTTTCATAAATTAATCAATTTAGACTCTTATTTAGAATTTCTTTTGATAATTATCTATACATTTCTTCTAGTTGTTCGTTTTGTAAAGCCAACATTTGAAGAAGTGTATACATCTGTAAAAATTAATGGATTGATCATTTTCAAATGTGACCATAATGAATGGTTTAAATTAATTGACTCATAAAAGTTCAAGAGTTTAATTAACTTATTATAAGTTATATACGATATTGATAAAACGAAACCTAAAAAATAGTGTAATTGATATACTTATAAAAGTTTAAAATTTAAATTGATACAGCTTGTGCCGGAAGTATAGATTTATAGATATCTAATAAATTATTACACGATCAATCATTCAAAATAAAGAAAAGGGAAAGAATAATGATGAGAATTCAATTTGTTCTCTATTTTCCTCACATAGTGGCAGCCAAAATGAGAGAAAAAAAAAGAAAAGAAGAAAAAGGAAACCCGCAAACTCAAACATCAACCGTCCATTTTGGAATCATCGAATCAAATAATCCACAACAAAAAAAATAATTAAAATAATTAATTAAGAAAATCTTAGTGGGGCCCGCAGAAAGTAAAGTATAAGGGCCAAGAAAATTTCCAAATTTCCAACCATCTGTTAACGTCAACATCGGAACTTTGACTTTTTTTTTTGTCAGTGCTCTTAAATTGTACTTAAGGAGTGGGATCCAGTAGAGGATCTTTTGATGACGTGGCGACACGTGGGAGGTTAGAGGAGTGCGTGATGCATACGGCCGCCACACGTTAGGAATTTTGCTTTTTGGGGAAAATTTTTTAGGAGAAAAAGGGTAGGAATCAGGTGTGTTCGTTTCCTATATAACAGATGATCTGAGCCCTTCGTTTTGTGGGGCCAAGGGTTTGATGCTGAGCTCCAATTGGTCCATGGAATCTCTTTGAAAAAGGCCATGTGTTTGGATAATAAGAAAAGGGTTCACAAAATGGTTGGGGGATGGGAAAGATGGATCAATTTTAGCCCAAGGCTTGTGTAAAATTCTCATCATTTTTCTTTTTCTTTTCCATTTTCTTTTTTACTTTACAATATACATTTTTTTTTTTTTACGAGAAATTCAACATACATGAGTTGAGACAATAAAGTACTTATAGTACATATCAACTATCGATCAATTTAAAATTATAGATACATATCTCTCTTAAATAGTGACGTTTTATATATATGTATATTATATTTATTATATATAAAAAAATTTGTAGTTATATTGCAAAATCACTAAAAACATATTATATGAATTTGCCACTAAGGAGGCTCCATGAACTTGGCAACAGGCAAATGTTCGATCTCATATGCAGGCAGTTTTCTTCTTTTTTTTTGCTTCTATATTTATTATCTTAGTTTATTTTAATTGCCAACTTTTGATTTAATTTGCTAACAAATATTTCATATTTATACTTTTCTACCTTCTCAATATATTTATATATACATTTAAATGAATTATTATAAAATTATTTTATGAGAAATTGACTGAATGATTTTTTTTTTAAATAATTGATTGAATGATTTTTTTTCTTATATATCTAGGTAAATAATTTTTAAAAGTTTATAATAATTTTTTAATTAGTATTAATTCATAGAAATATCATATATTAGTGCATTTAAAATTTAATTTATTTGAAGGTTAAATTATAAATGTATTTCTTAATTATAAATTATTAATCCACATACATAACTCATACTTTAATTAAACATATTATTATTTAAATATGTCTAACAATCTCTCACTTGGGCTATGTCTATGTACCTAATATAATTAAATCACATAAACCTTAAGCACGCATAAACAGGTTATTTCAATAATAGAATTCCCCTTTAGTTCAATCTGGTCCATCTCATGGAATCAATGTGACTTTCGTCACTACCCTTGTAACTAAACCTTCATTGATCACCAATTCCAATACATTCAATGACATAGATCAAGTATGAATGGATAGCATGGAAACTACATGCAAAGTGTTTTGGATCATGCCTGTTTCCAACAGGTCCAAATTCTTTAATGAGATCATTCTAAAAAAAAACTTTATGCTAAACTGCATACATGATAAACAAGTTCATATAATAAAACATAAACCATCAACTTTATTCTATATAGAAAATAAACAAAATAAGGTCAAAGAACATCCTCAATAACAAACTTCCACTAAACCATGGAATCAGAAAAGTGACTAACACCCATGTGAGCAACATGCTCATGAAAAACTTTAGGTGGTAAACCTTTAGTCAATAGATCTGCCACCATAGAGTTTGTTCCTATGTGTTCTATCGAAATTTGACCATTCTAAACTCTTTCTTTAACAACCAGAAACTTCACGTCTACATGCTTTGACTTCGTACTAATTTTGTTGTTGTTGGAATACATCACAACCGACTTATTGTCACAAAATAATTTTAGTGGTCTTTCTATGCCAACCACTATCCACAGCCCAGTGACAAAATTTCGCAACCATATTTCATGATTAAATGCCTCATAACATGCTATAAACTCCGCAACCATGGTAGAAGAAGCCATAAGTGTTTGTTTAACACTTTTATAGGATACAGCTCCTCTAGCCAACATGAAGATATAGTCTGAAGTGGATCGCAAAGTGTCTTAACATCCAGCATAATCAGAATCAGAATACCCAATGATCTCCAAAACTTATGATCTCTGATAAGTGAGCATATAATCTTTTCTTCTCTGTAAATACCTCATAACCCGTTTGGTTGCTTTCCAATGATCCATCCCCGAGTTACTCAAATATCTGCCTAATACTCCAACTATGAACGCAATATCTGGATGCGTACATACTTGAGCATACATTAAATTTCCAATGGCCGATGCATAGGGAACCTTTTGCATCTCTTTAGTCTCGAGTGTGGTCTTGGGGCATTGACCTAAATGAAATTTATCACCTTTAGCGATTGGGGTATCTCTTGGTGCACAGTCTTTCTTGTCAAATCTACTCAAGATCTTTTCAATGTAGTTCTTTTATGATAATCTCAAAGTACCTTGAGAACGATCTCGCAGTATTTCAATTCCTAATACAAAAGAAACATCGCTAAGATCCTTCATCTCAAAATTTCTTTAGAAAAATCTCTTAGTGTCATGCAATAAACCTACATCATTACTAGCTATGAGTATGTCATCAACATATAACACCAGAAAGATTGATTTACTCCCATTGAACTTATGATATACACAATCTTCCACAATGTTCACCTCAAAACCAAATGAGGCTATCACTGCATGGAATTTGTGATACCATTGACTAGAGGCTTGCTTGAGACCGTAGATGGATTTCTTTAATTTGCACACTATAGACTTTGAATTATTAGACACAAAATTTTCTAGTTGCACCATATAAATCGCCTCATCAATGTACCCATTGAGAAACGTAGTTTTTACATCCATCTAGTATAGCTCTAAATCAAAGTGAGCTATCAGTGTTATGATTACCCTAAAAGAGTCTTTCGATGAAACCGGAGAGAAAGTCTCTTTGTAATCGATGCCTTCCTTTTGAGTAAAACCCTTTGCAACAAGACGAGTCTTATATCTTTCGATATTGCCATGTGAATCCCTTTTGGTTTTAAATATCCATTTAGAACCTATAAGTTTCACTCCTGATGGCAGTTCGACAAGTTCCCAAACGTCATTGTCTTTCATGGATTTTATTTCCTCTTCCATAGCACTTATCCACTTTTGAGAGTTAGAACTTTGTAAAGCTTGTTGGAAGTTGATTGGATCATCTTCCATTACACCTACATCATCCTGATGTTCTTGAAGAAACACAATATAATCATCTGGAATTGCACTTCTTCTCTCTCTAATAGATCTTCTTAGTGGCACTTCTTGAGGTTGTTGAGTTTGAACTTCAGGTTCAACAAGGGGAACTTCAATGTTATCTTGTTCTATAATTGGTTCAATGATGAAGTCAGGAATTGGAGCCTGAACATCATTTATAATCACATGAGGAAAAGAAACCAATTCCTCTTCAAAGACAACTTTCCTTATGTTATCTTCCCCCCCAAACTCAACATCTTCAAGGAATCTAGCATTTCCTGTCTCAAACAATGATCTAGAAGTGGGATCATAAAACTTGAAACCTCAAGAGTGCTCAGAATACCCAATAAAATAGCAGCTAATAGTTCTTGAGTCCAATTTTTTTTCATTAGGCCTATAAGGCCTAGCCTCAGCTGGACAACCCCATATGTGAAGATACCTAATACTAGGCTTCTTTCCTATCCACAACTCATAAAGGGTTTTGGCTATTGCTTTACTAGGTGCTTCACCCCAAAGGGATTCTGGTAGAGAAGAATGACTAATCATACTTCTTACCATATTTTTAAGTGTTCTATTTCGCCTTTCCGCTACACCATTCATGCTGGATTTGCCCGACATAGTGTATTGCGGGGCGATTCCACATTCCTCTAAGTATTTGACAAAGGGCCCTGGACATTGTTCACCTGATTCATCATATCTACCATAATATTCACTACCACGATTAGATTTGACAGCCTTAATTTTCTTTCCAAGAAGTTCAAATTCAGCTTTGAAAGACTTGAAAACGTCCAAGGATAGAGACTTCTCATGAATTAAATATAGGTACCCATATCTTGAATAGTCGTCTATGAACTTAATAAAATATTATTGTCCATTCCAAGAGGCCGTAAGGAATGGACCACAAATATCTGTATGTATTAGTTCTAAGATGTCTGAGCATTTGTTGGCACCTAATTTTCTTATGTTTGTCTGTTTTCCCTTAATACATTCCACACAAACGTTGAAGTTACTTAAATCAAGGGAATCAAGAATTCCATCTGGCACAAGTATCTGAATTCTCTATTTAGAGATGTGACCTAAACGCTTGTGCCATAACATAGCAGAATTCTCATTTAATTTACGCTTTGTACCACATGAATTAGATAACAAGATCTTGTTAAATGAAGCAAAAGAATCAAGCATATATAGATATCAATTAAAGAACCGGTACCAATAAGCTTAGAATCTTGAAAAAGACTAACTTTATTATATCCAAAAGAACAAGAAAAATCAAATTTGTCCAAACTGAAAATAGAAACTAAATTTCATCTAAATGACGGTACAACAAAAGTCTCATTTAGATCCAAATAACAACCAGTTTTTAAAAGTAATCTAAAATTTCCAATAGCTTCAACTAGAACTGGTTTACCATCGCCCACATAGATGAATCTTTCAGTATCACTTGGCGGCCGGCTCCACAGGCAACCCTGCATTGATATACTTATGTGAGTAGTAGCACCAGAATCTACCCACCAAGTATCTGTAGGTACAGAAGCTAAATTAACTTCAGAACAAACCAAAGTAAGAAGTTTACCCTTCTTTACACGCCACTTGGTGTACTTGGGACAATCTTTCTTGAAGTGACCTTTTTTTTTTTTTTTTTTTTTTTTTTTTTTTTTTTTTGCAGAAAAAACAAGGATTTTCAATAACTTGTTTCTTGTTTTTATTCTGCTGAGATGTCCCTTCTGTAGCATCCACAATTCCCCTTTTCTTCTTATCACAAAAGCCTATTGCCAAATGAGCACTTTCTATCCTTTCTCTCTTAATCCTATCTTCTTCTTGCATACATTGTGAGATAAGCTCATTAATACTCCATTTATCTTTCTGAGTATTATAGCTTATCTTAAACTTGAGTGAATTGTGTAGGAAGAGAGATAAGTACCAAATGCATGAGTAAATTTTCATTTATCTCGATATCAAGTACCTTTAATTTATCTGTGAGATTGGACATTTCCATAATGTACTCCCTTATGTTTCCATTGCCTTTATACCTCATAGAAGTTAAAGAAGTCAAAAGACTACTTACTTCCCCTTTCACATTTTTAGCAAAATATTTCTCAATTTGAGCAAGGAACTTATTGACATTTTCACTTTCCTTGATAGAGCCTCGAAAAGACTCCGGAATGGAGTGCCTAATGATCATCAGACACATGCAATTTGACCGTTCCCACTTCTCTATATTAGCCGTATTTGGCTGTTCGTTAGTAGAAGTAAGTTTATCGATCCTTAATGCAATGTCCAAATCCATACACCCAAGAAGTATCTCTAGGCTTTCTTTCCAAATCTTGAAGTTCGATCCATTCAACTTAGGGATTGAACTTAGATTTCCAGATATTTGAGTAAGACCAACTGAAACAATAAACAACAAAACATATGCTCACAATTAAAACATAACAAAATAATTTCACATATGTGGTGGGCTCCTTTAACAAGATACCTAGCACAACATTGATGTGCAATTTTTGGGCAAAAAACACCAACTGTAAATGGTACTCTCAATGTAGTAATCAAAGTACTGACAATTAACTTTGTAAAAAAAAAAAAACTAGCCTTTCTTTGGACCGACTACTTTTCACATGAGCAATCCTTATAATTGCTACATACTCATTAACACATGCATACCCACAATTTGGCCAAATAATTATCTTCTTTTGGGCCGATAATTATCCGCATAAATTCATGAATGTGCACATCTTATATTTCATAATTAAAACGATCTAGATGATAGAGGCTACTTTGGTAACATATCATTTTTGACCAATTCAATCTAAAATATAAGATACAATAATATAATAATGTTATTGTACAAAAAATAAAGAAGGAAGAACACTAAATAGACTTTTACAAAATTCACTTAATAATTACATACACATAATACAATTAAAGTAACATAAACATGTGAATATCACAAAAACAATCAAATTATAGATTTTAATTCACAAACTTATCAATCAAGAACTAAGAACCCTTTTCAAGAATTTCACCAAGTTATTAATCAATAAAACTTAGAAATGCGGGCAAGAAGTTCAATCAGCAATTAATCCAAATAGTTGACAAATTCAATATTATCGAACTATTAAAAATAAATTCACTAAATTCAATCAGTTTTCTTTTTAACCTTAAAAAAAACCACAAGTATCCAAAATTATCAATCACAATTCAGTTTTTTTTAAAACTCATATTCATCAACTAAGTATTAACCTAACTTTTCAGTTAAAAAAAAAAAAAGAAAAAAAAAACAGTGACAATATTGATAAGACTTTAATCGGTAATTGACCCATACCTTCGCCCAGCGGCAACTCCAGTCAGTCATTAGCCGAAAGTCTTGATGGGTAAAACTTGCAACAACTAAAGACCTAACTCCTTCGATCGGTCTTTAACTTTTTTCTAGTGGATTTCATCACATTGGTGGATTTTTGTCAAGAATGTTGAACTGAACATCCTTAATTTTGACAATAATAGAATTAAGGTTTTTTTTCCTTAAAAAAAAAAACTTTAAGAAACCACGTTCAATCAAAATAATCAACCAAAAAAAACTCACTTTAATCAACCACTAGCACATCATTCATAATCAGTGATGGGTATGCCAAATATCACAGACAAGAATGCGGATTGCAAGAATACATATTGCCAAAGAAAAAATTGACCGTCAAGATTTCCATCCTACCGTCGATGAGTTTACAACGTTGCTATAGTAAGCCGACCATTTTTTTTTTAATTCTTTAAATTCTTTACCGAAACCAAAATTTAATCAACAATGTCAATGAAAAATGCATAAACTAACAATCTAACATGAAATTCATGCTCTGATACCACTTGTTAGCATAAATTCTTTATATCTATATTGAATAGATAAACCCTAGGATCATTCATGTCAAATTGTCAAGAATAACATACCGGATTTCATTACAAAATTGATGATAGCTTCAAGATGATGATGGATGACTATAGTTTTCCTCAACCAAAACTCTGAATGCCCTTAGTGAGATCTCTCTCTAGATGGGATTCAAGAAAGACTGGGTGCTTATTGTTTTGATATATCGGGGACCATAGCCCTAAGGACTCTTTATATACTAGTTCAATTAGGGTCCTTATTAAACCCTAATTAACTAGGAATGAGCTTTTATCCATTAAGTTCATACTCAATTAGGAATCTAGAGCCTTAATTAATTAGATCACATAATGGGGCTGAATTTAATAAAATAACCCAATGTGATAAATTATTAATCCACATACATAACTCATACTTTAATTAAACATATTATTATTTAAATATGTCTAACATGTAAGAGATGTATTAGATAAAGTGATATCTTAAGAATCTATAAATACAAAAACAAAAACAAAATTAGGGACATACTCTAGTTCCTTCCTTTAGTTCCTCATCAGATGCAACTACAATTTTTCCTTTGAGGAAAAAACTGCAGAATGAATAAGAAAGAGTACAGAATTTGGAGAATGAAGAAGAAGAAAAACGCAAGAGAAGGAGAAGGATAACACATAAAAAATGAAAGAAGAAGAAGACGACGACGATGCAAAACCAATAAGAAAGGGAAGAAGAAAAATATGAAGCGAAAGAACAAAAATGCAGAAGAGAAAGAAGAAGATGAATGCATAAAAAATGCATATTTTTTCAGATCGAGTTGTAAAATGAAGAAGAATGAAGAAATACATTGGAAATTAAAGTGTTCATTTCTCATAGTGTTGATTTAAGCATATGACCAAAATTTATTAGTCTTTAAAATTGTTTTGTTTTGTTTTTTTTTTTTTTTTTTTTTTTCATTTGGCCCTAAAAAGGAACCCTCTTTGCAATTATTTCTATATCCATTAGCTATGTCTAAAACCATTGTTTTGAAGGAAAGGTATTTGCTATTTGGATGTGTAGATACATTACAAAAACAATTAAATTAAAAACGGAGAAATTGTTTTAAATGGTAAAACTGTTGAAAAATATAGCAACATGTCACAGTTTATCAGTAATAGACGCTGATAAATAGACATACATCAGTGTCTATCAAGATCTATTAGTGATAAATGATAGTAGTCTATCAGTGTCTACCACTAATAGACAATGACATTTTGCTATATTTATAAATATTTTAGTTCATTTTTCTATATTTAAAAACAATCCTTAAAAATATCATTGGTTAAGATATTTTTTTTATTTGTTCTCCAGAGATAGTTGGCTCATGAGTTGAGTTTACATAAGCATAAAATTGAAAAACAAACCTAAAAAGTTATTTAAAAATACACATTTAAGCACTCAAAATTAATTTAATACTTAATTTTACATTTTTAAATATAATTTTTATATCATAAAAAATGGTTTTGAATGATTAAAAACATATTTCAAAGTGATTTTAAAAATAATAAAAATGATTTTAGTCATTTTAGAACCACTACCAAACATACCTTAAGTCACTTATGACGTAAAATACACAAAATTTTGAAATTTACACAATAATATGTGCCATTGTAAACATATTCAAATATCTTTGTTTGATATTACTTATTATTATAGTATGGACTATTGAATCGATAACTCACATTTTAACCATCAATTAATAAATTCTTATAAATCGCAAACTCTATTGAGTAATAAAACAATATTTTCGAACTATTTTTTATTCCCAAACAATTGATGAACATACGTCCACTATAATTTATCGTACCCAATTTCTAAAAAATGTATATTATTTTTTTTTTTACAGTATTAATAATTTTTTAGTTCAACCATTATAAGAGTGGAGATGAAGTCATTGATCTCTTGAAATAATAACTAATACTTATCTTTTCAAGTATGCTTGAATTATAAGTAATAATTTTCTTAATCATTAGTCAAAAAGAGAGAAGAAAAATCAGTGCAAATAAAAAGAACCCCATAAAGTTACACATTGTATAGAATTTTCCAGGGGGTAATAAGCAAAATGGATGCTTACTTTACGAGTTTTCCACAAATTATTTATTTAAAATTGTCTATATATATTCCAAATATATTTTCCTTTTGCTATCTTTTTTGAGTAACTATTGACCTAGAATATTGAGATTTGTATTTGATTTGAATTCGTTATCCTCTATTTTTTAATTTTAAATAAAATTATCTTTTCAGTTCTTAGGTTGATTCTAATCTTCATGTGATCTTTAAATTTCAAAATATTACATATTTAATTTTTAATTGAGCTTGATTTAAGTTCAATCCCCAACTTTCAAAATATTATAATTTTATCTTTGAGATTTGAGTTTGTTTCAATTTGATCCATAAATTTCAAGATTTATACTATTAACCTCGATTTTCCACTCCATACTTACTTTGCTCATTAACATTAATGTCTATTAATTAATTCAAAATAATTATGAAGTGAAATTTTAAATTTAATTTAATAGTGATGAAAATAGTAAAACTTAATTACTTATAATCTTTTATTTTTCTTAATTAATTAATAGACATTAATACTAAATTTGAAAAATTAGTATTAAGTTAAAAATTAAAGTTGAAAATGTAAATCTTGAAAACTAGACACCAAACTGAAACAAAATTCAAATCTTTGTAAAATTAGAACATTTTTAATCTAGGGACTAAATTAACCAAACTCAAAAAATAATAACTAAATTTGTAATATTTTGAACCGATTAGAAATTAGTCCTCAAGCATAGAGATTTTGTGTGTGTATTTTCAAATAAAAATCCTCATTAAATGAAATAGTCAACAATCATTTTATCGTTTTTTTAATAAATTATATAGTCTCATTTAAAGAGGCATATCGAGCATAGTTCGATTCTATAGAAATGTGTAAGTCATTATTCAGATCAGTTTTTAGAATCTCATGAGACTTTCCTTGTCGATGATAACCCTTGATCATGTGAGGTTTGAAATTAAATGTATATAGATATAAATTTTGCAATGGGTGGCAAATCCAAAATGTATAATTAGGGGCATGTCTTCAATATATGAAAAATTGTAAATATGACAAAATTCTCAAAATTTAAATTTTCATTTATTTCGTATTCAAGTTTTGCCCTTTTAACAAATCCATGCTTTTTTTGGTATATTAGTCAACTAATATATCATATTTAAAGTATATCAATTATGTATTTCTTTTCCATTGATTTGTATACCTTTTGTAACTTTTATTTGCAGCAATATGAGTTATTACTCGCTTTAATTTTTGTATTTGCTACATTTTTATCCACTTTCTAGTTTTTTCCTTCTTCACAAGATTCTTTTTTTCATTTTTAAGTACAAATATACAATATACCAGGAAAATTTAACCTAAAGCTCACTAACACTCAGTGCAGTATACTCGTTTTGACAATTTGGGCATGTTTGGAATAACTAGAGAAAAAGTACTTTTTTAAAAAAATCATTTTTATGAATTTTTTAAAAACACTTAAATAACTAGTCATTTTCAACCGTGTATCAATAGTGTATAAGTGTATCAGGCATATAATAGTAGTGTATCAAGGATATCAAGTGTATCAGATGTCTCAAATGTATTACGTGGATTGAACTTGTTTTTTTGCTATTTTCACAAAAGTCATAAATCTGAATTATGAGTCTAATTTTTTAAACTTATTTTGCCAAATCTACGAGAAACCTATAAATGGTTTGAAATTAAATGTGTGTGGATATAAATTATTTGCATATAAAATTGTCGAATAATTAACATTGAAGCAAATGTTTGTCTTTGGTTAGATAGATTTGTTCATTAATATTAAAATTAAAATATTAATATACAAAGTTTTCCAACCTTAGACTTCTCGAATTTAAAAAATAATTAAGTACAATTATTAACTTTGTCATATAATTGAAAAAGTGTCACTACACCAAACTATAGAAGCTATATTACAAATTTACAATAACTATATAGGTTGCTATAACCTTGCAAAAGAGCATTCTCAAATTCACACAAGACTAGATGCAATAAATCATCTCTCAATGATCACCTTGTCTTGGAATGCACAATCTTTTCTACCGTCATCTAGTAACATGTCTTGACCATTAAAACTTCAAACAAAGTGATTATTCAAAAGACGAGTTCTTCGATCTATTCGTGACCAAAACTTATTTAAAACAATACTAAAAAAAAAAAAAAAAATCTAAAAGAAGTTAAGTGAGTCCACCTTATCATATTCACTCGATCTCTTTCTTTACTCAACGTCAAAGAAAAATATAGAGACCGTTAGATCTACTTTAAACGCTTTAAATATCAAGCGATGTTAGAGTAGACAACGAATCTTTAATCTTAGATAGAACATTCAATCACTTCTAGTAACCATGAGAACAAAAGTTAGGTGTCATAACACTCCAATACTCATTTTCACTAGTTTCTATTCTCACTCAACTGTCACACACACAAGATCGAAGTTTCCAACAATAGATTTCTAATATCTATAAATAACCTAGTTGTATATAAATCACAAATCAACAATCCCACATTATTAACTTTAATTCAACGATCTCACATGTAATTCAACTCTAATTATATTCGTTCATTTATAATCCGTTGGAACACGTCAATGAGTCCACCAAGTGACCATAGCTATTATTAGCCTTGATGACTAATGATTAACCCAATTTACAACTTAAAGATGGTTTAAAGTATTAAACAGACATAAATTTGTAATTTGGAATTTAATGTGTACTTAATTTAAAAGTAGAGTAAATTTTGAGGGAAGAGATGCTGCTCTGAGAAAGGGAGCTGAACAGGAAAAGGGAGGAGAGAGAAAGGAAGGGAGGGAGGTTATTTAAAGGAGAGAGAAGTCTGAAAGAGTAAACAAAGCGGGAGCTCTGACCACCAGCTTATCGAATCCACCATCATCAAACGCCCTTATCATAATCTGGATTAAGGTTCGTTCTTCAAATAACCCATTTCTTCAATTTCATTTTCATTCCGGATCACTTGCCTGAACTCTCTGTTTTTATTTTCGGAAAATATCGCAGAAAATTTAGCGAACTGAGATCTGTTGCCCCTTTTCCCCTTTCTCTTTTTACCCCTAAGGCGTTCATTTCCAAGTCATCTATTAGATTGTGTTTATCCGATTCTATTTCGAGTTTTTTTTAACCTAATCAGCTATGGAATAACGGAACAGGGGATCTGTTTTTTGTTCTGGATATTGTGTAATTCGTCCTTATCTGAGAGTTCACTCTTATTCAATTTTCTTTCAATTTCTCGTTTTATTAGTTTTCTGATGGAGATAGCAAATGGGTTGTGTTTATTTGTTTACTCTTGAGTTTTCTTTCTAGCTAACATTTTAGATTTCAATTTGTTTCAGAAAGAGGGGGGGAAAAGTAGAGGAACAATAAAATGGCTGCTGGAGGGTCTGGTTCTGGGCAGCCACAATTCCTTGTTAGGGCTGGAGATGAGAGTTTTTCACACGCACCGTTGATCGAGAACCCAGAAACTGATCAGATTATTGTTCCTGATGTGAGTCTTTTAGTTTTGATGTTCAGATGATTAATACTTGAGAATTCTCAAATGATTGGATAATTAGTCATTTAATTGTACTTTAAATGAGAACATGTTAAAGTTCAAGCAACTTGTGTAAGCTATGGAGTATTGGGTATGGTCAAAAGTGCTGAAGGAATTTTCTGATTGAGAACTACTGTTGCGTATTATGTGCAGAAGAAAAGCTGGAAGAACCTTTTTGCGTACATGGGCCCGGGATTTCTTGTTTCTATTGCATATATTGATCCTGGGAATTGTAAGATTCCTAGTTTCTCTCCTTCGTACACTACTTTTTGATGTGTGGTTTGTCTCTTTTATTCCATTACGAATGGGATTCTGAAAATTTTGTTTGGTTATTCTCAGTTGAGACTGATCTACAATCTGGAGCACAGTACAAGTATGGGGTACGTAAACAGTCTTTTTGATATAGTTTCTCTACTTTTAACAACCAACAAACACATGATTTTGGGGTCAAAGAGCCAAAGTTTGTTATCATCTTTCAATCTCTTATCCCCACACCCTTCTATTTGGATGGATTAGTTTAATTAGTAATAAACTATATATGCTGCTATGAAGAGCTGAGATGATCCATTCACCATAGGCCTCTTCATTTACATAATTTCTGTCCAACTATAAAAAAATATCATGATTATAGAAACATAAGTTTAGTGCTGCCTAATCCCATAAATCAACTGAAGACAAGTTTCAGAGCTAGAAATTTTCTACAAGTTTTCAGTTATGTAATGTACTGAACATTCTTTATAGACTCCAATTTTATTTATATTTATCTTTTCTTGTTGAAGCTAGTAAGTCCTATCATATCATTAGAATTGCACTTGCTCGTTATATTCCTAGCAAACCTAACAACTAACGCTGCTTCACTCCGTACAGTTGCTGTGGATCATATTAGTGGCTTCCTTTGCTGCCCTCATCATTCAGTCTTTAGCAGCCAATTTAGGGGTAGTGACAGGTAAATGATTTCTGCATAACTTCTTTTCCTTATCAAAATTGTAATATTTTCATAGTTTCAAGAGTTGTTTGACATCTTTTTCTTCTTGTTTTTTTGGTAAGTGTAGGGAAACATTTAGCAGAGCACTGTAAAGCTGAGTACCCCAAGGCACAAAATTTCATCCTTTGGGTCCTTGCTGAAATTGCAATTGTTGCATGTGATATTCCCGAAGGTAAAGTGAAGTAATCCTATTCATTAGAAACCTAATCGTTGAGTGAAAAATACTCTTGGTCATAGAAGAAATAAACACAATTATTGCACGTTTAGTCTCTTGCCTTTGGTGTACTCATGGTGGATGGTTTATTTTAAAATGAATTTTCCGAGATTTGTACGATAACAGTTACCCAATCGAAAAGAGTCTCCATCAGTTGCCAATATGATCAAGCGTACAAGCCAAATTGAAAAGCACTTTCAAGTCAAGTTAAACAAATTTAGTCTCCGAGGGAAATATCATGACTACTCAGCATATGCTGTGTAAAAGCTGATTAGACGTCCATTGACCAACTGTAGTTTTTGATATTTATATGATCAAGCGTACAAGCCAAATCAAAAAGCACTTTCGAGTCAAGTTAAATTACAAATTTAGTCTCCAAGGGGCTAACTAGACAAAAGAGTAAATGTCTAGGGACCTTTTATACTCAAAATTGGAAGTTTAGGAATCTATTAGATACTTTTGAAAGTTCAGGAACCAAATAAAAATAACTTCAAAGTTGAGAGACTAAATGTAGAATTTAACATTAAAAATGTATAAACACAGGATCATTGCTTCCATAAGGAGATGAAAGTTATCATTATTATTACTTTTCTCTCTAATAAATTAGCATTCAGATATTCTATGAAGTATTCTATACTGTATTCGCTATGCGACTTTCATTGGTATAGAATTCTTGTTTGTTGTTGAAGTTATTCTTATGTTTTCTCCTTTATGTTTCCAGTTATAGGAACTGCTTTTGCATTGAATATGCTCTTCAGCATCCCTGTTTGGTGTGGCGTTCTTCTGACAGGGCTTAGTACACTGTTACTTCTTGCACTGCAGCAATATGGGGTATTTTGAGATTTACTTTTGGATTTTACTTATCTTGCAGTAATAGAGTTTCCAAGCCATGCATCAATACTCACGTTTGGAAATAATTCTCCTGTTTGTGCTAGTATAGTCAAGGGGATAGCATAATTTTAGAGCTGAACTTTAGCTTCTTTAAATGCTCACCATGATTGCGTTTCTATCTACCATGCAGATTAGAAAGCTTGAATTCTTGATTGCCTTTCTTGTATTGACAATTGCGATTTGCTTCTTCCTGGAGCTGGGCTATGCTAAGCCCGATGTTGGAGAAATTCTTTATGGGCTATTTGTCCCTCAATTGAAAGGAAGTGGTGCTACTGGTCTTGCAATTTCACTTCTTGGTGCTATGGTTATGCCGTATGTCATTTACATCCTTTAATAACATTCATACTCTTCATTCCTTATACTTCTCAATATTCTAAGTCTAATTACCTGTTGCAGACACAATCTCTTTCTTCATTCAGCACTGGTACTCTCTAGGAAAATACCCCGATCCCTTTCGGGCATCAAGGTGATGTTTCATCTTCATCAGTCTTAACCTTTGTTCTCCTTATTACTTAAAAACTTCTGGGGTGAGTTATAATCTATTTAATAATTTACCTAATATGTAAGTATCTCATAGGTTCATAGAAGCATGCATCAAAGCTTTGGTTTCTGCATTATTATTTAAATTGCAATTCTACATTCTATCATACTAACAGTATACGTTTTCTTTACAGGAAGCTTGCAGATTTTATATGATAGAGAGTGGCTTTGCTCTTATGGTGGCCTTCCTCATTAATGTGTCAGTTATTTCAGTTAGTGGTGCAGTTTGCAATTCCCCAGATCTAAATAAGGAGGACCAAATGAGCTGCAATGACTTGGACTTGAATAAAGCTTCATTTTTATTGAGAGTATGTAGTGATCTAGCAACTCTTGCCTGTATCCTTTTTGTTTACCTCATGGGATTTTTTTCCTCATCAGTGGTGCGCCAGTTTTACTCACCAGTTTTACTCAGGAAGTTTTGTATTCTTTTTTCAGAATGTATTGGGTAAATGGAGTTCAAAACTTTTTGCCATTGCTTTGTTGGCATCTGGTCAGAGTTCTACCATAACAGGAACCTATGCAGGACAGTATGTTATGCAGGTATTATGCTAGTCCTTTTTCCATGTTAAAGCTCTGCTTTTCAATTTCTGAATTCTGGCTCTCATCCATATATATTATTGGTGGGTCCATAGTTCAGTGGTAGAGTATTTGACTGCATATATATTATTGGTACTGAGTAAATTGGAAATAGCATATTAGAGGTTTCAAAATTTTCTGAATGTTCCATGGTCATAAACAGGGCGTACTTGTGGGTACTCCATAATGCTTGATTTCAAGCAACATTTTGATACTTGTGTTTCTTTGAAGTTTGTTCCTTTCTTAACACATTCCTGTTTGTATCCTCTCTTTTGTAGGGGTTTCTCGATTTGAAACTGACGCCATGGATTAGAAACTTTTTAACTCGAAGCTTAGCAATTGTTCCTAGTTTGATTGTTGCAATCATTGGTGGGTCTTCTGGGGCTGGGAAGCTGATCATTATTGCGTCGGTAAGAGATATACTTCCTACGATCGTAATTGAGGTCTAACTGTCAGTCAGCTTTGCATTGCCAATACCTCTTGTCTTTGTTCTATGCATGTTGTTAAACAAATTCAATTTGGGTAGAAGTTGATAGAAAATGGTGGTGAATTCACTTTGAAACATGCATTTTAATTAATTGAAGCGGTAAACCGATCAACAACCGTAATCATTGAATTGGTTTCTTATTCCATATGCTTAGGATTTAACGCTGATCCACCATCTTTTTCACTGAGGAACCAAGTTTCTTGGCATAGTTCAATTGTAGTGTGCTGAGTCGCCGACCAAATACCTTTTAAGATTGAAAGCCAAAGCATTTTGACTCCCTGCAATCTTTTTTTGCAGATGATTTTGTCATTTGAACTCCCTTTTGCTCTCGTTCCCCTTCTGAAGTTTACAAGCAGTAAGACCAAGATGGGACCACATGTCAACTCTACTGCGGTAATTTCCGACTGCATCTCTATGATACTTGACTTTTTTTTTTTTTTGGTTATCTTTTTGTTAGATGATCCCACACAAAGCTTGAGCTAGACATCGATCAAATTCTTATAGTGAAGGTTTCTATGATAGTCATTTAGTTTTGATTTTGGTTTTTGAAAATTGTGCTTGTTTCTCATTTCTTTACCATGACCTCCATCTTTTCTAAGAAAACTATTAGGAACCAAGATAGTACGAGATGTCTTTGTCCCACATTGGTTAGAATGGGATAACCAATGTAGTACTTAAGTGACTTGTCTCACGTATCCCAATATCTTTTGGGTTGTGGTTCTCCAAGGTGCTTAAATACTTAACAATTGTATCAGAGCCGGTTGTTGACATTTCGGAGTGGAATCAATGAATGGTTCTGACCAGTGAAGTACCGTTTGGAGTAGTCGCAGAGGACATCGCTTTCCGGGGATGGGGTATTGTTAGGAACCAAGATAATATCGGATGTCCCACATTGGTTAGAATGGGATGACCAATGTGGTACTTAAGTGGCTTGGTCTCCCATCCCAATTGCTAGCTCTTGGGGTGTGGTTCTCCAAAGTGCTTAAGTACCGAACAGAAACATTTAAGATATTAGCCATATTCCAATAGCAAAAACAAGTTTTTTAAGAACTACCTTTTTTCTTTTTAGTTTACAAAACTCTGCATGAATTTTGAGAACATTTATAAAAGGTAGATAACAAGACAAAAAAAACTATAGATAGAAGTATTGTTTATAAATTTGATCTTCAAAAACTAAAAACCAAAATAGTTACTGAACATGACCCAAAAAATTTTTACTCACTAACGTCATGAAGAAAACAACACTGTTATTCATTTTAGAGTTGAATTTGAAGCTTTTGTTAATTTTACCTCAATTATTATAGCAAACATGAATGGCTAGTTCTATCATACTAATCCTATTAACCAAGAAAAGGTTTGATTATTCTGGTTGAAATGCATCCTCCTTTTAGATTTTATTTTCAGGGATGAACTGATGAACGTCATGAAATGGGTCTCACACTCTTGACAAGACCTAGATGATCATCATAGTTTTATTATTATTATTATTTTATCTTCGTTATATATTTTTGAAATGCAGATTACAGTATTGACATGGATTATTGGGTTCCTCATCATGGCTATAAATATATACTACCTCATGACTCGTTTCATCCACGTGATCCTTCATAACGATCTCCAACTTGCAGTAGTCGTGTTCATAGGGATACTTGGATTTTCAGGCATGGCACTATATTTAGCTGGAATTGCTTATCTAGTTTTGAGAAAGACCAAGGAGATCACTCATCTTTTAGCACTAACAACAGAAGAAAGTCGAAGATTGAGCAACGAGCCGAGTAAGACATCGGGATATGGTCTCCCAAATGAAGATATAGTAAGCATGCAGTTGCCTCAAAGAATTAGAACTACCAATGATGTAAACTGACAGATTATATGGTTAAAAATTTGAACCCTATAGAAGGCAGATCCTTGGGTGTTGGTTTCATTTGTTTGGAAATAGAACAAACAGATGAAACTCAGAAGCACAGCAAAATGGAAAAAAAAAAAAAAAAAGGAAAAAAGAAAGAGTTTAATCAGCTTAAGCCAACTCTACTGGTATATCATCACCACTTTCTGCCTAATAGCTAAGCTAACTGCATTACTTTTGCAGTGTTCACTTGAGCTTTCAATTAGGGTTTTAATTAGTACAACAATAATTACACACTTACCTTTTTGCCCCTCTCTCTACTTAGAAATGACACTTTATTATTATTGTATTTGGGTTTTTAACTTTTAATTAACCCAACAGTAACTCATAATGGATGCTTTGTTTATTGATAAAAATAAACTTAGTATGTCGTGACATCAAAAAGTGTGCGCGCAATCAAATTTATTTGAATATTCAGTCCTTGATTGTAGTTTAAACTTATCCAACCATTTAATCCCAGTTACTTTTTTATTTAGGTAATAATCGATATGTTGTATTTAATAAATATGATGTCTAGTGCTAGGCTTTATAAACCCCATTAATTTGCCTTTCTTTTTCTTAATTTTTTTTTTTCAAAAATGGGAATAACCACTTTCATTGAGGAAAAAAAAAATGAAAGAATATAAGGATAAAAAAATTCAGCCACAAAAAGGAGAGGAGTACCCTCTATAAAAAGGGACTCAATTATGCAAAATAATACCTATAGAATAGTTACAAAAAAAACTTTCGAATTTGAAGCCCACAAAAGAAAATATTATAATGAACAAGGGACCAAATCTCACTACAAACCCTCTCCATGCCTCTAAAAATCCTATTGTTCTGGTCAGTTCACACCACTCACAAAAATTTACTAATTTTACGAGCTACACAAATCTAAAACACACTTTAAACATGTTTGGGAGTGATTTTGAAATGGCTAAAATCACTTTGGTCATTTTCAAAAATCATTTTGAAACATGCTTTTAATTATCAAAAATGAATTTTGATGACATGAAATTTATATATAAAGTGTAAAACTAAACACTAACTTGATTTTACGTAATTAAAAGTGTGTTTTTAGAGTAATTTATTATTTCAAAATCACTTCCAAACATAACTTTTATGAACATACTTATTACGAAAGATTTTCTTTCGACAATATGACAAAAAAATGTATATATATTTTGTTAACAGTGGTTATAAATCGACACAATTTGATGATTGTGAGGAGCCTTTATGTTCAAGTATTCATGTAGTAAGCGTTTTGGGAGCTCTTCCAACTCTCATTATAACCCATATAAGAGAAATAATTGAAAGTTCTAAGTACTCTTTGTGAAAGTGCATTGCGACTATCTGATGAGCCTTGGCGTGAATATTTATCCTTTATGGGCATAAAGCTCATAATGCGATGCCAATGACATTTGGAGGGAAGATCACCCACCATAGGTCCATCATGTCACTAGTAGGAAAACCACTACCTTATATGATGCTTAACTTAGTTTTTGTTTTTATATAATTT
Source organism: Benincasa hispida (assembly GCF_009727055.1). Taxonomy (NCBI): domain Eukaryota; kingdom Viridiplantae; phylum Streptophyta; class Magnoliopsida; order Cucurbitales; family Cucurbitaceae; genus Benincasa; species Benincasa hispida. The sequence goes on from NC_052359.1 coordinate 42,565,197, forward strand.
GTCGGGTGAATTTGGATTTGATCAAATATGTCAAAAATCAGGAAACGATTAAATAAGATAAATACAAGATAAAACGGATTTAATTCAAATAAGTTAAAGTGTCAACTAATCGGTTGTCATATTATATCTAATCCTTACTTATTAAGATCAGACAAGATCCATCTCATCCTTATCATATGAGAAACATGTAGATTCTCTCTCATTCTCCCTAAAAATACATTATTATAACTCCATATGAGATAATTTGATTTGGGACTGCTCCGCACTTGGCTATCCAACATTTACCGTGGGATAATCAGTCTTTTTGAGTAATATATGCAGAAAGCATTGGAGATGTCATGTTGCAAGAAAGAAAAGGGCTAGGCCAACAATCTAGAGCTTAATCTAGAACTAAAACTTCTAACTTCTTCTTCATTATTGAGTTCTCATACTGACTTTAATATTGTAGTCATTTTTCTTTGTTTTGCAGGTACTTCCTCTTTTTCAAATTACAAATTTACGGTTGGTGTCACGTAAAGGTTATGAGTGTTTTAACCTATCTAAATTTGCCATCAATATAGTCCATTTTATTTTACAATCCAAAGACAAAAAATCCTATACAAATCCAAGCTTCCTAACTCGTAAAGTTGTTAGTTAATTAAGGAAGGCATATGGTTTGCTTTCTATAATGGAAACACACACAGACTGCCAATATGGACCCATCCACATAGGCTCAAACTCGTATGATATTATTTATGATTATCTTAAAATTTTCTATTACTAAAATATTTGAATATATTCCTTAAAATAAAATAAAATAAAATATGCATTCAGATCAGACCAATTTCCCATTAATGGAATCAAGAAAAAGCAATAAAAGGAACTTTAATTTGAAGCTTCTAGGAAGGTATATGCATAAATATGTTATTCATTATTATATGAAACACTTCATAGTGCAACAAATCTACTAACATTTTTTATTATAGATCATGGCATTAAGTTGTTGTGGCTGTGTAAATTAGATTCCACAATTTAAGATTATTTGGCATCATTGTAGTCTACAAACATCCTCAAGAGAAGTTAGATGTTAAAGCAACTTATCCACAATTAAGTTTGGTGAGTAATAAATAACGTTTCGTTTGATAAGTTTTCAATTTTTGGTTTTTAAAAATTGTTTTTTCTTTTTTAAATGTTTTCATCATTAATTAATTTAATTTCGCCATATAAGTTATACATACGAGTTAAGATATATATATATTTTGTTGAAGTTTATATATAATTTTCTAAAAAATAATTTAGTACTTCTATTTTAATTGATCGTAGATATAGTTTAAGGACTCGTTTGTTCGTTTGTTTCACAAGATTTCTCATGGAATTTCAAGCAAACATTTATTATCCTTGTTTGTTTTACAAAATTTCACTTTTTAAAACCCAAAATAATGGAAATTTAATACCATAATTCTGAGATTTTTATGCCTAAAAGATGAATAGTAAAAATACAACATAATTAATTAATATATTAATATAAATGATTTATTATTATTAATTTTAATCAATTATTAAATATAAATATATTATTTAGACTTAATAAATTTCAACTATTACATTTATGTAATTTATATTAATTTAATTACTTTTAGTAATTACTTTAATTATGTTTAATAGATATTTAGTATAAAATATTCATTTATTTTTATTTTAATTGATTAAATAATTAATTAATATAAACATAATTCAATAATGTTAAATTTAATTGATGACTATATAAATTGGTCTCTTGCATTTAACTAAGTAATTATTTGATTTTAGTTTCTCTGTATATATAAGTAATAAATTGAACAATATATATATTTAATTATCCTGTATATCCAAACACATACATTAATTATCTTAGACACTTAAAATTCAGATATCCAAATCTCAAATATTTAATAGCTATACCTATGAAATAATATCTACGATCAGGTCCTAAGGAGTCGTTTGATTGAATGGTTTTATCCATGTGAATCGACATAGACAACAAAATCTCATGTTTGTTTCACAATTTTCAACCATTTGCTTGAAAATAAGCTACTCCGAGTCATCTTCATTTCCCACAAACACTATATTTTTTTTTATTTCTTCCAAAACGGTGGGTTTTCTCTTTTCCCCTCTCCATTTATTTTTTATTTTATATATAATTTTATTTGGAATATAATTAACTAATTAATATTAATTTAACAAAATCAATATAAAACATTTATTTTAATAAATAAATAATAATCTATTAGAATATTTAATTAACTTATTTTTACAATAAAAAAAAATTATTAAATGAACTTTTACATAAATTATTAATTAATTAGCTAACTATATTTAATATATTTAATTAATAAATTAAGATTAGTTAAATTTAGTTTTACAAAAATTCACTTTTCAATAATAATAATTGGTTACTTTATTGTTTTTTTTTAATAATCAAAGCAATTATTTATTGAGATTAATTTTAATATGATACTCCATTATGGACATATAATCATTATTGATTATTTAAAATCAGTTCATTATTTATTATAATTAATTTATATTACTTTATTTAATTATTAATATATATATTTATAAAACTTTTTTAGTATTATTTATTAAATATATATATTTTTATCTCATTTTTACTTTTTATATAATATATGTTTATTAAAATATTATATATATTTTATACTATTTTAATAAAATCAAAATTTACTAATATTGACCTTAATTAATTATAAAATGATTAAGTATTAGATTATAATTAATATAACATTCCTTAGGTATATTAATTGTTTATTTTAATTTATAAATTACTCAATTTTTTATATATTTATAATTAAATTATTCTTATTATTATTAATTAATTAATTTTATCAATATATTAAATGATATTTTTTGTTTAATTAATTAATCTATTAAATTATATAAGATTTTCATAACTCATTTCATAAATTAAGTACAACATATGTTTTATTCATAAATAATCTGATAACATTTCTCATATACAACCAAACACAATCACTTTTTATTTTCAGACATCATATTCGCACGTATCCTATTCTCAGACATCCTTTATTCCCAAACATTTATAAAACCTTAAACCAAACAACCCCTAAATATAATAAATATAACTCAACCTGAAAAGTTTTTTTTTTTTTTTTGGGAAGAATTAACCTAGAAGCTAAAGTTTGACGTTTTTCTACAATATGTGAGTGGAAAAATTGAACCTTTGACTTCAAGATTTGATAATAATATTAGGGTTGGTTGCACAAATAACAATCAGACAAAAATAATAAAAGATATAGAACAAGGATCAACATATTAGGATTATTGTACAAAATTAGCATCAAATATCACTAATAGCAGCTATTAATGATAATTATACAAGTAAATGGTCAAAAAGCCCACACCATTTCACACTTCTTCTTCCAATTTTCTCAAATTGAAAACTATCATTGATAGCAATTATCAATTATAGCAATTGATAGCTGCTACTAGTGATAACTTTAAATTTGAGAAATATTAATACAACCTTAAATTTAGTAATACTTGAAATATCACCTTTTAATTTGGTATCATTTTTCAATGCTTATCACTGATACACTTGATCAATTGGAATCAAACTTGAAATATTAATACCTAAGGCTATCAGTGGATATCATGATAGACTTTTATAAGTAGTTATCAATTTTGAAAGGAAACTATCACTTCAAAGATTAACATTTAAAATTATAAGTGATGGAAGTCTATCAATAAGAGGTCTATAAGTGATTATCTCTAATATTTACCTAAGTCATATCACATATATCATTAATATCATTCATTATATTGATATATAGCTAAGTCATATCACTGATATAAAGACATCATTGATAGCTTAGCTATCACTCATAGCTTTTAGCATTGGCTATTAATGATAGACTTTCACAAAATGGAATTGACTTTTATATCATTGATATCATCGATATATGGATATCACCTCAGTTCTATCACCAATATCACTGATATCACTGATATTGTAGTTATTGTTGATAGCTTCTATCATTGATAATATGCTATTAGAGACAACTTGTGTCATTCATTTTAACCATCAAATAACATGTCATCGTTGATAGCTTCTATCACTAATAAACATGCTATTAGTGATAACTTCTAGGCATTCCACTTACACTTTAGTTCGAGATTCAACTTTATTAATTAAATTCACTAGTTGGCTATCAATGATAGACTTCTATAAGTGGCTATTGACGGTAAAAAAAATCATCAAAGATTAAGCTATCAATAATAGAAAATATTAATGATTATCACTGATAGACTTTCATTTGCTATTTATATTTAATATTTCGTTATAATAATCAAACTAAAAAAGTAAGGGAAAAAGCAAAAATCGGAGAAAGAAAATAAAATAAAAAATAAAGAAAGAAAGGGAATAAGCAAAAACTGAAGAAATGAAAATTAAAAGAAGAAAAAAACAAGAAGAAGAAAAGGAAAAAATAAAGAAAAAGAAAGGGAAGAATCAAAATTAGGATAAAGGAAAGAAAATAAAATAAAAAGAAAGGGAAAAAGCAAAAAATTAGATAAAAGGAAAGAATATAAAATAAAATAAAAAGAAAGGGAAGAATAAAAAACTGGAAAAAAAAAAAAAGAGAAAGAGAAGAAGCAAAAACTAGAGAATAAAAAGAAAATAAAAAAAATAAAAAAAAGAAGAAGCAAAAACCAAAAAAATGAAAGAAAATTTAAAAAAATTCTAAAGAGGTGATATATTTTTAGATTTTTTTCCTTATTTTACTACCTCTTACATATATCCACAATATTATGTTAGTTGGACTATACTCATTTTGACAAGTTTAACAATGTTGAGGGTGATTAATTGGACATTATTATAATTTTTTTTTCCAGAGAGGGTAGATTCTTATACTCTTAAGACATACAATAAATATTTAAAATCGAATTTTGAAAACTATATCCTGAAGGTTTTATTTAATGTAATCCAATTTAACAATAAATAAAAATTAAGATAAATAATTTATATAAAAATTAAACTATATTTTAGAGTATAAATACCCCCATAGAATTTCAACCTTTGAACCACTATTAATTCATTTGATTGGTATATATCACACACAAAACCTCCATGTTTTTATTTTTGTCTTTTATCTTTTAATACAACGAATTTGAAGGAAGTCAAATTGCAAATCTCTTATTCGTTATAATATCTTTATATCAATTGAATTATATTCATTTTGATATGATCTCATATATTTTTTTTATGCAACAATTGTGAAGATGAGAGATCGAACCTTCAATTTTTAGAGATGAAGGTCATACTAATAATTATTGTACTAAGCTCACTTTAACGATAAAACTTCGAATTCTAAAAGAACAAAATATAAAAACTAAATGAATGAAGATATAGAACATTAACAACCCAATCAAACTAAAGTTGGAGGCACACTGTAAAGGCCTGCACTTCCAAGATTTTCTTCAAGATATCCATTTATAGTGGAGAATAGGCCTATACAAACTTTATCCACCACACTATGGCTTTAAGCAATGGTAGAATATTAAATAAAAAAATGGGGCAATAAAATTGGAATTTGGAACATACATCATAACACACTCGCTTCAAAAGAAGCTGCCTCTCATCTTCTTCTCTCCTTCATTCAATCTGCCAAATTTGTATTGTTTTGTTCTCATAATGAATGGCCATAATTTGGGTGTCAAAATAGAATATAGTAAAAGTGTTGCTTTTCATTAAAGTGGTTTCTATTCCATCGTTTTTAAGCTATCTTAATTCCCTCTCCTCTTCTTAATTATTATTATTATTATATGCTTCAGATAGAAGAAATTAATTAATCTATAGGCTAGGTCGATTGGTCAACGATTTCATTTTTACTTTTCTGTTTTTAAAATTTATGCTTGTTATTCTATTTTTTTTTTGTGGTTTTCCATTTTTTAAAGAAATATTTAAATTAGTTCTAATCAAATTAAAAAAAATAGTTTTACAAACAATACTTGTACTTATAAGTATTTAATTATTTATTTATTCATTTTCTACTTATATTTTACTAAGCCAAATTTTGGAATTTTTGAAAAAAAAAAAAAAAAGTTTTTTTTTTCAAAAATTATATTTATTTTTAAAAATTGACTAAGATTTTAAGTATTTCTTCGGGAAAGGTAAAGATTACTATTGTATACAATTTAGAAGAAAAAAACATAAAATTTCAAAAACTAAAAACAAAATTGTTACTAATAAAACATTATTATATATTCTAAATCACACATTTTTTTTCTTAGCATTACAAATTATTTTTGTCTTTTTATTTTATGAAATTAACCACGGTAACCATATATAATTTTAATTAACTAAATAATATAAAACCATTTTAATTAGGTAGTTAATTATAGTGCAAATTGCAAAAATCACCCCTAAAATATGGTAGTAGTTACACTCAAGGTTCGAAATATCAATATTGGTGAAAATATTGAGATCCCAATTTTATAAAAATATTGTGGATGAAATACCGGAAAACTCTATGGATTTAATGGAAATTGATAAAAAATGTTATAATTATTTAATGACACTTTGTTGTAGTTGAACTAGACTATAATTGACCATTTTTCATCATTAATTCTATAAAGTAAGACTATATTTAGATGTATATTGTAAAGTATATGTGTAAATGATGATGTGAGAGCAAAAATTTAAAAATGAAATGAAAAATAATTACAAAATAATATCAAATATTGGTAATTAATTAAAAAAATTAAAGAACATGAAATATTTGTATACAAAATATTTATTATTATTTATTACAAAATGAAGTGGATGCAACTACGTAACATAACATAATAAGGATAGTAAAAATCATAACAATAAACATAAGATGGATACAAAAAACATAACATTAAACGTAATACAACATATATAAGGAAAAGAAAGAAGAGAAAGAAAACTCTACGAGGTAGATAGAACTTGAGAGAGAAAATGAGAGAAATATTAGAGAATTTGAGATTTAAGAGTGGTGTGGAAGAAGTGATTTGGTGGAGGTATTTATAGGATAAATTATGAGTTTTTATTTTATTTTTCAAAGTCTTTTTCTTGGACATGAATACTTTGGATAGTAAAACAAGAAAAAAAAGAGCAAAACTCACATCAATTCAAGTTTGAAATAAAATGATGTGAAAATTCAATAGAAAAATTTCAATGAGGTTTAAATATATATATATAATTTTTAAGAAATTTTCTCAGATAGAAAAAATGACAAACTATTTACAGAAATAACAAAAAAAAACATTGATAAACACTAATAAATTTTTATCAATCTCTATTAATGATAGACTGATATCAGTTTCTATCACTAATAGTATTAATGATAGACTTCTATAAGTTTCTATCACTAATAGACACTGATAGACTTCTATCAGCCTCTATCAATGATAGACTTCTATCGGTTTCTATCACTGATAGATACTAGTAGACTTCTATCAACTTATATTAGTGATAGATTTGTATCAGTTTCTATCACTGATTCTATCAGTGTCTATCTGTGATAGACATTGATAACAATGTCTATCACAAATATAATTAAATTTTGATATTTGTGTAAATATTTTTTCCTTATTTTTTTGGTTTTTAAAAGTTTCCCTTATTTCTTCTTAATTTTGATTTCTTGGAAATGAAAACTTTAGATGGTAAAACAAACAAAAATTCATATCAATTCGATTTTGAGGTGGAATCATGTGAAAATTCAATGAGAAATGTTTAGTGGAGTTTAAAAAAAATATTATTTTTCTCAATTTTGATTTCTTAGAAATTAAAGTTTTGGATGGTAAAAAAAAAAAGAACTCACATTAATTCAATTTTGAGGTGAAATGATGTAAAAATTTTATGAAAAAAGTTTGAACGAAGTTAAATAAACATGTGGTTTCTTGAAAAAAAAAAAATGGTAAAAGAGAAAAAGAAAAAAAAAACTTCCATTGAGCTGTATATATAGCTAATTGCTAAAAAACATTCTCGAAATTTCGATAAAAATATCAAAATTTAAATGCTAATTTTGAAACTTTGAGAAATTTTGGGAAAATCGAAAATCTTCCCTACCGATATTTTTATCGAAACTTTGAGATTTCGACCAAAATTTTTCACTATGGTTACAATTACACCCTCAAACTTTCAATTGTAAAAATTAAGGCCTCAAACTTATACAAGTATTAAAATTAGATCCTCTAACTTATTTAATTGTAGAAATTGTAACAATTTTATAAGTTTGAGGATTTAATTTTTATCATTTGAGGGTCTAGTTTCTAAAAGTATTTTAAGTTTGAGGGTCTAATTTTAATATTTGTCTAAACTGAGGTCTCAATTTTTTACAATTGAAAGTTTGAGGGTGTAATTGCAGTTACCACTATACTTCAAGGGTGGTTTTCACAATTTATTTTAATTATATAGTAATATTTAAAAATAATACTTATACTAACTTAGTTTAACTATTAATAAAATTATTATTTTTTATTGAAACTTATACTAAAATTAACTAATTAATATTTTAAATAAATATCCTTAATTACATTAATCTAGCATAATTTTATAATTATTATAAATATTATAAATAGGTGTTAGATGTCTATGCTTAGTGTCCAATGCAAAATGTCATTTTTCCACGACCACATATGTTGCCCATGCGTCATTCAATCACTTAGGCATAGTGTCCAAAGTATATCATATCCTACGTGTCACTTTGCTTATAAATAGTGACATTTGGTGGATTTTGAAATAACACACGTTGGTGAGAAATCCCCTTCAAAATTCCACCCAATTTTCCGTATTATCCACTTTTCATAATTTTAGTTATTTTATTTTATATTTTATTTATTTATTATTATATTATATTTTTTCTATATTCGTATTCGCATTGTGCTCCGTTGTGCTCTTTTATTTCATATAACACGTTATCAGCACGAGCTCCTGTCGCTTCTCTCACTGAAGGTAGGTCCTTTTTTTTTTTCTCTTTATTATAATTAATAAATTAAAATTTTAAATTTTTTTATATTTAGTATATACTAAATTTCTAATATAAATACAATGTTTTGTGATAATGTTGCCATGACAAACCTTACAAAATTAGAATTTGCAGCCCTTGATATTAATGGAAATAATTATATGTCATGGGTGCTCGATGCCAAAATCCACCTGGATGCTATGTATTTGGGAGAAACAATTAAAGAAGGAAATACGATATTCAGTCAGGACAAAGTAAAAATTATAAATTTTCTTTCTTAATCATCTCCACGAGGGATTGAAAATAGAGCATCTTACAATAAAAGATCCCCATTTGAAAGAAAGGTATGATCATAAAAAAATAGTTATTCTTCCTAAAGCTCATTATGAGTAGATGCATTCAAAGCTACAAGATTTTAAATCAGTAAGTGATTACAATTCCATATTATTTAAAATCAATTCAAATTTGTTGATATGCAGAGAGAAAATTATTGATGTCAACATGTTAGAGAAGATATTTTCTACATTTCATGTCTCGAATATGTTCCTACACAACAATATTAAGAGAAAAGATTTAAACAATATTCTGAATTAATTTCATGTCTTCTCATGGCCGAACAGAATAACGAGTTATTGATAAAGAACCATGAATCTCGACCAACTAGAACAACACCATTTTCTAAAGTGAATGCTGTCAATGTTAATAATCGTGGTCGAGATCGAGGTTGTGGTTGAGGTCGTGACTATGGCAGAGGAAAAAAATATTTATTATTTTTGTGGTGGTCGTTCTAATCATTCAAATTTTAAAAGAACTATGCAAAATGATGATCACAAAGGAAAAGCCCAACAAGATAAGAGTTCAAAGAGTGTTGAAAATAAAAGCTTCAAATGTGAAATGATCGGGCATTGGTCATGTACCCGTCGTACATCAAAATACTTAGTTGATCTCTATCAAGCCTCCTGGTAGGAAAAAGGGAGAAATGTGGAAGCAAATTTTGCATACCAGGATAATGATATATTTGACCCATCCCATATAGAAAATTTGAATGTGGCAGACTTCTTTGGATCTTTTGAAGAGACGAGTGGCAAAGTTGATGGAATATCAAGTATTTCTTTTGACTTTGAAAATATCTAGACTTAATTTTGTTATTTTCTTTTATCTATCTTCGTGTTTTTTTAGTAATTAAATGTTAACTTTTGTATATTCCAAGTATTGTTTTTCTTATTATAATTATTTTCTTTAATGAATAACATGGATCATTTTCATATGTTGGGTGATTAAAAAATGAACAAAGAAGATCTATGTCTAACAGACAGTGCAACTACATATACAATACTTACAAATAAAAAATACTTTTTCAAATCAACAATGTTGCAAGCAAAAGTAAATACAATATCAGATTCTGCAAACTTGATTAAAGGTTTTGAAAAAACAAATATTATTTTTGCCTAGAGGGACAAAAGTTACAATTAATAATGCATCATTCTCTAGTCAATCAAAGAGAAATCTTCTAAGTTTTAAGGATATACGTTGCAATGGTTATCATATTAAGACTAATAGTAAGAATAATGTGGAGTATCTATATATTATCTCTACTGTCTCAAATGAAAAATGTATATTGAAAAAGTTGTCTGCTTTATCTTCTAGATTGTATTATACTCATATACGAGTAATTAAAACATATGAAACAATGAACCTGAAGTTCATGAATCCAGATATATTTACTATTTGGCATGATAGATTATTTCATCCAGGGTCTATTATGATCAAAAGAATTATATTATTGAGAATTCAAATGCACACCCATTGAAGAGGCAGAAGATTCTTCAATCTAATGAATTATCGTGTGATGCTTGCTCTCAAGGCAAATTAATTATTAGACCATCACTAGTTAAAGTGGGAACTGAATCATCTGTATTTTTAGAACGAATTTATGGTGATATATGTGGACCTATTAACCCAACAAGTGAACCATTTAAATATTTTATGATATTAATAGACACATCCAGCAGATGGTCACATTTATGCTTGTTTATCAAGTCGAAGTCTTGCCTTTGTAAGATTACTTGCTCAAATAATTAAGTTAAGAGTACAATTTCTTGATTATATGATTAAGACCATTCGTCTTGATAACACTAGTGAATTTACATCTCAAGTTTTTGATAATTATTGTATGTCAATTGGGATAAATGTTGAACATCCTATAGCTCATGTTCATACACAAAACGGTTTAGCATAATCATTTATAAAAACTTTGCAATTACCTACAAAACCATTACTTATGAGAGCCAAGCTTTCTACATCTGTATGGGGACATACTATTTTACATATAACGTCACTTTTACACATTAGGTTAGTAGCTTATTGTAAATACTAGCAATTACAATTAGCTTATTGGTCATGAGTCAGATATTTTCCATCTGAGAATTTTAGGATGTGTAGTATATATTCCAATTGCTCCACCACAATGTACTAAAATGGGTTCTCAAAGAAAGTTAGGAATACATGTTGGATATGATTCCCTATCAATTATTAAATATCTTGAACCCCTGACTGGTGATGTATTTACTGCTAGATTTGTTGATTGTCATTTTAATGAGACAAACTTTCCAACATTAGACGGAGGAATTAAGAATTTAGAAAAAGAAATTACATGGAATGCAACGTTATTATCTCATTTAGATCCTCATACAGATCAATGTGAACTTGAAGTTTAGAAAATAATTCATTTGCAAAATATAGCTAATCAATTAATATATGTATTTATAGATGCAAAGAAAGTAACTAAATCACATATACCAGTTGCAAATGTCCCATAAAAAATTGATATCCCAACACAGCAAGTTGTTACTAATGAATCTAGAACACGGTAGAAGCGTGGTAGACCAGTGAGTTCTAAAGATAAAAATCCTTAAAAACAAAAAATAAATAATAGTAAAAGAGGCTTGGTTAAGGATGTAACTACTTATGAAGAAATCCTTGACATGACTAGTGAGGAAGATGAAATACCTAAAGATAATAATGAGATTTCAATAAATTATGTCATGACAGGAAAAAGATGGAATCGAACTAATGTAGTTATTGACAATATTTTTACGTATAATGTTGCTCTTGATATTTTATCTAAAAATAAGGACTATGAACCAAAATCTATTGAAAATGTCAACATAGAAAAGATTGGTTTCAGTGGAAAGAAACAATCGAGGTATAATTAAATCACTTTCAAAACATTAGGTTTTTGGACCAGTAGTTCAAATACCAGAAGGTGTCAAATCTGTGGGATACAAATGAGTATTTATGAGATAAAGAAATGAAAATAATGAGGTCACAAGATATAAAACAAGACTAGTTGCACAATGTTTTTCACGAATACCTGGTCTTGATTATGAGGAGACATATTCTCTAGTGGTGGATGCAACTTCACTAAGATATTTAATTGGTCTAATTGTGTATGAAAGTCTGGATATGTATCTTACAGATGTAGTCGTAGCATATTTATATGAATCTCTTAATAATGATATTTATATGAGAATCCCAGAAGGATTTAAGGTACTTGAAACATATAGATTAAATTCCTAAGAATTGTATTCAATAAAATTATAGAGATCACTATATGGAATGAAACAATAAGGACGGATGTGGTACAATCGCCTGAGTGGATATTTGTTGAAAGAAGGATATCAAAATAATACAATATATCCATGTGTTTTTATAAAGAAATCACAATCAGGATTTGCTATTATAACTGTATATCTTGATAATTTGAATATAATTGAAACTCTAGAAGAGTTTTCAAAGGCAATAGAATATCTTAAGAAAGAATTTGAGATAAAAGATTTTAGAAAAACAAAATTTTGCCTTGGTTTGCAAATTGGACATTTAGCAGATGAAATATTTGTTCATTAGTCAACTTATATAGAAAAATTTTTGAAAATATTTTATATGGACAAAACACATCCATTAAACATTCCAATAGAAGTTCATTTACTAGATGTGAAGAAAAATATATTTCGACCTCGAGATAATAATGAAGAACTTCTTATTCCTTAAGTACCATATTATAGTGCAATTGGTGCACTTATATATCTTGCTAATAATACAAGACTGGTTATTGCATTTTCTGTAAATTTATTAGCTAGATATAGTTCTTCTCCAACAAAAGACAATTGAATGAAATTAAGCATATACTTCGTTCTCCAAGGAACGATCGATATAAGTTTGTTTTATTCAAATAAATCAAATCTTGACCTAGTTGATTATGAAGATTTTGGATATTTATCTGACCCACTCAAAGCTAGATCTCAACAAGTTATCTGTTCACATGTGGACAAACTACTATATCATGATGATCAGTGAAACAGACCATAACAACCACTTCCTAAAATTATGTTGAAATTCTTGCAATCCATAAGGCTAGTCGAGAATGTGTATGGTTAAGATCAATGACTTAGCACATTCGTGAAACATGTGGCTTGTCTTCTAATAAAAATCTTTTAACTATATTATACGAAGACAACACAGCATATCTAGCCCAAATCAAAGGAGGATATATTAAAGGAGATAAAAAAAAGCATATTTCACCAAAAAAATTTTACACTCTTGATCTTGAAGAAAATGGTGACATCATTGTACAACAAATTTGTTCGAAGGATAACCTTGCCGACGTATTTACAAAGACATTACCTACTGCAACCTTTGAGAAATTGGTGTACAACATTAAAATGCAACGATTAAGATATCTCAAGTAATATTTGAGGGGGAGCGAATATATTATATTTTTTTAGTATNAAGTAATATTTGAGGGGGAGCGAATATATTATATTTTTTTAGTATTATTAGATTATATGAAATATCTACTTTTTTTTCTTCACTAGGATTTTTTTCCATTGGGTTTTTTCCCAGTAAGGTCTTAACGAGGCATATTTCATATATTTATAATGGGTATCTAAGGGGGAAGTATTATAAATATCACTACAAGAATTTGGTTGAACCCTGACGGTCACGGGCATCGGGAGAAGTAAAAATTATCGTCGGGCCAACCTTTCCCGACGACAAAGAAGTCATCAGCAACATCGTCGGGGTACCGTCATCGGGGAAACCTTTTCCAACGGTTAGGAAGTCCTGCCATAGAGGAAAAGAATTATCTCGACGGATAAGAATGGGGCGTTTCCTTGACCCTAAAGGAAACTGTCAGGAAAAAAGTACAACGTCTGACGGTCGGTCGTCGGAATTTGTAGGTTAAGTTGACTCTCGACCGTCAGGATTTAAGCTTTCACTCAACGTTAGGGCGTCAACATTTATGATAAGCCCGACGGTCTTCTGAACCGTCGGGATTATTTTTTATCTCGACGGTTTTTGTCGTCGTTGGGTTTCTCAATTTTGACCGACGATGATGTAGACCGTTGGGATAGCTAACGACCAATGGTTAGTGACCGTCGGGCGATGTCTTTATATTGACGGTGCATAGAGATCGTCGGGATATCTTTAAATCCAGACAGTATGTAGTCACTATCGGGAGTTCGTTGCCCGACTCCTTACTGTCGGGAATTCTTGAAATAAATAAATAAACAAATTTAAATACCTCTATAAATTGACCATCTTACAAATAATTGACCCTTAACAAGCTCTCGTGTTTCTATTGATACCTCTCTCCATGATCCATAACGAACGAAAAAAGATTCCCGAACGTTCCAATAGCATTTGCTAAACCTCGTTACATTGTTGTAAGTTGGTTTCTACCATTCAGGGTCAATCTCGATAGGAATTTTCCCGAATTGTTGAACATATTTATCCATATCAACATTTCGAGAGTATCCACGTCCAGCCCTAGTAGTCGTATTACCAGAATCTGCAAAAATTATTCACCGTTAGTTTAATGAAACATTAGTTTATATAAACATGTGACTATAAAATAACCTGTATTATCTCCCACAGAGGATGATGTGCCAATGGGCTCGGACTGTAAGAACTCCAGTATTGCCTCTTCATCAGTATGACCTACCATTGTTCCTGTGTAAACAATAATATATATGTTATACAACAATATGTAAGTTATGAAATGGAAAAGAAACAAGTGTTTAACCTACATGCTCATGGAGAAAATACATATTTACATGCTTATTCTGTATCATTAAGATGTTCATTGAAACTCAAATTCTTATTAGAAGATGATTGAACATCCTTTTCCTCGTCATTTATGAAGTCATCATCAACTCGCTGAATTATCCGTTCTACAACTGTAGGATCAACATCAACTCTACATAAATTGATATCATTCATTGATTCATCGATTATATAATTAATACTATTCACCACTTCTAACAACTCATGTTGGTCATTCTCACGTTCTTTTGCTTCTGGCATGTCCCACACACGCTTGTTTTGGACTACTTGCACCACCTTCCAATTATTACCATATTTAGGATCGTTGATGTAAAACACTTGTTTGGCTTGACTGGCAAATAAAAAAGGCTCGTTAACAAACCAATGACGAGCTGTATTAATTGATATATACCCCAAATCCATATGTACTCTGTTGCTCTTTTTAGGGTCTGTATAGAACCAAGTACACTTAAACATAATTACATGTCTTCTCTTGGCATACTGAAAGTTCAATACTTCATTGACAACACCATAGAAATTATGGAGATCACCTCCACCTTCACTTTCTGAAGGCACCATGATCCCACTATTTTGCGTACTCCAACAATTATCATGCTCAATACTATGATAGCATACTCCATTAACAATGCATCCACTGTATGAGCGCACTTCTAAACTTGGCCTTATCGTTAGTGAATATATGTCATCAGACATATCTCCATTTGCACGTAGTGAAAGAACCTGTTAAAAAGTAATGTCACCTGTCATTAATAGTCGATTGAATTTTTATTGGTCTTTTAAACTCATAAACTTACATGAGATTTGAACCAATCAGGAAAGCCTTGTTGGTGCCTTCTATATAAATCATCCTGACTTTGAGCTTCATGTCGAATTAATCTCAAATATTGCCTATAAGTAAGAGAAGTGTCTCAATTTTAGATTTCACACTTTGAATAAAAATTATCGATTACAATGGAATGTTCAAAACTTACGTTCAATAAGATTTAATTTCCATGCAAT
The DNA here is from genome assembly GCF_009727055.1 of Benincasa hispida. Classification (NCBI taxonomy): domain Eukaryota; kingdom Viridiplantae; phylum Streptophyta; class Magnoliopsida; order Cucurbitales; family Cucurbitaceae; genus Benincasa; species Benincasa hispida. The sequence goes on from NC_052359.1 coordinate 42,581,306, forward strand.
TATTCAAGATGTATCGATGTGCACTGCATTTCTCTTCTCTCGATAATGTCCTAACTCTTGGTGCTCCTAATGGTCGTGCATTTTATCTAAACATAAAAAATTCACCACATATCTCATCCTCTGGAAGTCTATCATCATTTCTTTCATCTCTATTGAACCTTATCTCAATTCCAGTTATGTACAAAAAACAAAATTCCAATGATTCATTCATTATATATGCTTCTGCTATAGAACCCTCAGGATGTGCTTTGTTTCTTACATATTATTTCAATGTCTGTAAGCTTCTTTCAATAGGGTACATCCAACTATAACTAACTGGACTTGCAACTTTTGTTTCATAGGGCAAATGGATTTCTAGGTGCACCATTACATCAAAAAATGCTGGTGGAAATATTTTTTCTAACTTACAAAGTATGATTATAGTGTCTCTTTATAATCGATCCAAATCCTCTATAAATATTGTTTTTGCACATAGATCACAGAAAAATTTGTAGAACTCAACGACAACAGTGGACATGTCTTTTTTCAAATATGCTCGAGCATCAATTGGAAGAAGCATTTGAAGCAGAACATGCGAGTCATGAGTTTTTAGCTCCCATAGCTTTCCATCTTTCTCACTCACACATCTTGATATATTGGATACAAACTCATCAGGAAATTTGACTGATTTGATGCACTTACAGATTACAACCTTATCATTAGTAGTCAATGCGTATGCAGCGTGTGGCTTTACAACTTTGTCTCCTACCTTTTGCAGGTGTAGTTCTTTCTGTATATTTAGATATTCTAGATCCAAACAAGCATTAGTTGTATCCTTATTCTTTCCCTCAATATTTAATAATGTGCCTGCTAAATTATCACAAATATTCTTTTCAATATGCATAACATCCGACTTATGTCTCAATAAAAGTTTCGACCAATATGGAAGGTGGAAAAATATACTTTTTTTTATTCCAATTTAAACTTCGTTTCTATTTTTTATCACGTTTATTTGGATGTTTGCTAAGCACGTGAAAGATATGTTCTCCATCCATGTCAACTGAAGGAGGTCTACATTCCACTTTTCCATCAAATTGTTTACTTTTACGCCAACCATGATTATCTGAAAGATAACGTCGATGCCCCATAAAACATTGTTTTCCTCTTAGCCTCATTGATGATGTATCCTCTTTATAAATAGGGCATGCTTGGTAACCTTTGGTACTCCATCCAGATAAGTCACCATACGCAGGGAAGTTGTTAATAGTCCACAATAAGCAAGCATGTAGTTGAAAGTATTCGTTGCTAACACAATTGTAAGTGTGCACACCATTATTCCATAATTCCTTTAACTCTTCAATCAATGGCTGTAAGTAAATATCAATTTCTTTTCCAGGAGATTTTGGACCGGGTATAAGAAGGGAGACATTGAAATTTGTCTCTCTCATGAATTTCCAAGGTGGCAAATTATAAGGAATGAACACCACTGGCCACATACTATATGAAGTACTCATATTCCCGAATGGGTTGAATCCATCTAAAGCTAATCCTAAATGAACATTACATGGGTCTGAAGCAAACTGAGGAAACTCATGATCACAACACTCCATTATTTTCAACACATTTATCTTTATGCCACCTCATTTCAGGTGTAATATGCTTAGATGCAAACAATCGCTTCAATCTTGGTATTAAAGGAAAATGTTGTAAAATTTTATGTGGAATCTTTTTACTTTTCCAGATTCAACTTTGTATCGAGATTCACCACATACTGAACACTGTTCGAAATCAACAAATTCTTTCCAATATAGGATGCAATCGTATTTGCAAGCATGAATACACTCATAACCAAGTCCTAAGTCACGTATTTTTCTTTTAGCTTCATAAAATGAACTAGGTATAGATACTCCAACGGGAAATGCTTCTTTTAACAATTCAGTAACAAATCAAACGACTTGTTAGTCCAACTGCTAAGAATCTTAATATGCATCAACTTCACCAAGAACAACAATGACGAGAAATTTGTACAACTAGGGTACAATTGGTTGTGTGCTTCATTCATTAAGTCTTCAAATAAGTTTGAATTGTTATCTCTTTCTTGGGCATTGGTCTGCATGTCATCATTGTTTTCTTCTTGATTTACATAAGCAATTGGACACTGTAGATCATTTATAATATTCAAAATTCCATTTTCTTTATCTATGACATTCATCTTTGTCGTACTTAATCCATCATCATGTGTCAATTGAGATGTCTGACTATCGTATCCCCTATACAAGTGGACTGGGTCTCCATGATATAACCATTACTGATAAGATGGAGAAATTTTATTAATGAATAAATGTCGTTTAACTCCATCTATTGGCTCCCACCTAGCATTCATACATTTTCTGCATGGACATCTTATTTTTCCTGACTTATTAACATGAAGTTTTGCAACATCAAGAAATCAATATACTCCTTTTGCATACTTAGTTGATAACTTGTTCTTAATCTTAATTCATTCTCTATCCATTCTTAATAATATATGCAATAAATTGAACCTGTATGATTTAGACAATTAGTTATATTAGAACATATAGTTTCAATTTCTAACTTTTAGTTTAATTTCATTTACTTCTTGTTCGTGGTTTTGAATGATTAAAAGTACGTTTAAGTGTGATTTTGAAAATGACAAAAGTCATTTTAACTATTTTAGAATCACTCCTAAATATATCCTTATTCCTCTTTTGATCCTATACAATTTGCTCTTATAAAAGTAGATATAAGGGTATAAAGGCTTGAGATGTTTGGAGATAGTTTCAAAATGTTAGTTGAAGTCCTAGAGGTTGAAGCCAAATTATTGTAAAGACAACCAAATGATATCCACTTAGATAGAGATTTACAGTTGAAGCCAAATTGACGACAAAATCAATGTTAATGCTATCATTCTTATGATAGTGCTAGTTGAAGTCCTATCATAAGAATTGATAATGTTTAGCTCCATATATGTATGAAGAATAAGTAGTTCAGAAACTAAAGAATACATAAAACATCCCCTATTTTCAATGCTAAACTATTCTATAGAGTTAATCGAATCACTCTATAAATTAACTCGAATATCCTAAGTTATTGACACAAATTCATTTAGCGAGAAATCTAGCAAGAAAAAAAACTACCATAGTCCATTGGCTATCTACATAAATAGAGCAAATCACATGATACAGAATTGAATTGTTCTTTAGCTAACAGAGTACCATCATTCTATGATCCACAACAAATCTACATTATAATCAACCATCTAATAAACAAAAACTCAACATCCAATTCCAACCAATTTATTTCTACTTAACAAATCACTAACATCATTATAAGTAACCATTTGTTTATGGCAGTAATCAATACAAAGAATACCAAGAATATCAAGTAAATAAGTAAAAAAGAGTTATCTTTCCGTTGAGGGAGAAATCGGAGACGGCAACAGACGGTGAGGGAACGAACCAACGGGTGAGATGGGGAACCAACAGATGGTGGACCAATGGACGGCCAGGGAACGGATGGAGTTACCTTTCCGGCAAGGGGACGAATGGATGGCCAGGGAACGAACGAACGACTGCTAGAGGAAACGAGCGGACGGGAACGACTGTCAGAGGGGACAAATGGACGACGAGAGAGGAACAAATAGCGGCTGACAACGAGAGGGAAAATGATGGCAAGAGGAGGAAGAAGAAGAAGAAGAATCGGTGAGAGAGGGAAGAAGAAGAATCGGTGAGAGAGGGAAGAAGAAGAATCGGGGATTTAAATCGCATTTTTCCAGACGATTTTTTGCCACAGTCGGGATATGTGTAAGCAATCCTGACGATCACTTCCAAATCGTCGGCCAAACTTACCAAGCCCGACGGGTTTCTAACACGACTGTCGACCAAAAATCACCAATTCCCAAAAGAAAAATTAGAATCTCCGATGGTTGACTGAACACCGTCAAGAATATGATAAAGACCGACAGTTTTCTGACACCACCGTTGGGGGAACCTTCCCAAATTCCCAAAAACATTTTTTTTTATATATTTCTTAGAAATCTCTACGGTCGACTAAACACCGTTGGGAGTTTGACCTATTCTGACGGTTCCTGTCTCACCGTCGGCCAATGATTCCCCAATTCCCATAAAAACTTTTAAGTATTTATTTTAGAACATAGAATCTCGATGGTTGCATGGAGTCATCAGGCTTTATAAAGAAAAGCCGACGCTTTTGCGCTTACCATCGAGGGAGCTTAACAAGTCATAATAGATTATGCACTGAGTAGTAACCGTTGGGATTGCTTAGAATGCCTAACGGTGTTTATTTACCGTTGGGAGAGNGAAAATTAGAATCCCTGACAGTTGACTGAACACCGTTGAGAATACAATAACGACAGACGGTTTCCTGACACCACCATCGGGGAACCTTCCCAAATAGATTTTGCACACCACGCTCGAAGGTCGAGTAGTAATCGTCGGGTTTGCTTAGAATGCCCAACGGTGTTTTTTTACCGTTGGGAGAGATTAAAAAGCCCGACCATCTGCTCATGGACCGTTGGTTAAATTCTAAATCCTGATGGTCTGTTCATGGATTGTGGGGAGTGGTAGAAACTGCCGACGATTTTTTGGCCGTTGGGATTAATGTCGTCGAGAATTTCCAAAATTCTTGTAGTGTATTATAAATAGGTGTTAGATGCCCATGCTTAGTGTCCAATGCTAAATGTCATTTTTTTCATTACAACATATGTTGCCCACGTGTCATTCAACCACTTATACTTATTGTCCAAAGTGTACCACATCCTACTTGTCACTTTTCCTACAAATAGTGGCATTCGGTAGATCTTGAAATAACACACATTGGTGAGAAGTCCCCTTCAAAATTTATTTTTCATAATTTTAGTTATTTTATTTTATTTATATATTATTATATTATATTTTCTCCATATCCGTATTCCTATTGTGCTTTGTTGTGCTTCTCAATTTTACAACAATAATTACATTGTTTTAGTATAGTTTTATCAATAAAAATGAATTAAATAATTATATGGTTACATTTATTGGAAACATGGAGATATGTATAAGTCAAATTACATATATCCCTTTTTTCTTCTTAATTTGGAAAAGATTAAGCTGCAAAAACATTACTTGATTTTTTTAAAAAAACAAGGGTTTTGTATAAAATATGAAAGTTATGACTCAAAATATGTTCTCAAGTGCAAAATGTGTGCTTTCTTTTTGAAAAAGAATATGTCGTGTCGTGAGAACATTACATTTCTTGTTTTCAAAAGTCAAAATCTTGAGAGTTATGTTACCTAAAAGCATGTACAAGTTAATGACGCCTTAATTTTTTTTTCTTTCTAATATTTGCAATTTTTTTTGACAAATTCTAATATTTGAATTTATAGAAAGAACGCATTACATTACTTTTTGGAATGTGTTTAAAACAAAAGAATTTGTTGGAGATATAAAAAAAATGCCACGAAAGATGAACGAGTTAATGATACATCATTTTTTTCAAATAAATGAATACACAGAAAGAACATTATATTACTTTGAAATGCCTTTTAAAAAAACCAAAGAATTTATTTGAAATATGAAAGATATACTGCAAAATATGCATAAAGTGAATGATGCATGTAGTTTTTAATCCTTTTAGTTTGTCTTGTTTTAAGAAATGAATATTATGCAATAGCGTTACTTTGAAAAGTTTTCTTTCTTTTTTCCTTAACATGAAAGATATGTATAAGTGAAGTAATTTAATTATGAAAAATTAATAACGTATAAATTACTCTTTTCCTTTTTTTCTTTCTTTTTTGAAGGAGATAAATATGCCACATTCATATAAATGCAAAAAGATCCATAACACAAAATATTAATGTATTTTTTTTATATTTTTTAATATCTGTATTTTCTTCTTATAATAAGATGAATGAACGTAAGAAAGAACAAACTATAAATAGAAAGATCAGACGACAAAGAAATGGAATACAAGTTGGGTCAAATAAATATACAAAATAAAACAAAATGTCAATTTTATTAAATAAAGCAATTGAAGAAAATACAAGCTTCTTGCTCTCAACCATGACTATTGATCTTCTTTCCATTTCAAGTAGAGTATACGATCTGCTTGAAATCGACCAAACTTTCAAATAAATGGAAAAATTGATAATTTAGTTAAAAAAAAAAAATTCTTTATATATAAAATACGCACATGTATTGCGTCAGTGGCAGTGTGTCGTTGATACATGTTTTAGTGGGTTACCAACCCACGTTCAATATTTATTTTGTTTTTGGATATATAACTTTTTAAAATATTTACAAATATGAAAATATTAACTAGTCAACTTACCATTTTTTTTTTAATTTTCAGTTTCATCCTCCTCCCTTATCTTATCTTGTTGCACACATTCTTTTATTTATTTTTATTTATTTTCTTTCATTTCTCCATTTTAAAAAAAAAATTATTTCCTTTCTCCAATTTTTACTTCTTCCTTTCTTTTTTATTTTTTTTTTATTTTTATTCTATTTTCTTTCCTTTAGTTTTGTTTATTCCCTTTCTTTTTTTAATTTTCTTTTCTTTTTCTGGTTTTTCTTCTTCCTTTTTTTTTTTCTTTTTTTTCTTTCTCCAATTTTTTTAATTTAATTTATTTTCTTTTGTTTGTCTAGTTTTTGCTTCCTTTCTTCTTCTTCTTCTTCTTCTTTTTTTTTTTTTTTTTTTATTTTTTTTTTTTTTAACTTTATTTCCTTTCCCCAGGTTTTGCTTCTTCTTCTTATTTCCTTTATCCAGTTTTCGCTTCTTCTCTTTCAATTTTCATGAGAATTGAGAGGTTGAGTTTCATACCCAAGATTTGAAATACCCAATTTATAGCGATTAATACCAACAAACCAATCATCAAGTTTAACAATGAAACATTAAATATAAATAACAAATGAAAACGGATTTCAAATAAACTACTTTTTTTGGTCCATAAAATTTGCACAATTTTTAGAAACATTTTTTAAAAGTTTGATAAAAGAAACAAGAATAGTTATTAAAAAAGTTTATTTCTCAAAATATGAGAAATGCGAACGATATCAAACAAGCTAGTAGTTTTTTTTTTTTTTTTTTTTTTTTTATAGGACCTTAAGAGTATGATGCCTATAGGAAGTAAACTTGGAAAAATGGCATAGATGACCCAAAATGAAGGGCATAAATTGAAACATTTGTGTATTTATGTATCGTAATTTTTGTGTATTGATAATATCAATTATTAGTGATATTAGTGATAAAACTTAAATAGATATCAGTCATATTCATGTATTAGTGATATCAAACTTAGGTAGATATCAGAGGTAGAAGTCTATTAGTGATAAAAGTCTATTATTGATAATCATGATAATAATTTCTCAATAATAGCCACTGACAGAGTGTCAATCTTTCAAAATTGATAGTCACTAATGAAATTCTATTAGTGATAGACACTAATATTTTCTATCATTGATAGCTTAATCTTTGATGATTGTTATTCATAGTTAATAGCCATGTATAGAAGTCTATTATTGATAACCAACTTAGTGAATTCAATTAATAAAGTTGAATCTCGAACTAAAGTATAAATGGAATGTCTAAGATTAAATATCACTAATAGAATATTATCAGTGATAGAAGTGATAGAAGGTATCAATGATGACATGTTATTTGATGGTAAAAAGGAATGATAAAAGTTATGTCTAATAGCATGTTATCAATCATAGAAGCTATTATCAATAACTACAATATAAGTGATATGAGAGATATCGGTTATAGAACTTAGGTGATATCCATATATCGATGATACCAATGATATAAAAGTCAATTCCATTTGATGAAAGTTTGTCGTTGATAGCCACTGCTAAAAGCTATCGGTGATAGTCACTGATTGAAGTTATTAATGATAGCCATTGTTGGGTTTTATGTCCTAAAACTCGTATATAGTAAATGTTATTAATTGATCGTCATCAACAAAAAGTTATGGATGTTAATTCAATAAATGTTATTGCTTGTATTGTTGTCTATTTTGTCTTAATAACCCTAAATCCAAAAAACTAACATCCAAGACTATCTAATGAGTCTTGAACTATATGTGGAGACATACATAGATCAATGTTCAAGATACAACTTAAAGGGTCTATAGTATAGCGATAAGGTTGGGTACCTTATCCTGGTAACACTATGGATATGACTCACTTTATATTTGATACAAATGTAATGGTCCAACGTCTTCGTGTAGGTGACACGCGAGTGAGGGTATCCTATGTATTGAGTTTGCATAAGACTGGATCGCAAAATAGTAACCACTGGATGTAACATCGTTGACTAGTTAAGTTTCTATTTCAATAGGATGACCTAGGTGACTTAGTCTTAATCCTGAGTATATTATGAACTCCTGTTCACGAGGGATTTTCCTTTCATTTGCATGGGTGAGCGTGACTAGATCGCCGACCCAATATGCCTACCATTTTGGGGATGAGATCGAGTGGGGGAGTTGGAAACATAATAATACACGATGAAATTCACTCATTACCTCGTTGAGGGTAAATAGATGAGCGTTCCCTTAAATGATGTCTCTGGAACTTGAACAAAGAGCTCTACCCATTCATTGGCCTAAGAGAGGTTTCTGTTTATTGGTTGGACTATAAACAGGTTGCTCATTAGAGGAGCACTGGTACTTAAAGAGATAGAGGTAACCCAAGGGTAAAATGGTAATTTGACTCACTTGGAGTTACAAACACTAGTGAAGAACTAACTTGCTGGTATTGGTCTATATCCGTGGATACAGAAATATATTTATAGTGAGAAGAGTGTAGTTGTGGGTCTTTAGTGGAGTGTACCCACTGTTAACGAATATTGATTAACTTGGTTAATAAGTTTAACCAATTAATCTCATATAGTTGGAGCTTCTAATCTATAGGTCTACCAGGTCCCCTTGTTAGCTCACTATAGGATACTTAAAAGGGATAATTTGAATTGTTCAAATTAATTTGAGGAAACTATATATTAATGTGATTAATATATAATTAATTTTGGATATGATCTATAATTAAATTAAAGAGTAATATTTGAATAAGATTCAAATTAACTCAAGTGAATTTTTGCACATATACATGGGATGTATATGATAATTAAATGTATATATTAAATTGAGTTTAATGTATAAGTAGTTATTTAATTATTGCGGAAATTAAAAAGTAAATAAGTGTTATTTAATTATGCAAATTGAATAAGTGTTATTTAATTGGACTAATTGATTAAATAAATGTTATTTAATTAATTATAGAAAAGAAAAATATATTGAGAAAGATGCTTGGCTCTTCTCTATATAAAGACCTTTTCATGGCCTTTCGAGAATGCACTGAATGTACACTTTGATTGCAAAGAAACTCTAACAATACACAACTCCTTAGTGTTATTGTTCATAATTTTCTCTAAGTCATAAATCCTCTCAACTCTCCAAAATACTTCTCCTCTCCTCTCCCAATAGTTGGATACCACCTATCTCTCTATTAGAATCCTAGAGAATAACAAGGTAACTCTCACAGTAGTGTTCAAGATCGCTCAAGGAGTTGTTCTTGATCGAGAAAATTTGGAGATCCATTCATTGAAACCATGGAAAGGATTGTTTGTGGCACTTGAGAAATCTATAAAGGTAAGAATCATTCTAATCTTTCCCCAAAAAGCATGCTAATTTACGTGTTTATAAATTATGTTTAGTACAATGATTTTGTTTAATGTAAAATTGAATCGCAGGATGCAAGACGATCTCTAATGAGAACGCTTTTGCTGCGACAAGATTCGATCTCAGTCTCTTCAACCATAACTATCAGTGATATCCGTATATCAGTGATATGACTTAGGTATATATCAAGATATTAATATTATCGGTGATATGACTTAGGTAAATATAAGAGATAGTCACTTATAGACCTCTCATTGATAGAATTCTATCACTTTAGCTTTAAATGTTAATCTTTGAAAGATGATGGTTTCCTTTCAAAAGTTGACAACTACTTATAGAAGACTATCACTGATATCCTTAGGTATTAATATTTCAAGTTTGATTCAAATTGATCATAGTATATTAATGATAGCCATTGAAAATTGATTGCAAATTGAAAGATGATATTTTAAGTGTTACTATTTTAAGATTGTATTAATATTTCTCAAATTGAAGGCTATCACTGATAGCAACTGATAGTAACTATCAGTGACAACTAGTTGCTATTACTGATAGATGCTATCTGTGATAGTGGTCAATTTGAGAAAACCAGAAGAAGCGTAAAATGGTGGGTTGCGTGTGGGCTTTTTAGTCATTTACCTATATAGCTATTAATGATAGCTTCTACCAGTGATATCTGACGCTAATTCTGTGCCATATCCCTAATATGTTTATCTTTGTTCTACATCTTTTATTGTTCTAGGTGTGATTGTTATTTGTGCAACCAACCCTTTGCTTTTCAATTTGTTTTTATTTTCTGTTTTATTTATATTTTTGCTTTTTTAACATGAAAGCATTATATGTTTATCTTTATAATTAGCATTTTGATTTGATTTACTTAATTTATTTTAATTATAGTGTTGCTTATTGTGTCATTAGCATTTTCTTATTTTTAATTTTTTATGCACATCTTTTTTTCTATTCTCTTTCATGGGTAGCTCAATATTTTTGATAACATTTATTTGAATTTTGTTAATTTTTCTTGTGTCGTTTGTTTAATTATATTCATTTTTTTTTAAAAAAATCAATGACAAATTCTAGAAATATTTAGGAATTCGATTTTCTAGAATCTCAAGGTGAGGGAGTCGATTTTTTGGAGTCCAAGATCGATCTCCAATATGCTTTTATAAAAATATGCTCTTTTATGTTTGCTTAATTTATTATGATGTTTCTTTAATTATGTTTTTGCGTATATAATATTTACATTGAGTCTTATTTGATTGCTAATTAAAATCTCTCAATTTTTTTAAAAAAATTTCCTATTAAAATTTATCAAAGTTTTTTTTTTTTTTTTTTAAATCTTTCTAATTAAGATTTCTCAAAGGTTTTAAATCTTTTTTCTAAAACCTTGTTAAGTCATCAAAAAGTTTTCCTTAAATTACACTCTTGGGGTGTTTTTGAACATTTAAAAAATTAATCTATTATTTCAAAAGGTTTTTCAATCAAATTTTTGTTCTAATAACTTGTATTTTCTTTAAAAAAATCCTACGATGGAATCTTAGAAATTTGAGAGTCCAATTTTCTAGAATACTTAAGGTGAGGGATCACATCTTTGGGAGTCTGATTTGATCCCAAGAAAAAATGAATTTAATTAATTTTTTTTTAAAAAAATTATTTATTAAAAGGTTATTCCTATGACAGATTTTGAGACATTCTTGAGGTGAGGAACTTTTCCTCAATTCTAATATAAACAATGGAATTTATCCACTTATTTATGGAATCATTATTTCAAATATTGGAGTAATGGGGGGCAAAATAAGATATTTGTTTTAAATTTTTTCTTCCAAATGATTTTATTTAAAAACTAATCTTTGTTTCAAAATTTAAAATTTAGCCATTGTTTTAACACGGGTGTTGCGGGTACTAACATCTTCCCCATGCAAAAACGACCCTCGAACTAAATTCTAGTCTTCGTAGACTATTTTTATTGGTTTATTATTATTATAATTTATTTTATTTTATTTCGGTGCCCAATCACACCATAAAAAGTATTGGTGGCGGCTCCCTTTTTTATTTTATTTTAAAAGCAATCCTTTTCGACGATATCAGTCGCTCCATATTGTCTCGGACACGTGGCGACAACTTGGCGACTCCACTGAGGACGTGAGGTTCCACCTCAAGAGTTTGACTATTTTTTCCTTTCTTTATCATGAATTGATTTAATCTTTAATTTAATTTTAATTTATTGTGTGTATTTCTTGATTATTTTATTTTTGCACACACATTCACAGGCCTCCTACTCAGGCTTTACCTACTAGATTAAATCGAGGACGAAGTAGTGTTGACCTTCAAAGAGCTTATGCTCTCATGTAGGCGCATGAAAAATACTCACTCAATTCTGTCATTATGTCGCACATGACTTGGAGTAATTTTGAGGACCTTTTCCCTATAGGAATTTAGAGCAAATCACACTTTTCTTGGAGCCTTTATTTTTGTTTTATTAGTTTACTTCACACACTATCACAAGCCCCTTACCTAGGTTGTACCTATCAGGTTTAGATTTGAGAACGAAGTAGTATTGACTTTCAAGGAGCTTATGCTTCCACGCAGGCACACGAAAAGTTATCGCTCAATTTGGTTGTGTGATCAAGTATGACTATACACCATTTTGGGGACTTGTGTTAACTAGTGTGTTGAAATGCATCCAAAGAGTGCGTTTTCTGGGCTTAGAATTTAGTGTTTTCTGCTTAATTTGAGATCTTTAATGCTTTTATTGTTTGATTGTAGGAAATCGAGCAATTGGATGAGAAAAAACAATTTTTGAAGATTAATGACTAAAATACCCCTAAGAAGGTCAAATTTTTGACCTAGGGTAATGATCAATGGAGAAAAAGGAAAGAAAATTCGGAAATCGGAGGCAGGTAGCATTGAACAAGCGTTACAATGCTACCCTGTGACGCTGCAAGGCAAAAAGCTCATGGAAACAGGGCAACGTCTAGCGTTGCGACCCTATGATTAGTAATGCTGAAATTACCGTCAGCGTTGCAACGCTACATTTTAGCGTTGCAATACTGCGACTACTGCCTATATAAGCAGTTGGCCAAAATGATTCGAGGATGCACTTTTAGGGCTATTTTGAGAGCGTAAAGAAATATTTCGGTGAGGCTTCCCTGGGGAGTGTAATTCTGGATAGAGGCGGCATCTCGGAGCTTCAAAGGATCGAAGATTTAAAGACATCGTTGGGTTGCGATTCCAGATTCGAGGACGAGAGTCAAGAACATGGCTTGCAATTTCTTCTCTTTTTATTTTCTATCCTTTGTGTTTGGAAACCTCATGAATGGTCTATGTTTATGTTGTAACCATGGGTAATTGATTTGTGTTTCTAGGGTGCTGATCTAGTTTTATGGATTGCAAAAATTGATTTGGTTATTTCTTGGATTGAATTTATGCATAATTATTTTAGCATGTTTGTTCTTAATGCTTTTGATTAACTCTAATTGAATGTTCTTTACTTAATGTCTGTCTCAAGAGAGAAGGTGTTGAGTTGGATCTAGCATATTAAACTGTTAATCGAATATGTATGAGAGTGATAGGAGATTAATAGAGATTGTTTACGGAGGAACTTAATGTTGTGGCTAGTCAAGCGATAGAAGAGATTTGAGTGGATGGTTAGTCATTAGAAATGGTTGAGCTCGAGAGAGGATACCTGGATAAAAGACTCCTAGATCTATAATTTGCATGAATCAATCTAAGGTCAAAATAATTAATTTGGTTAATCTGTTTAATGAAATCATACCTAGAACGCGTCTTTGTCTAGTTTCACCCAAATTTTATCTTTTCTTGCTTTTTAGGATTAGATTTTTTAGGTTCTCATCACAGTTCGGTCCCCTAAATAAAATTAAAAGAATCTCTGAATAACTAAAAGAGTCAAACTAATTCATCGGGACGATACTCGGTCTCTTGACTGTTTTACTATATTATAATTTGATGTGTGCGCTTGCGCTACCATCAAATTTTTGGCGCCGCTGTCGGAGAATTGTATTTTGAGTTCTTTTAATATTTAAGAGGTTTGATTGATTTTAATTTAGGGTGTAGATGATTTTGTTTTATTTTATTTTCGTTTTTTTATTTTGAGTTTTCTCTTGTGTGATTACTTGTGGTGTTTGTTTTATCATGTCTTATCATAATTTTGGGTTGCGATATTGGTTTTACCAGCCTAATCTAGGTCTACCACCACCAATGTTTTTCAAACCATACTCATATCCCATTAGTTACCCATCTCATGACCATAGGAGTTTTTATGTTTATCCACCCCCAGTAGAGGAGAAACTTTCTTTAGAGGACGTCTATCTTAGAGTCCCAATTTAGGAGGTTTTGTATGGAAGAAAGGAGGAGGTTGGATAGGATAGAAGCCCAAGGTAGAGAATGAGGTAGCCCTGAAACGTTTAAGAGATCAACATAATTTGATGGTTGATGCATTTAGAGTCTTGTTTGAGAAAAATATCTCCAATGCCGTTGAGGTAGGGAGGTCCGTGATTGTAGATTTTGATGATGGGGATGAGTCGGAAGCATTAGAGTCATACCAAGAGTCGGATCATGAGATTAAGAAATAAGATGTGCCTAATTTAGATAAGGAAGTTCAAGTGATTAAGGTTGAGGTTGAGAAGCCTTATGTTCCATCACCTGAGAGTCCTCTTGTCGTTGATCTTTCTCTCCCATATTCTTATGAGCCATGTTAGTTTGAGTCTGGTTTTAATTTTGATTCTTTTTATTTAATAAAAATTAAAAATGACAAAAATAATTTTTTGCTTTCAGGTACTCAGGAGGACATGGACAACCTATAAGACTTTGTAGGTTATATTGATTCAAGCAAGAAGGGAGCTGAAAAATGGGAGAATTTTTATGTATCTTGACGGACGATCTCCTATGTTGTCTAGCTTGGATGTTAAACTCAACGCTTTTTAAGAGACAACCCAGGTTTTTATTTTCTTTTTGCTATTTTAGTTTATCTTATTATGTTTATTTTTAGTTAAACAATCATGGTTTGAACTCTTATCTTTTTCCGGTCCAGGTTTTACAGGAGCCCTCAAATTAAAGCATGGTTTGCATGTCTGACACACGTAGATTACTTCACTAATTAGGCCAGTTTTGCTCACTCTTTATGTCTATTATATTGCATTGAGGACAATGCATGTTTCTAAGTTTGAGTTGAGGGACATATTGCATACTGTTGCTTGTCTTGTGTTTTTATCCTACTATACATGTTATTTAGAAAAAAAATGTCTTATGCATGATTATTGATTAATTGTTTTGAGTGGCTGAATTTTGAGGAAAACTTTATTATTTTTTTTTTTGAATTAAAAAGAGGATCTTGTGCTTAAATTGTGAAATGTGCTGAAGATGTAGTGATTATGATTGACTATGAGTTACTCTAAATTTGCATGTTAGATGATCTGCTGTGGAAATAGGATGACATACTCCTAAATTAAATTATCTTTAAGCCTCTCTTTGAGTCTCTGATAGCATGAGCACGTAGTCACTTTAATTTAGAAACTTAAAGGAGGATTAAGTGTAGTGTATTTGGTTTTCACCTCGAAAGGTCCCACCAGTTAGAGAGTTAATGTGCATGATGGTTTGTAATGTTAGACTAAGAGGAAAAGAAAAGAATATTATTGTTTCCTATGAGAAAAAAAATTGAGTATATACTCATGTGCTTAAAAGAAATATCTTTTTATTGTTTAAACTTGTAATGTGTATGCATGGATGAGGTTAAAAAGAGCTGTTGTCGTTGTGATTACTTAAGACACTTGAGAATTGACTAGGTATGGTTCCCTACAGTGGATGTGTGAAAGCTAGTGTCCTGGGGCTGTCTCTTATACACATCTAGATGTGTATAAGAGACAGGTTCTACTAATGGATCTAATATGCTTATTCTGAATGATAAGGTTTTGAGTCATTTGCATGCTTGTCTAAATTTCATTATAGTCTTGTTCTTTCTTTACTAGGGACTAGCAAAGTTTTAAGTTTGAGGTGGTGAAACACATCTAAAAAGTGTGCTTTCTAGGGTAAGAATTTAGTTAGTTTTATGATTAATTCGAGATCTTTTATATTTTTATTGTTTGATTGTAGGAAATCGAGCAATTGGATGAACAAGCATCATGATTTTTATTACTGAAGAGGGTTGGTTTCTTTCCACTTAAAGTAATTCTCAATTTTCTTTCAACACAACACACACAATTATGGTTCAAATACCATTGCCAACTCATTTTTTGGAGTTTACTTGAATAATTTTCGTTGCTTTATTATTTTTCTAATTTATCTAGTTTTTATGACATATTCAGAGTTAAATTTCTTGTCCTACATCTTATTGTACATTTCTGTCTATTAATCTATTGTTTCTATTGTAACTTTATCGATTATTAATGAACTACATATTTTTAGGTTGTTTTGAGAGTCAAAATGATAATTATGCACTTTTTATATAGTTTTGACATTCATTTGTGCTTTTGGGAGCCAAATTGATGCTAATTCACATTTTATGTAGGTAGATGAAATGATATCTTTACATGAAAAAGATCAGAGATGGAAGCTCAATTCCATGATACTATAATCCTCAAAACTTGATGAATTTTGTATTTTGTGAACGTTGTATAGTTGAAAATTACTTTGATGTATTTCTTGTATTAATGGATAACTTCTTTAGTTTCTAATGTAAATTGATTAATGAAAGGAAGTCATTGTATTTAATGCATACATTGTGAATTATTTCATGTGTCTATTTAACTTAAAATAAGTTGTTGTAATGTAAACAAACATAATTTCAATGTTATTTGTTATAACATAAGATTAAAGCTATATATATATATACACACACACATATATATGATAGAATAGCCTTAAAAAAAAGTTATCATGTGTCAAAGAAAATATTAAGAAAAAGCTATTATATAATAAAGATAGCATTGGGAGCAAAGCTATTATATGTTAAAGATAGCTTTAATGACTAATGCTATTGAATGTTTTCATAGCCATGCATATCTTCATACTTTATTATAACATCCATTATAGCTTTACAAAAAGGCTATAAAAAGTCCCAGACTTTTAATAACATGGGCTGTCAGGACCTTCGAAAAAAGGTTATGAAAGGTCTTTTATAGCCTTTTTAAATGAACTCTTAACGAAGAGCATCCATGAGCGCGTTCGGATCTTTCTGATTTCATTGTGACTGAAATACCACACACACATTTTAACCAATAGTTATGCAATTTACACTAATTAACGACATGCTTTGAACAATGAAATACAAGGGATTGAGTTCACATACCAGTTGAAGACTCTCTTCAATTTCGAACTCAACGCAGTGGAATCAACCTCTACGTTCTTTATCGCCCAGCAAAACAGTCGACTACGACAACACGATCTTCTACACGAACGACAGTAACACGAACAAACATGAGCAAGCAGAAGCGGGGACAACACCACCACTTAGAGCTCTTGGTATTCTCGGAGTGAGAATCCAAAGAGTGGTCTTTGTTGAATTTGGTAGAGGAAAGAGAAATGGGCTGATCGTGTAGAACGATAAGCAAGTGGGAGAAGGCTATCGTATAACGATGCTTATCGTTTAGAGAAGGCTACACGATCGTGTAGGTTTTACTAAGCGATTGTCTAGTAATAGATAAACGATCGTTTAGAAAACTCGGCATGCTAAGCGATCGTATAGAAAAGCTAAGAGATCATTTAGAGAAAAGCGAGTGTTCATTTAGACGCAAATGTGAGATCGTTTAAGCGATGAAGCTCTATCGTATAGACTCTCAGCTAAGCGATCAAGACGTTTTCACATCGTTTGCGATTTTTACAAAATTTTTGCAAAATGAAACAAATTTTCATTTTATTCTTTAGTTACAATAACCGAATACTGAATTTCCCATTAACGCACGATCAACGAGAATATTTTGGCCAATTATCTCATAATTAACCAATTTAATTAATAAATGAATATAATCATATATATTCTTACCCTATAGTTTGATATATCATATATCTACTATAGTAATTCTTCCTCCACTTGATATAAATCATATTTATATCTAATTTCCTCCATAATAATGTATCTCATACATTTAGTCAATTATATCATATATATTTAACCAGTTCAATTATATCATATATAATCGAACTTCCTCTTGTCAATTTGAACATTTCAAACTAACTCAAAAACTGATTCTTGACTTTATCCAAGCTACCTAGGGGACCTTATGGGGCTCGAACATCTAACGGTACGTGAATAGTTGACTAAACTCTTTAGCCATGAGATCCACCATCCGTTAACTGCCAGACATTCCACTAAAGACCAACAACTGAACTCTTCTTACCACAGATATATTTCTGTGTCCATCAAATATAACCAATCATGAGTACGATGAGCCTTCACAGATGCTCGTAAGTACAGCTGGGTCAATTTACCGTTTTGTCCCTGTAATTACATCTCACTCCTTAAGTACCATAGATCCCTCTAATGAACAATACAACATAGACCAATTATGTGTGAACACCTCTTGGGCCAAGAGAAAGTGCGTGACGCCACATCGTTCAAGCCCTGAAATCAGCCCTTTAAGAGAGCTATCTATCTACTCGCCGTTGCTTCGAGGAAAGAGTGAATTCCATCTTGTGTAGCTGAGTTTCCAGCTCCCAAATCAGACAAATCCCCAAAATGGTAGGTTTGAATTGACAACCTAGCCACTCACACCCATACAAATCAAGACTGCCCTCAATGGCAGAAGTTCCCAACTCACTCAGGATTGAGGTCATGTTACTATGGTCATCCTAGTGAAGTGAAGTCTTTATCATGAACGGTGTTATATAACGAGACGTGAACACTTTATGGTCAGGTCTTAAACAAACTCTTTGTATAGGACGCCCCCGCTCGTATGTCTGCTACACGAATAATCAGGATCAGACCATCTATGACAAGTCACAACACTTGTAACCATTCCATAAAGCGGACCACATCCATAGCGTTACTAGGATAAGGTTTCCCTCCTATATCCATATACTACAGACCATTTTGGTTATCACTCAAGACATGATCCACTTATATGTCACCATATACATGCTTAAGTTACATACAGATAACCAGGGATTTTATGCTTATTGGTTTGTGGTAAAGCAAATAAAATATACAACTGAGCAAAATCAAGATGTGAAGTAAAATATCATATATTATACAACACAAGCGTCGTAGAAACTGTTTACAAACTACAGGACACGAGACTTTAGGGCATCAATCCCAACACTTTTGCGTTAGCTATTGTATCCGTTATTTCTTGTAGTGATTATTCTTCATATATTTGGTACATAACAAACATTTAAAATTGATGCTCATAATTCTTCAATTGGATGAGAATGTTACCTTTTTCTTTTACGTCTATTATTGGATTCATCTCCAAAGGCTACATTATCGGTCACTAATTCGTCAAGTTCCTCGAACATGCTTCTTTCTCCATACATATGGTTGCTTGGGTTAGCATCTAGAAACCATCTACTATTGATAGCACTTGAAATGTGCTATCTTCCTGTACTTAATTTGGGATTGTTAAGCTACTTAATATGTTTAAATTGATTGTTTTATAGGACTCGAGTATACAAGCAGTAGAATGAAGTGTTTGGGACAAAAAGGCGTTAAGATGGTCAATATAGGAGCCAAATTGAACAAATGAAGAAAGAAGGCCAAGGAATTGAAGATTTCTGCCTAGCTGGAGGAACGTTGCGCAACCTATAAGAGAGTAGCTACCCATTCCATGAAAGGATAGGGCAGCATTGCGACGCTACATGTAGCATTGTAATGCAATGACTTGAAGCCGACGATCGAAGAATAAGGTAGCGTTGCAATGCTACATGTAGCATTGCAACGCTACGACTTGGAGCAATGCGTGGAAGTAGGACAGCGTCGCGATGTTGTCCCGTTGCAATAGATTCTATAAATAACCCATCAGTCCGAGCCTAGGTTTGACACATTCCAATACACGATCACCACTTTGTTTCTACTTGGTTTCTACCTCTCTTTTTTACCAGAATTCTTAATATTCTTTCCCTTTGAGCATTGTATTGAATTAGAAGATGATTTGTGGCTAAAGGATAAGAACTTAGCTTGAGTTTCGTAGTTTACTTTCATTCCAATTCATTCTTGAGACTATGTTATAGTGAGACTGTTTTGAATTTTATGAGAATTTATCTTGTGATTATTCAATTGTCTTGTATGGGATAATCTGACAAATTAGCCATGCATGTATAATTGATTGCTTTGATTGGCCTTAATTTGTAATCATTAGGTAGTCGTCACCTAGAAGCAAGAGTTAAGTAAGTTTGTGAAGTTAAATTGGGATTTCATTAAACAATCATTACTTTCTAACTTATATAATTCTTGCTCAAATAATTGGTTAGACGATGGAAATCATTTGTTTGGTTTAGCTTTGTCTTAAATCTTAATGCCTTTTGATTGATTGATTAGTTGAGAATTCTCACTTTTCCTTTAATTAACTTGATTTCATGGACTACTGGTTAGGATTCTAAACGAGTAGGCTAAGTTGTAATTTGAATTTCTCACATATCTTTTGAATAGTCTATGATAGAATTGAAAATGAATGAATAGACTAGAACTACCCAAGCTAAGTATTTTGTTCAATTGATATTTTTATACATTCTTTCACTTTGTGCAATTTGATTTTTCATGCAATTTTAATTCGCAATTTTCACAAAACCCTCCTTGGTTACTTCCTACCAGTTTTAATTTTTGAGGAATTCAATTCGGCTCTCCGTGGTTCAACCTCGGACTTGCCGGTTGTACTACTAGTTAATATAAGTAGTTTGTTTGGTGCATATAAATATCATTTTTGTAGCACGGGCTTACGGGCGATGGTGAATCCGATGGCCTACCAATTATCTTTGCTCTGTTTATCATCTGTGCAAGTTATCAATAAGATGTCACACTCTTGACTTCTTTCTTCAATGTAGTTTGGCTTCTCTTCATTTTTATTATTGATAGGAGCTCTACAATTAGATGCCTAAGGACCACACTTTTGATAATTATAATATTGAAAAGTTTAATTTATTGTATCTTGATCTTGAGTTGCCTTGTCTACGACCTCTTGTTGAAATTCCTAATCCTCTTTCGGAGTTGTTATTTTCATCCTCATTCGGCCTCCAAAACCATGTCCTTTTCCTTGTCCACGACCTCTTCCCCGTCCTTGATGTCCATCACGATCGCGCCCTTGTTGGCTTCAATTTATTGGAACTAAGTACTCCTCCATTAGTCGAATCAATTCGCAAATTGAGAGCAATTAGCTCACGTTAGCTTCCTCTTCTTTTATTTTCTTCATATGTTTGTAACAAACCTATGAGTTACTCAATGGTCATGACCTCTAAGTTTTTTTGTTTCTTCGATTATGGCAACAATATTTTCAAACTATGTACCTAATGATCTTAATTTTTCTCCTTGATTTTTACATCGACAATCTTTTCACCATTTCAATTGGTTGATGACTATTAAGACACTAAAAAAATAGCTCGAGACGACTTCTCCTTCTTTCATATGCAAAGTTTCAAACTCAGCTCTTAGAGTTTAAAGATGTATCTTTTTAACAAGATTCGCTCCCTTGTACAATGTTTGAAACTTTTTCCATGATTCTTTTACCATTATAGCTTCTAATCTTCTCAAAAGCAACGTTATCTAATCCTTGATAGATTAGATACCTTCTTGTCTCTCTTTCTTGTGTCTCTCAAACCATTCTTTGTGCTTGAGGAAAAGAATACCATCATTCTCTAGTTCAATGTATCTTTTCTCTAGCTATGATCTCCCACAGTCTTATGAGACAAGGAGAGCCTTCATCTTGATAGTTTAGTTATCATATGGTTGCTCTTGTTGAGCATTTGCACTTGGAGTAGCTAGAACCATGTTGTTACTTGTCATCTTCTTAGAAATGATCTTTAATTTGAAAGATAGATTTAAGAAAGATGCTATTCGTGTTATTGATCACTTATATAATTTTTTTTTTCGTTGGGCACAAACTCTAAGATATCACTCCTATTTATACAAGTTGGTGTCCCTCAATTTATGGTTAGGATATTAACAATACACATATACTCAATGGCAAATCCAGAACTTTATGTTAGGGAGCACAATTTCATATAGTGTCAGAAGTTTTATTTTATTTTATTTTTTAATAATTTGAGTTACAACGCCTATGGAGATGGAGGACCGAACCTTCGACCTCTAGAGAGGGAGAAAAGTCATACCAATAACCGTGTTAAGCTAAGCTCCTTTAACTATAATATTTGAACTTTAGTCCATAATCTTTTAGATTAATGTCTATATATGGTCCATAAATTTTAAAAAATATTTAATAATTCCTAATTTTTTTATTTTTTTGTCTAATAGATTTTTAAGGTTTCAATTTTTTTGTTTAGTAATATATTTGGAAAATGATTAAAATTAAATGTTATAATATAATAAAATTTAACTTTGTGTATATAATATGTTCTAAAAAAAATCAAAGGACCCAATAGTTACAAAATTAGAATTATGAAGTTTGATTAGGCACAAAATTAAAAACTTTCTAATAGGATTAATTTTAAATTTTTTTTGAATATAATTGATACAAAATTGAAAATTTACAATGTTAGACATTTTTAAAGGAATTATTAGATACAATTAAAAATGTATGATTTAACATTCATGTCAATATAATTTTAAATGCATTGCTATAGTTACAAAAGTATAACAAACCTTTATAAAATTATTCACAGGATGAAGCTTAAAAATATTTATCGAAGTTTTTAAGAATAAAACTAAATTTTATATATACTGAAAATTGAACATATTTATAGATTTGTATATGTATACATGTGTTGAAAAACTTAAAATAGAAATAAGTTTTGAAATGTTTAAAAAATGAAAATTAAAGTAATATCTCAAATGTACATAATAACATGATATTAAGAAACAATACATAATAACATGATATTAAGAAACAAACTTAAAAAAGAAAAATACAAAAGAAATCAAATTAAAATAGAATTAAATTTCTGCCATTCCAAATGAAACTTAAAATAATATATAAAAATACATCAAAATTATCACGATGAATGATCCGATTTGTAATACTAAATTCATTCTATTCTTACTGTATTCTACTCAATTCTCTTTTCCATCCATTGATTCAATTAAACTTTTAAATTTACCTAAGCCAAATAATTTAGACCATTCATTACAATGACCTCTGAAAATTATCAATCTATTAATTCTGAAGTATATGAATACTTCTTATGCCGATTTTACAAAATGGATGATTAGAATAAATGCATGGATGATTGTCAAAAGAAATTATGACCAAGAATCTAAATTGATTCATTCATAAAAGGTTGGGAATTTAATTCATATAATCATAGGTTTTGCATGAGATATTCTAAAAAAAAAAAAGTTTTGCGTTAGATTTTCAAATTTAGTTGTAAATGGATACATCTACAAAAGTTTATAGTTTAAATTAATATTATTAGTTCTATTTTAATTAAAAAATTTGAAAGGTTCAAAACTATAAAGATTAATCAAATATCGTTGGATAGAGATTTAATTATCCCGTAATTTTGATGATTTTCAGTTGTGCAATCAGCAATGATCCCTTGGTTTGTGGTATTATGGTTGATTTGATTTCCATTCAGATTTGTTTTAATTATCCCATAATTCACCACTTCAATTAGATATTATATCAGGGGTATTTTAGTACGTAACTTGATAAATATTAATTAAAATAAAAAATAATTAGGCGATTTATTCTATAAAACTTTTTTTTTGGCCATATTCCAAAACATGCATTCATTGAGGTATGACCACCGGAAAAGACTTGATATTAAAAGTCAATTTTCAATTATAATAAAAATAGATGGCAATTTCTTTGGTGGGTGGATGGGTGTACTATGGATTTGCGTTTCCAAGTCAAAAATGGCGCAACGCATTTCAAAGAAATTGTATTTTCTTTATTTGGTCAAGAAAATACAACCAACAGTATTTGGGAATTTCCCACTAATTTTCATGGATACTAATATTATTATTATTTTTTTAATTTTAATTCTCTTTATTTTTGTCCAAGGAAGATTTAGTTAGCTATAAAGTTCAATTATGTTTGTTAATCAAAATTAGAAAATCTTAATTTAAAAGAATTTATTGTAAATGATAAAATTACTGAAAATATTTATAAAGGAAATTATCATAATAGATACAGATATCACGTCTATCGAATTTTTTTATATTTGTGAATATTTTGATTCATTTTCCTATATTTGAAAAGAACTCAACTTTATGAGTGATATAGTGAAGAAAATTAAAGTAATCTATTTGTTGTATTTATGAAGGAAAACAAACTTGAGTGCAGAGATGCATCCATTTTTTGTGTAGCCGAAACAATATGTTGAATGAGAAATTTCAGCGAATCACGAGTTGCCACATCACCAATGAAAGTCTAAGCCTATTGAAAAACAATAAGTTGGTGGCAACGTCAATGAAAGCCTGAGCCTATTGAAAAAATTATAAATTGGATTGATCCGAGTAATTAAAGTCACTTGGGTCCAACCCAATTCAAACCACATGGTGAATTTTTGGGTTAAATTAAAGATTAAGTTCAAGTCTAGTATTTCGGCCCAACAACAAATGGGCCCAAGCCCAACTTTAGCCCAAATCAAATTTGGGCCCAATAAAGTAATTAGGCACAATCCCATATAAGACTCATGACAAACCTCTATAAATAGAGGCTTTATCTCTTCATTTGCAAGGCGAGGTTGGAAGAATTAGAAACCAAAGCTCTTTAAAGATCCGAAGTTGTGAAGTTATGAGGATTTGAAGAACACAAGCTCTGAAGATCAGAAGACATATTAAACCTCAGAAGATCAGAAGACATATCAAAGCTATGAAGATCAGAAGACATATCAAAGTTATGAAGATCAGAAGACATACTAAAGCTTTGAAGATCAGAAGGCATATTAAAGCTCTCCAGATTTAAGCTCCCAGGATCCAAGTATTGAAGCTCCTAATTCTTGAAAACCAATGCTCTAAAGCTCTCAAATGCTGAAGATTGAAGCTTCTCATAGTTTCGAAGATTAAAACATTCAAATTCTAAAGAACTGAAGATCTAAACTATTTGAAGATTAGAAGACTTCAACAAACTGACTGTATCTTAACAACCTACAAGCTGATGATTCAATCTCTTAATCGCAAGGAAAAGCTCACAGGCCAATCCAAAATGATCAACAAGCCCACTGATGATTCAATCTCTTAATCGCAAGGAAAAGCTCACAGGCCAATCCAAAATGATCAACAAGCCCAAAGACTATAAGCAGATCAACAATTCTACACTCTAGAGAGCTTAGAGGGAATTCTCTACAGTTAAAAGACTCTTGACTCCTGAAGCTGACCACGCTTGAAGACTGAAGTCCTTTGGAGATACAAACATTTTGAAGACTGAAATTCTTTGAAGATACAAGCATTCTGAAGACTGAAGTCCTTTGAAAATACAAACATTCTGACCACGCTTGAAGACTGAAGTCCTTTGCAGATATAAGCTTTCTGACCACGCTTGAAGACTGAAATCCTTTGCAGGTAGAAGCATTTTGACCACGCTTGAAGACTGAAGTCCTTTGAAGATACAAGCATTCTGACCATGCTTAAAGACTGAAGTCCTTTGAAGATACAAGTATTCTTCCAAGATTCGAAACTCAAGAACATCCACACACTCCGCTTCTATATATCAAGCGTATGGATTCAATCGAGAGAGAACCAAAGGATCAAGTACTAGAGATCGAATCACATCGCATGAAATCAACATCAACATCAATACCAACTCAAGTTCAACTCCACGAAATAAGTTTATCTGGAAGCCTTGTGCGAATACTAATCCTCCAAGAAGATAATCATCCCAAAGGCCGATCATCCAAAAAGATCAAGAAACCCAAAGGTCGATCATCTAAGAAGATCCACAAGCCCAAAAGTTGATCGTCCAAGAGGATCATAAAGCTCAAAAGCTGATCATCCAAGAAGATCAACAAGCCCAAATGCCGATCATCCAGAAAGATCAACAAGCGCCAATCATCTAAGAAGATCAACAAGCCCAAAGACCGATCATCCAAGAAGATAAACAAGTCCAAAATCGATCGCCCAAGAAGATCAATAAACCCAAAGGCCGATCGTCCAAGAAGATCAACCAAGTTAAAGATTATAGTTTATTTTGAAAGCACCAAAATATTATGTGTTAGAGATTGTATTCACTTTCCATAAATTAATACAAATACAAAGTTCAAATTCCACGAAATGAATTTCTCTTGAAATCTCGTGCAAACACACTCAATGACAACCTACCATATGGCAAAAAAAAATTATAAAAATTGAATTGTTTTCATTTTATTTCTAATGTGCAAGGAAAAAGGAGTCTAAGATGAGATTACTAATCATTGCTAGAGATGTCCATTTAACTTGTGGAGTCGAGACCTCACGTGGATCCACCTTGAATGGGTCGAAGAATCTAACTAGATGGAGAATGGGAGAGGGAGGGACGTGGAATAACGACCCCGTCTGCAATTCCCCCGTCCATCCGGCTTAATTAGTTATTTATTTGATTATTACTACTACTACTATTATTATTATTATAATAGACTTAAATATGTTGTTGTAAATTTTAATTTTATAACTTTTATACATTATGGAAAGTAAAATTTTAATTATATATTTTACCCATTGAATACTATTGTTTTTAGTAAGAAAATTAATAATATTTTATTTAAATAAAAAATTGTATTGGAACTAACTCATTTAATTTATAAAATTTTAAATTTTTTTCTTGAACGAAAATAAATGAAAAATTTGTTAAAAAATCAAATTACTTAAAAAAACAAATGAGAAATTATTTTCTATGGGAACCTGACCCACGAATTCCTTAATTAACTTCTTTATTTACAGATATATTTTACTTTAGGGCTTCTTGCAGATTTGACAAAATAAGTTTAAAAAATTAGGCTCATAGTCTAAACTTATTAGTTTTGCAAAAATAGAAAAAGCCAAACTTAACCCATATAATACACTATTGATATACATTGGATACACAATTGATATATACTAAATATACTTGTTACCCTTGGTACACTTATACACTACTAGTATATGCCGGATACACTATTGATAGATACTTGGTATACTTGATACACTTGATATACTATTGATAAATAGTTGAAAAAAACTATTATTTAAGCGTTTTAAAACATGTTCATAAAAATGATTTTTGTTTTAAAAAAAATACGTTTTTCACTAATTGTTCCAAATACACCAAATTATCAAAATGAGTATACTGAACTGAGTGCAATGAACTTTAGGTTGAATCTCTCCAACTTATTGTAAACTTATACTTAAAAATGAAAGAAACAACATCATTTAAAAAGGAAAATACCCAGGGATAAAAAATGCAGGAAATACAAAATTAAAATAAGTAATAACTCATATTGCTGCAAAAAAAAAAAAATAATAAATAACAAAAAATATATTAATCAATGGGAAAAAAAATATACAATTGATATAGCATTAGTTGACTTATATACCAAAAAACGTGGGTTTGTTAAAAGGGCAAAATTGGATTCGGAATAAAGGAAAATTTAAATTTGAGAATTTTATCCATATATACAATTTTTCATATGTTGAAGATACACCACTAATTATACATTTTGGATTTGTCATCCATTTCGAATTCCCTTTATTTGATGGGAGTAGGGAGTCTCATCTTTATTCAACTACAAATAATTAAATAAGGTTGACATATTTTTATAATATATATATATTTTTAATATAGTTGAAAGTTTGGAGAGGGAGAGAGACAAAGTCCAATGTAATACTTTGATATCGATCAATTATAAGGGGATTATCATATAATATATTAAGGAATAACAAAGGTTTGAATGCAATTAATATTTAAGAAAATTACAAATCAAACACTAGGATACAATTTTTTCTATCCCAATTTCTCAACACTAAAAAGTTTCAACTTTTTAAAAAGTTTATGGGCAATATCAATGTTAAAGTTGGGAGGGTTCAGGAAGATGACCCTTCTGTTGCAGGCTCTTTACAGTTTCATATATGCATTGTTTAATTGGTGTGAACTCCATTCCCAATGACTTTAGCTTCTTCACTGTGTATTGGTAAGGTTTCTTCTGGGATTGACCTCATCAGAACACCTATAGCAATTCCATCAAATATAATCCCAATCATTTAGTATCCATAATAATGGATCAGTACTTGAATTTGTCTTAATTTTCAGTAACTGTAGCGGAGAGCTGAGATGAAAACTTACTTGGTAGAAGAGATATGAGCACAGCCAGTGCCACACAGAAAATCAACCAGCAGGAATCACCAGCCCCACGTATACCACAACCCACACAACCCTAAGAGCTACTCTCACACAACCACAATATATCTTCCTGAGCTGATGGAGTTTCGAATAGACCAAACATGAGCTTGTGCAAACATCCTAACATCAACATAACCTGAACTGCATTAGCATAATTCTTTCTGATCCAGTCAGAAATACTTCATTAATTGAACCACATCTTGCATTCACTCCTTCTTTGCAATAAGGCCCCAAATACCAACATTGAGTTACCACTACAAGATCCACGTCCCCTTTCTTTTGCCACTTCCCATGCTGCTTGTTCGACCTTTGCTATGCATAGCAATACCAATTCGGTCCACCGACAATTGTAATTTTCCACACGTTCAATATTTTCATATACTTTCAAGGTTGTTAAGGGCAAAAGGCCAGTGTTACTTGGTGTTCTTGGCAAACTCAAGTCCTCCAACAACAAGAAATCCATCCACCACTTGTTGGGTCCGGGCTTCGGTTAGGGTTTCATATAACGGCTGCGATCGATCGACGTGAACACCACTCGTCGAACGTTTGCTTCAGGGCCGCCGTCATCGACGTTCTTTGTTCCGATTATGGCTTGCTCTCCTTTTCCGTTAATTGATTACACGTAAATATCTGATTCTTATTTACTATAAAATAAGCAATTGGACCCGTA